>NC_039359.1:96105978-96435160 GCF_003573695.1 Papaver somniferum | reverse complement strand
GCTTACGCTTTCGTGTACAAAGATCCTTAAAGAATTTGGCATAAGTAGGCATTTTACTAATTGCTTATAATAAAGGGATATTAATGTTGACCTTCTTAAAAATCTCCATTATTTCGTTGAAAGTCGACTCTCTTTTTGTTGGAACTAACAACTGTGGATATGGGGCTCTAGGCATAAAGTATGACCTACCAGGAACCGCATTAGTATCACTAGAAAATTTTTCAGTCTCTTTCGCTAGTGGTTCCTCTTGGTCCTTTTGGGAACTAGAATGGGAACTAGGAGGTGGATCTACAGTATGTCCACTATTAGGCAGGGAAACCTTATTATCTACCGTTTTACCACTTCCAAGGGTTGTTACAGAGTTTACATGATTGAACTTATTCTCTCTAGAGGATACTTCATGAATTCCGCTAGAATTGGGTAGTGGTTTACTAGGGAACTTGCCTTTCTCTCTCTCTTTCAAAGACTCAGCAATTAGACTAACCTGGGTTTTTAGCTCGGAAATAGCCTGAGAGTTTTCCTGTAAACCTTTCTCAACCGATTGCTTAAACGTTTCATTATGGTGAGAGACTCTTCTAAGCTCATGATTTTTTTTATCCGACAGGTTCTGATACTAATTTGGCCCTAAATGGTTCTTAGTATACCCAAAACCCGAGAGAGTTTGAGAACTACTAGGCTGACCTTGATTCGGGCCCTTAGACCATGAAAAATTAGGATGGTCTCTCCAATTAGGGTTATAAGTCTTGGAATATGGATCAAATATCAGACGGTTCTCAAACCTAGAGTTGTTATAAAGAGCATGGGCTTTCCATTCGTATCTGGCATGGTGTGACCCTTGATTCATTTCTAAGGCCTTTAGACGCCTAAGAATATCTAACCTATAATCAACTCTATCGACCCTATGGACAGGATATCTAGGTATTTCTGGTTCTCTCATCGAAGCCCATTGACGAGTCTTCTCAGCTAACTCAATGAACTCGTAAAAACATTCATCTGGGTCTTGTTGGGTAAATTCTCCACCACTAATTGTTTCTACCTGCATACGGGTTTCACTATCAAGGCCCTCATATAAAATTTGGGCCAATGATAGGTGTAGAATACACCCTATTTATTATCTATTGTTTATGCTTTCTTTGTTATTTTTCTTGTGAATTATGTATTTTACGCGTGTTTTGAGTTTTATAGCTACTTTGGAGTCACACGGAGGAAAAGAAGAAGAAATCATCCAAATTGAGCGACAAGGGCAAACTAGTCATTTCAGAGGCGAACACAATTCAGAGCCAAGCCAGGGATAAGGGGAACCCACAGAAGTGCTAAAAGCACCCAACAAAAGACTATGAGATACCCAATCTGGGGTGGTTCCTATTGAGTGGGGTGTCATAATCCTATCCAACCCCAAATCATCCTTAAACCCTATATCGAGAGAACATTTATCTTGTTCATTTATTTTATCAGCTTCACCTGAAACTGAGAGAAGTAACAATGGAGGCGCATCCAAAGCATAACTGAGAGACAAAATAATTGAGGATAAATGATGAGGGATCAATAACAGAAGAATTAATGGTTCGAAGTTGTTAAAGCTGGTGAGTTTCATGGGTTGGTGGTGCTATTGAAGGTGATTTAGGGTTTGAGAAGCAGATGGAATTGAAGATGAAATTGAGATGGGTTTCCTTCAGTGAAGATGATGAATCCAAATTGAACAGAACTGCAGTCAGAGATGATGATATTGAAGATGAGTATACTCGATTCGAGTTTGTGTTGATTGGAGAGAATGGCTGTTGCTGTTGATAGAAAGAAATGGATTTGTGTTGATGTTTATGGGTTCGAGTGAATGTAGAAGATGGGTTTTGATTTTATGATGAATTTGAAGAATACAACTTGAACAGGTGACTGAGGTTGTCGGTTGTAATCTCAGATAAAGAGAAGGAAGAGATGGTGGTATTTAGGTCTGCTGCTGAAACGAATGGTGATGCTTGAAACCCTGTTGCAGAAGGATTGAACCAATTAGATGAATGTTAGGTTTTGTTACAGGAAAAGAAAGGCCTGAATTTGGCCGGGAAATGTCGGAGAAACAAAGTAAACTCTGTCGGAATTTCATCTCGACGAGTTAATTCAGTACCGGCCGAGGACGGATCCAACTCAGCTGAGTAAGACCATTCAGCCAACTCAAGGCAGCTGACTCGGTGTCGGACTTCACTTTTATTGACCCCTTTGACCATTAGAGACCTTAGTATGGCCGTTAACTTGGACGGTACTCTGACGGAAATAGAATCTCAGGAGACCGGCAGGGAGTTTTGTGGCCGGATTCCGGTGGTACCAGTGCATTTCCGGCGATCCAATTTATGAAGAATATTCTAGACTCATGGGTGTGAAGACTTTGAATTGGATGAAGAATTTGGCTTGAATTTGGAAAGAGGAGATGGAAGATTTGAGAAAGACTTGGACTTAGAAGTTGAGATATAAAGGGAAAGGGATTCTATTCCTTGGAAGATTTGTAGAGCATTGAAGCCTATAAATAGAGAAGTTCTCTACTTTTCTATATACACTTCTACACCTCTACACACACAACACTTGTATTTTTTGCTTGTTTTCAAAATTCTTCTTTTAATTATTTGTGTGAACTTTAAAAAATTCTCCCTTTAATTATTTGTGTGAATTTCAAAAACATGAGTAGCTAATTTTCTTATTGATTGAGGATGAATTCCTAGTTCTTAACATGTTTTGAGTTTTGTTTTTAAATCTACTTTGAAGTTTTTCACATGATTTCGTTTGTTTTTACTAATAGGAATGTTTATACATTCATGGTTGATTGATAGATTGTTTAGGTGGCCAACTAAATTGATTTGTTAATTGATCTAAAGCTAGTGAAAGTTACGGGATAATTAATCGTTTCTTGACTCTTTACACAAGTAGCAAACACGAGACCTTGCGGAGGGATTTCGTGGAGCAATTGTGTGTGAAAACAACGTTAGCAAGTAGACCTTGAGCTAAAAGTATAACTACTAATATCAACCTAATAAATTCATAAATATTAATGCGTTTAACTAAATTACATCTTGAGTGAGATACTACTAGGTGGTTTGGTGAATAGAATCCGGTAGTCGAGAACTTCCATATCCGGTGATACTAAGGATTTAGGGGTTTAGCACTGAGCTAGATGCTTTACCTACGGTTGGTGATAATCTGTGACTAATAAAAAGTGGAAAAGAACATAACTTGAATCATTGTTTTGCAATGAAGAAGGATTTCTGGATCTAATATCTCTTATTGATTTCAACTTTATATTTTTAATTGCTTTGTTTATTCTTTTACTTTATAAAATATAAAACCCCCTTTTTCTGACATTATAAGACAACTAAAACCTCTTGCTCCTCGTGGGAATGATCCTTACTATCGCTATATTACTTTTTAATTAGTGAAAAAAATATTAATTGATTTGTTGGGGTTACGACACGCATCAAATTTTGGCATCGCTGCCGGGGAGTAGCGGACGATTTTAGTTGTTTTATTTTTATTTTTGCTTTACTCTTGCTTTGTTAGATTTTATATCGTATCTAACTTAGTTTTCGAGAATATTGTTTCAGGTACTATATCTTTGGTGAATGCTTAAAGATGGCAGACCGAGTCCAATTGGTATACCTCTTCAATCCGGCACTCAACTAAAGGACCTCTTTCGAGCGGTTAACACTCCGATTCCTCCTTCTTCATCTAGTGAGTTCGCATATTACGATATAAACGAAGAAGAAATGGCTGATCGTACACTCAAGGATCTAGCTTCTCACAAGCTCGATACACAACAATGGTGTATCCAAACTAATTCAACCTTCGAGATCAAGACGGGGTTGATTAGAGAGTTACCAAAGTTTCATGGCATGGTGAATGAAGATCCAAACAAACATCTTACGGACTTCTCTACCACAGTCATGGCTATGCTTCCACCGGAGACTAATGCGGATGGAGCAATGTTGAAATCTTTCCCGTTCTCTTTGGCGGGCAATGCCAAGGAATGGTTGTATTATTTTCCTTCCAGAAGTATCACAACATGGAATGGGATGAAGAAACTTTTCCTCGAGAAATATTTTCCTGCATCAAAATCTACTCAAATTCGCAAGGAGATTTGTGGGATAAAGCAAAATGTGGGAGAGTCATTGTATGAATGTTGGGAGCGATACAAGAGATTGGTGGCAAGATGTCCACACCATCAATTCAGTGACGTCATGATACTCCAATACTTCTACGAAGCTCTCCACCCAAGTGATAAATCTCTTCTTGACGTCGCAGGTGGTGGTGCACTAATGAACAAGACGTTGACCCAAGCTAGAGAGTTGATTAAAAGTATGGCTGCAAACTCACAACAATTCTACATAAGAGAAGAACCAATGGTTAGGCGAGTGAATGAAGTTAGTGATTCATAACCACACCTTGATCAAAGGATGAGTAACATGGAGATAATGATTCACAGGATGGCTGCAGTTATCATACCTTCATATGATGAGACCGAACAAGTAAATCAAAGGCCAAGGTACGATCCATACTCCAATACTTACAATCCCGGTTGGAAGGATCATCATAACTTTAGTTATGCGAAAAATCAAGCGGCGTCTCCTAATCCATATGTGCAACAAGGTGGTTTCCAACAATCACGCTTCCAACCTCAACAACAACAACAATTCCAACCACAACAAGTCAAGGAGCGTGATTCTTTGAGTGATGACAAGATCAATGCGTTAATGCAAGGCATCAAGTTCTTACTTTTATGTTACAACAAAGCCAACAAAAGAATGAATCGGCCATTAAGGCTTTGGAAACCCAAATGGGACAATTGGAAACCGATGTGCATCTATTGAAATCTCAAGCATCCACAAAGCTTCCTTCACAACCATTTGTGAATCCAAGAGAGAATGTTAATGCGGTTACTTAAGAAGTGGAAGACAAGTGGAGAGTCCAAGTTACCATGAAGAAGATAGTGAAGAGGTAGTCAAAGACAAGGAGGAAGCCGAACCAAAGGAGAATCCAACACCTACCAACCAATCCAAGGAAACGGTTCCTAGTTTCATTACTCCACCTCCTTTTCCTAGTCGTTTTGCTAAATCCGAGAAAGAAGTTCAAGACAAGGCACTCATGGATATCTTCAAGAAGATCGAAACAAACATACCATTCATCGAGGCCATCAATACAATGCCAAGGTATGCTAAGTTCATGAAGGAATTATGCACAAAGAAGGATAGGTTTCTTGATAATGAAATTACTAAAGTTGGCGAGAGTGCGTCGGCTATGCTATTGAAGAAGATGCCTACAAAGTGCATGGATCCCGGTGGTTTCACGGTGCCAATTACTATTGGTACAAAAAGGTTTGAACATGCTTTACTTGACTTGGGAGCTTCCATAAGTGTATTGTCGGCCGACATATATGACACCTTGAATCTTGGACCTTTGAAAGAGACAAGAGTTATTATCCAATTAGCAAATAAGTCTAACATATATCCTAAGGGACTTGTAGAAGACGTGCTAGTGAAAGTGAATGAGCTAATTTTTCCGGTTGATTTCTTCGTGGTGGATATGGACAACAATGAGAATCGGTCATCTACTTCTTTACTTCTTGGGAGGCCATTTATGAAGACCGCAAAGACGAAGATTGACGTTGATAAGGGTACGCTTACTATAGAATTCGATAAGGAGATAATACAGTTCAACATATTTGAAGCCATGCGCTACCCAAGTGTTGTGCATTCTGCTTACTCCATTGATGTGATTAGTTCGTTAGCGCAACAAATGGTGGAATTGAGTCAAAAGGACGAACTTGAGGTGTTGTTGCAAAAGAACATTGAATTGGACGTCCTCGACTTGTCTAATTTGGATGTTGAAATCTCCAAGGAATTGGTGGAGATTTGTGGTTCCTTGACGGAATTGCAAGAAGCTAAAAAGGGTAATGTTTCATATATTTCTTTACCCATGGATTATGAATTACTTGTACCATCTACTGTGAAGGCGCCTAAGATAGAATTGAAGCCACTTCCGGACCATTTGAAGTATGCTTTCTTGGAAGATGAAGATGAGATTCCGGTGATTATTGTAAAGAACCTCACACCAGTGCAAGAAGACCGTTTTCTTAGAGTTTTGAAAGAGCACAAACGGCTATTGGGTGGATAATTGCAGACATCAAATGCATTAGTCCATCCGTGTGCATGCATAGAATTCTAATGGAAGAGAACGTGAAGCCGGTACGTGATGCTCAACGTAGGCTTAATCCTCCCATGATAGAGGTTGTGAACAAAGAGATACTCAAATTGCTAAGTGTGGGGGTGATCTACCCAATATACGATAGCAAATGGGTTAGTCCGGTACAAGTGGTACCAAAGAAGTCCAGTGTTGCGGTTGTTAGAAATCAAGATGATGAACTTGTTCCTATAAGAGTTCAAACCGGTTGGAGAGTGTGCATTGATTATAGAAAGCTTAATTCCGCAACTCGAAAGGATCACTTTCCTTTACCTTTCATTGATCAAATGTTGGAAAGGTTAGCGGGGCATTCTCATTATTGTTTCTTGGACGGTTATTCGGGATACAACCAAATTGTTATTGCACCGGAGGACCAAGAGAAGACCACTTTCACTTGTCCGTTTGGAATGTTTGCATATAGACGGATGCCGTTTGGTCTTTGTAATGCACCGGCTACTTTCCAAAGATACATGGTTAGTATATTCTCGGACTATGTGGAGCGCATCATCGAGGTATTTATGGATGATTTTAGTGTTTATGACAATTCTTTGGATAGTTGTTTAGACAACCTTGAACTAGTCCTTAAACGATGCATAGACACAAACCTCGTCCTTAATTGGGAGAAATGTCATTTTATGGTAAACCATGGCATAGTACTTGGTCACATTATGTCCCTTCGAGGGATCGAAGTGGACAAGTCAAAGATGGATTTAATAAGGAACTTACAATATCCCACTTCGGTGAGGGAAATCCGTTCATTTCTTGGCCATGCAGGTTTCTATAGGCGGTTTATCAAGGATTTCTCCAAAATCTCCATGCCGATGTGCAAGTTATTACAAAAGGAGGTACCCTTTGACTTCAACAAGGAATGCGAGGATGCCTTTGACAAATTGAAGGCAATGTTGACAAATGCGCCAATTATCAAATCACCAGATTGGAATCTTCCATTTGAATTAATATGTGATGCTAGTGATTATGCGGTTGGAGCCGTTTTGGGTCAAAGAGTGGACAAATTGTCCCATGTTATCTATTATGCGTCGAGGAACCTTAATGATGCACAAATCAACTATTTTACCACGGAGAAGGAGTTATTGGCTATAGTTTTTGCATTGGAAAAGTTTCGATCATACTAGGTGGGCACAAAGGTTATTGTATATTCCGATCATGCCTCACTTAAATACTTAATAAAGAAGAAAGAAGCTAAGCCAAGGCTAATCCGATGGATCCTATTGCTACAAGAGTTCGACATAGAAATTCAAGACAAGAAAGGTGTGGAGAATACCGTTACGTATCATCTTAGTAGACTTGTTATATCTCAAGAAGAACTTCCATTACAAGACCGCTTTCCGGACGAACAACTTTTTTCTTTGGAAAATTCTACACCTTGGTACGCGGATATAGTGAATTACTTGGTGAAAAGGAAGATACCTAATAGAATGTCTAACTTCCAAAAGATGAAACTTAAGAAGATAGTCAAGCAATATGTGTGGGATGAACCATACTTATGGAAATATGGCGTGGATCAAATGATACGAAGGTGCGTGCCTAATTCTGAATTTCAATCCATTCTCTCTTTTTGTATGCTCGAAATCAAATGCCACTCACACCAATCCTCACCGTTGAGATTTTTGATGTGTGGGGAATCGATTTTATGGGCCCTTTTATCAATTCAAATGGAAATTTTTATATACTTCTTGCGGTGGATTATGTTTCGAAATAGGGGGAAGCTAAAGCCACCAAAACTAATGATTCTCAAGTTGTTTGTGATTTTATAAGAGAAAACATATTCACTAAGCATGGTATACCAAGAGTAGTGATAACCGATGGCGGTTAACATTTCAAGAAGTCTTTCCACGCTCTCCTCAAGAAGTACAACATTACACATAAGATTGGTACGCCTTATCATCCACAAACTAGTGGACAAGCGAAAATTTCAAACCGGGAAATCAAGTACATTTTTGAGAAAGCAGTGAATACTACAAGGAAAGATTGGAGCTTTAAGCTTAATGATGCACTTTGGGCGTATAGAATGGCGTACAAGACACCAATTGGAATGTCTCCATATCGGTTGGTTTATGGTAAGGATTGTCATCTTCCGGTTGAACTTGAACATAAGGCTTATTGGGCGATAAAGAAGTGCAACATGGAGTATGATGATGCGGGGAACCAAAGGAAGTTACAACTAAATGATCTAGAGAAGATACGTAATGATGCATACGAGAGTGCCCATATTTACAAGGAAAAGACCAAGCTTTTTCATGATAAGATGATTTCTCGTAAAAGCTTCGAAGTGGGACAAAAAGTCATTTTATATCGTTCTCGCCTTAAACTATTTACTGGAAAGTTAAGGTCCCGTTGGATTGGACCATATGTTGTTACTAATGTTTTTCCTTATGGTGCAGTTGAAATTACTAGTCTTAAAGACAACTAGGTTTCCAAGGTCAACGTCCATAGATTGAAGCTACACTATGAGAACATCGCATATGTGAATGTGATGAACTTTTATTTGAAGATTCACTCCCTATGGAGGAGTAATGTGAAGCATGAGCTAAGTCGGGCCGTCGAATTTAAAACAAGCGCTTAATGGGAGGCAACCCATAGATTTTGTATTTCTTATCCTTTTACTTTTTCTTTTTGTTTTGTTTATTTATTTTTTCTTGTTCCATATCATACTAGGATTTCCCACCTTGACTTTACTTGGACGATTCAATTACATTGAGGACAATGTAAGGTTTAAGTGTGGGGGAGTGGTTAAGCATATTAAAAAAAAATTGCATAAAACCTCCAACTTTTAGAGATTTTAGAGTCACTAGCATACTTCTAGGTATGTTTACATAGAGAATACTGACAGACATAACTGAACTTGGAAGTGTTAGGGAACTACGTTCAGATTTCTTGCTTGTTAGAGTGTTAAATAATAGATTTAATCATGCCGGTGATGCAGATTAGGAGCAGGGATACATGCATTATTAGAGTTGATGATCAATCATTAGTGGAGACTACCCTATTTATATCATGCGATGCACCGAACAGATTTCTTTATAAATAACTAAAGAGCTTTCTTTTGAATGTGTGTCACGTACGTTAATTCCGGGTAGAATGGTGAGCTACCCAACCTCCCACCAATAGAATCCCTACTATTTGATCTCTTGAGTGCTAATTTTTTCAATCATGAGGGTGACGTCTATAGATGAAAGCCTCCTTCTTGTAGTTCGATTTGCAGTTAACACCGTTCTTTCTCTCGACAACAATGGATCCATAGAAAGACCATCATCATCAACAACGGAGCGACATCAAAATCTACAAGGAAAGTTGAAAACGTTCAAGGTTTATAAGCAACGGAACAAGAAAAGAGTAAATTTCATATCCAAGTAAAGCAACATATAATGAGCGGATTTTTATATATACATGCTGAAGAGTTACATATGAGGAGCATAATTTTATATCCAAGTTGAAGACTTACTTACAAGAGCAAAGAAAAGCAAAAGGTGAGAATTATCGAAGTTTATGATTTCGAGACGATACAAGTTGTGAAGAATCAAGCGGTAAAGTATTTTTCCCACGGCTATGGTTTGTTTTTATTTTCACTTTGTTTTGTATTTTATTTCTCTTGTCTCTAAAAAAAAGTAAAATAAAATAAAATAAAAATTTGGAAAATTTTAAAAAAATGAAACAATGAATAAAAAAAAAATTTAAAAAAAATGATGGCAAGAGAAATTTTTGTTTTTATCTTTTATTTAATAAGCCGTGGGGAAGAAAAATCTATAAAGAAGTTTCAAGCGACAAGGATTTAAGGTAAAGAGTTGCAAATTGTCAAGGAATTATGAAGTTCGAGCATTTATCATCAACAGTTGAAGCCGAAGACGAAGACCAAGAAGATGAAAACGAGGAGCGGAAGACGTTTCTATTGGATGCCGTGAGAGTGGTGTTATCATAATTGGAAATTGGATGTGAAGGTGAGTAAGTAATCTCATCCTCGATAATAGTGGTTGATTTCCTTTCTTAGAGATCGTCAGAAAAATGGTTTTTCAAAATGTTAAAAGATGTGGTTTTTTAAAATATTTCGGAGGTTGTCCTTCCCACCATTCAACGTGTTGCAGGAATTCTCTCTTCATTCCTACCTGCACACATGTGAGACCCATAAAAAAAGACGTCTTATTGAGTGCAATTATCAGAAAATCCTTTTTGGTGAGGCAGAAGTTGAGGCGAAATGCTTATTGATCGCTTCTCAAACACGCGTTCTCTCATTATGGTGTGGTTATTTCTCACTCAACATTTAAAAATGAGAATATGTTCTTTAGCATTTCTAACTTCTTATTACTAGCATGCAGAAACTCTATGTCCTCATTGCTCTTCGGATGCTTGGGACGCTAGAACGCTTTGGAGTTATAAGTTTTGGTTTGATTTGCTCGAGGACTAGCAAAGTCTAAGTGTGGGGGAATTTTATAGGTGTAGAATACACCCTATTTATTATCTATTGTTTATGCTTTCGTTGTTATTTTTCTTGTGAATTATGTATTTTACGCGTGTTTTGAGTTTTATAGCTACTTTGGAGTCACTCGGAGGAAAAGAAGAAGAAATCATCCAAATTGAGCGACAAGGGAAAACTAGTCATTTCATAGGAGAACACAATTCAGAGCCAAGCCAGGGATAAGGGGAAACCCACAGAAGTGCTAAAAGCACCCAGCAAAAGACTACGAGATACCCAATCTGGGATGGTTCCTATTGAGTGGGGTGTCATAACCCTATCCAACCCCAAATCATCCCTAAACCCTATATCGAGAGAAACATTTCTCTTGTTCATTCATTGTATCAGCTTAACCTGAAACTTAGAGAGGTGACAATGGAGGCACAGCCAAAGCATAACTGAGAGACAAAATAATAGAGGATAAATGATGAGGGATCAATAACCGAAGAATTAATGGTTTGAAGTTGTTAAAGCTGGTGAGTTTCATGGGTTGGTGGTGCTACTGAAGGTGATTTAGGGTTTGAGAAGCAGATAGAATTGAAGATAAAATTGAGATGGGTTTCCTTCGGTGAAAATGATGAATCCAAATCGAACAGAACTGCAGTCAGAGATGATGATATTGAAGATGGGTATACTCGATTCGAGTTTGTGTTGATTGGAGAGAATGGTTGTTGCTCTTGATAGAAAGAAATGGATTTGTGCTGATGTTTATGGGTTCGAGTGAATGTGGAAGATGGGTTTTTATTTTGTGATGAATTTGAAGAATACAACTTGAACAGGTGACTGAGGTTGTCGGTTGTAATCTCAGATAAAGAGAAGGAAGAGATGGTGGTATTTAGGTCTGCTGCTGAAACGAATGGTGATGCTTGAAACCCTGTTGCAGAAGGATTGAACCAATTAGATGAATGTTAGGTTTTGTTACAGGGAAAGAAAGGCCTGAATTTGGCCGGGAAATGTCGGAGAAACAAAGTAAACTCTGTCGGAATTTCATCTCGACGAGTTAATTCAGTACCAGCCTACGACGGATCCAACTCAGCTGAGTAAGACCATTCAGCCAACTCAAGGCAGCTGACTCGGTGTCGGACTTCACTTCTCTTGACCTCTTTGACCGTTAGAGACCTTAGTATGACCGTTAACTTGGATGGTGCTCTGACGGAATATTCCGTCACCGAAATAAAATCTCAGGAGACCGACATGGAGTTTTGTGGCCGGATTCCGGTGGCACCAGTGCATTTCCGGCGATCCAATTTATGAAGAATATTCTAGACTCATGGGTGTGAAGACTTGAAATTGGATGAAGAATTTGGCTTGAATTTGGTAAGAGGAGATCGAAGATTTGAGAAAGACTTGGACTTGGAAGTTGATCTATAAAGGGAAAGGGATTCTATTCCTTGCAAGATTTGGAGAGCATTGAAGTCTATAAATAGAGAAGTTCTCTACTTTTCTATATACACTTCTACACCTCTACACACACAACACTTGTGTTTTTTGCTTGCTTTCGAAATTCTTCTTTTAATTATTTGTGTGAACTTTAAAAAATTCTCCCTTTAATTATTTGTGTGAGTTTCAAAAACATGAGTAGCTAATTTTCTTATTGATTGAGGATGAATTCCTAGTTCTTAACATATTTTGAGTTTTGTTTTTAAATCTACTTTGAAGTTTTTCACATGATTATCGTTTGTTTTTACTAATAGGAATGTTTATAAATTCATGGTTGATTGATAGATTGTTTAGGTGGCCAACTAAATTGATTTGTTAATTGATCTAAAGCTAGTGAAAGTTAGGGGATAAGTAATCGTTTCTTGACTCTTCACAGAAGTAGCAAAAACGAGACCTTGCGGAGGGATTCCGTGGAGCAATTGTGTGTGAAAACAACGTTAGCAAGTAGACCTTGAGCTAAGAGTCTAACTACTAATATCAACCTAATAAATTCATAAATCTTAATGCGTTTAACTAAATTACATCTTGAGTGAGATACTACTAGGTGGTTTGGTGAATAGAATCCGGTAGTCGAGAACTTCCGTATCCGGTGATACTAGGGGTTTAGCACTGAGCTAGCTGCTTTACCTACGGTTGGTGATAATCTGTGACTAATAAAAAATGGAAAAGAACATAACTTGAATCATTGTTTTGCAACGAAGAAAGATTCTTTGATCTAATCTCTCTTATTGATTTCAACTTTATCTTTTTAATTGCTTTGTTTATTCTTTTACTTTATAAAATCTAAAACCCCCCCATTTTTGTGACATTATAAGACAACTAAAACCTCTTGCTCCTCGTGGGAACGATTTTTACTATCGCTATATTACTTGTTAATTAGTGAGAAAAATATTAATTAGTTTGTTGTGGTTACGAGACGCATCAGACAAGTGGGCTTTTTCAAAGCCGTGATGTGGATATTGGTATAACAATTCACTAAACCTTTCTACATAATCATGAAGTTTTTCACCTAATTTTTGCTTAAAGGTTTGGATAAACTGGCGAACAGCAACAGTCTTATGGTGTGGATAAAATTTCTTAACAAATGCCTCTACAAGACCATCCCATGTGGTAATTGTTTTAGAAGGAATAAAATGATACCACTCATTGGCTTTCCCATCGAGAGAGAAGTGAAACAAACGTAACCTAAGCACATCTTTAGAGACATTCGGATAGTTCATTGTGTCACAAATCATTTCAAAGTCTCTTACGTGGGTATACGGGTTCTCATTCTCTAACCCCTTAAAGGTACGAAGCATGCCAATAGTCTCAGGTCTAATATCAAATTGGACCGCAGAAGTTGATATAACTACACCTGGGTCACGCACTACTCTTGACGGGTTCAAACGATCCCTAAGGGTTTTAACCGGGACCTCATTATCATTTTCTTTAACCATTTCGACAAAAATAGAGGTACCACCTAAATCTGTGTAACGGGTTGGACTCAAATTAAAAAGGTCGTTATCCTCAAGTCTATCTCCTACCCGTTTCCAACGGCGCATACACAAGCAAGAATACTAGTGTTCAGCAAGAAATTGTGCACATGCAGATGCAAGTTTTAATAAATTAGGTAAGTTTGGGCTACCTCAGCAAAATATACCTACAGGTACGAGTCTGAGGCTTTTGGAATTTCGGCTGGTAACTCCCATAAGGCCCAAGGCACGGGTTCAGCGTACTTTTCCACGGGTTTCCTAAATTCGGTAATTCTGACGATGCAATTGGTGTGTGCAACGTGTTTTTTTTTATAAACAAAATACTAAAAGAAATAAAAATAAACAAACAATATATACAAGTCCAAAAATAAAGAAAATAAAAACTAACAAAAATAAATAAAAATCTTGGATTTTCTGTACTTATTTAGGCAAGTCCAACCTTCCACTTTTAGCTTCCATCAAACCTGCACACCAAAAACAAAAATACCCAAAGTAAAATCAAACAAAAGAAAATAAATAAATAAACCTAAAACAAAACAAAAAAATAAAATAAATCTAAAACCTAACCTAAAGGCAAGTCCGCGTCGGCGTGCCAAAAACTGATGTAGTTTTTACAGTGGTAAGAAAGGGTTTGATTCTCGGACTTAGAAAGTTGTTGATTTTAGACTTAATTAAAGAAAATACTAAAACTAGCAAATAGAGTAAAGGATGATGACAAAGTTGAGAGACTACTAGGAATCATGATTCCACCAAACTTCACAATCAATTGGTTCATACAATGATTCATAACAATTTTAGCGCTTTTGTGGACTCTATTTCTTTGACAAAAGTAGATTTTATAAAGCATTAGATGTAAATCATAAGCATAGTGCATCAAGAGTTCTTAGACTAAGCATACACTATCAAACAAAATCACGAATAATCAATGAAAATCATAAATCGATTAAAAATCAATGTAAAAAGTCATAAGAATCAATTATAATTACCAAACAATTATGAACATGGCTTCCTCCGTCATCCCAGTGTTGGGGTTTAGCTCCTCATGCTCAAAAAACGCTCAAAATAATAAGTCATAGATAAAAAAGGTGTTTTTATTGAAAAGGATGAGTTGTAGTTACAGAAAGCTTTTTGCAAGTGAAATAATAGTAGCTGAATGTCTTAAGCAGGTGAAGACAGAAACGATAAAAGATTTCTGTAGTTGAATATAAGACTTCCGACAGACCAGGTGTGTCTAATTTTCTTCGTGTTCTTGAGCTGTGCAGCAGCAGAACTACTTCCTGCAACTTCTGATTCTTCGCTTCTCCGGCCTCTGCTCTACCCCAAAGTATTCCCCAAAGTGTCAATAGCCCTTCGTGTGACTTCCCCAAGCCTTTATATATACACCACAGGGACGTAAAAATCTCAAGAATACCTCTCTTTTCTTACACAGAAAGTCTCGGTCATTTCCTTTTTTATCTCTTCCTTCACGCGTGTTCTGATTTAACCCAAACTCCTCTAAACTGCTATATACGCATCTAGGAGATTTTATCTACCATATTCTGCACGAAACTTATATGCTTAACAACAATTCCCTGATATATTCCTGGTTTACTGTTTTGTCGTGAATTAACATAAATCTCCTTTCTTTACGTCTTTAAGACCAGTACCTTCCTTGTTAAGATGGAACAAACCCATATTGATGAAAATCTTCGAAAATATCTCTTCCAAATATAGAACAGACTTCCGGTCCCCTGTTTTGCCGAGATGAAAGATATCCTTCCCTGTTTACTTAAATCATGTGTAAAACTCCCGGTTTATCGATTTAAAACATATTACCATCCCTGTTATCGTTCAACGGGCCTAGAGCAACCCAAATCCGTTAAGAAACCCACAAAAATCTCGTTCGAATTCTCGCCTGAAAGTCTCAGATTTTCAACGGCAAATTACGCTGCAAACTGAATTTTGAATTTAGTTTTTCCCGCCAAAATCTGGGGAAGGAGAAGGCGTCCCCCTAACCATATGCGGGGTCCCTTTAGCAACTGGGGTTGAAACAGTAATTTCGGGGATGGAAATAGTATTTCTTCAGTACTTTTTCAGGGTGTCTTTAACAATATTCTGGGGTGCCTTTATCAATTCCGTACGAGGGTGAAAATATCGCCTTTCGAGCAGATTTAGCCACAACAACTTATTTTTCCAAAAACACCTACAAAAACATAAAATACCAATATAAGTGCAAAAATGGGTACTAACAATATAGATAATCGAGATTAAAATAGACACATAAATGCGTCTATCAACCACCACATATTTCGAGAAATATGTAAGCGAGATATAGTCAGCTCGAAATCTCAAATGTGTATAGAGAAAACTATATCGTAACATGACTTATGTCTCAATATAGGAGATAGTATAAATAGACTTTCCAAGTGATAGATAAGTTTAAGTCTCCACATACCTTTTGTCGAAGAAGTTCCACAAGCTCCCCTTAGTAGTTCTTCGTCTTCAAGAGATGAACGTCGAGAGATTTAAGCTCAACTACACTATCTATGTCCTAGTCCGAGACATCTACAAATAGGCTGGAAATCAAGACTTATAGTTTTGATCACTAACATTGACAAACATGCTTGAGATATCAACGCATGCGAGTTTGACCGAGCAATGCTCTAACAAATATATACTAATATCGAGGTGTTTTAGACACCTATCACTGACATGCTTTATTACTTTAAAGTCATAATGAGAGGGGAGGTGGTCTTTCTAGTACTTTAAAAAGTGTTAATTGTGAGAGACGTTGTCACTTTGCATTCTTTCAATTATTGAAATTCTCATCTTTTTGTTCACTTAAATAATGATATCCATGCGAGTTCTTTCGAAACGGAACGCCATGTAGTAACTAAAGTGTCTATGATTATGTAAAAACCTGAATGAGATAGTACCCAACATTGCATTATCAGTGAGGATTCAAATATCCAAGTAATAGTGATTTACAATTCACGATACTAGTTGAACTATTATTTTCTATAAAATGTAATTCCTTTCACATTTGTTGAAGGTAATTTGTATATGCATTCCCATTCCCACAGTGAGTTTTCCTACTGTAACTGTTTGCCCAGATTTTGTAAGAACTTAACAAAGTGTGATTAACTCTTGGTTCTTACAAATCTCATGTTACTTTTAATCTTTTTTACCAATTAGGAAACAAAGAATGAGCATTTCTTCGCTCGGCTATCACCTGTAGTGATCCAATCATTGCATGGTATTATATAAGGAAATAATTCAACAAGGAATTAAATATATTTCCTTAAGAGTTTCATGTAAAAAGTGGTGTGTCCTTATTACGTAACAAAAGAAATTTTTATCTCATTTACTTTAGAGAGTTACATTTCATAAAGATGGCATACTTATCATTATAACGTACGAATGATCCTTATAGCTCAAGTACTTTTGAATATCTCAACTACTTTAGAGTATCTTAATCTCGCGGAATTGGTATACTTTTCATTCCATAAGTACAGACAACGAATTTAATTCTTCGTAATTTTTTTATTTATTTTAGCTCTAAAGAAATGTTTATTGAACAAAGATAACAAAACTATCAAATTGGGTAAGTGTATTAACTGAGAAAATTTCTTATTGTAACTGAGGTTGACAAGCAGAGGTATGACCTTCTTTTAACATATACTCCATCAGTCCTAAATTATTAGTCCGCTTTAACTAAGTCAAGATATTAAGGAGACCGAAGGAATGTACAAATTATCCCTGTTAAATGCTATATTATTACTAAAATAAAAACGAGTATATGGAGCATGTAAGAAAAATATATATTTGATAATTTTATTATTTATAAAAATGTTTAAATAGAAGATAAAAATAAGAATATTTATGGATTGATTTAGTAATTTCGTTTCCATTGATGAAGATATCATTTAAGAAGTTTAAATAGAAGAAAAAAAATAATATTTATGGGTTGATTTAATAGATTTGTTTCTGATTGAGGAAGATATTTGTTTGAACCCAAAATTACTTTGGGCACGAAACACGATTGAATTGATTATTTGATGTGTATTTTGGGTTAGGAGACGAAGTGAAGAACAAAAAAAGAGACACAGGTTTAACGTGGTTCGGCATGGTTTGCCTACATCCACGGACGAATCCCCTAGGGGAGTGGTATTTTATTGATGTTTAGAATTATAATGCTCTTTTCTTATCTTGGCTACCCCCCTTGTCTCTTACTAGTGCGTCACCATTTATACAGCTGAATAATTAATTTCGGAATAACCTTAAACGGCATTAAACTGCCTGCATGCCTCTGCGTGAAACTGTTTACATGCCTCCTTAACTTTGCATGAAACTGTCTGCATGCTTCCTTCACTCTCCATGAAACTGTCTGCGTGTCTCCTTAACTCTGCATGATGGACTGACTGGCTGACATGCATGATGGCTTGCAGCATGGATGGATGCTGGCTGGCAAACTGGATTGACTGCACGGGTAGAGACTGGCTGGCAGTGCGATAGAATACTTAGCTGGGAATTGGTTTGCAGCACCGCTGGCAACATGAGTGGAAAATGCATGGCAGCACCATTGGCAACATGGATGGAAACTGCATGGCAGCACCATCGCAACACGACCTTGACATTGACTGATGGTTGACTTTGACCATTGACCGGTTGTTGACTGTTATCATTGACTTTGACCATTGACCGGTTGATGACTTTTATCATTGACCTTGACCATTGACCAGGTGTTGACTTTGATCATTGACTGGTTGTTGACTTTCATCATTGACCTTGACCATTACCGGGCGTTGACTTTGACCATTGACCAGGACGTTGACTTTGAACATTGACTGGTCATTGACTTTATGTAGTACTGGGTAGGCTGGTGGGATGCTTCGGTTGCGGGCTTGGATGAGGGCCAAAAGATGATTCAAATACTAATTTGGCCCATTATGTGGCATTTTTACTTATGGTACAGACATCACCCCCTCTTAACCTCCAACTTGTTGGGGGTTAAGAAATTTTCATTTTCCTTAGTCAATGACAAAACTCGCCCCTAAGTGTGGATTATTGATGCTGAGGTGATTGGAAAACTTCCCTTGTTATCTGCGGAAATCACAATCAAGACGCCCCCAAGTGAGGCTATTGTGACTGGGAGATCGGCGGGCAACAGTTGGGCATGAATCGTTGTTGTATGCAAAAATTGGACTGGAGGATGAACTAGACTGCAACGGAAGCGTGATGCTGGAGCGGAGTGGTGTTGAAAGTGAGCTGTAACTATTGATGTAAAAATGAACTGTAATAGTTGCGTAGGACGTGACTAGTAACTGTTGTTAGGGAAAGATGAGCCATATTTGACGTCACTCGGCTGGAATCTGTGTGAGCTGTTGTTGTAAACGCAATTTGAATTTGCAGACTGTCAGTAATTTCCGACCAAACTAGGTAGTTGTAGCTGTTGGTATTAAGCTACTGTCAATTACGGACTGAGGCGCTGTAGTTGCGAGCGAAAGGGTGTGACCCTTTAGTAGTTGAGGTGGTAACAGACTTTGTGTGTTGTTGGACCTCTAGTGGTCTTGGTTGTGCTACTGGATGTGACATCAATCTTTATATATCTTCAATAGTTATATGAATCAGGATAGCAGTAGCTAGATCACAATAGTTGTCGCAGAACTGGATTGCAGTGATTGCGATAAACTGGACTACGACGGCCACATAAAACTGTCATCTGCAGTAATTAGCAAAACTGGGCGGTAACAACATTAAGCAAAGATGGTCTGCAGCAGCTGCGATCAGATGGACTGCAGGGGATGCGAACAGAGATGGACTGCAGCAGCTGTGATCAGTTGGAATACAGCAGCGACGAGCAAAGCTGCACTGCAGCAGCTGCGATCAGCTACACTGTTGGAGCTGCGAACAGAGCTGGACTGCAGCAACTTCGATCAGCTGGACTGCAATAGCAACGAGCAAAGATGCACTGCAGCAGCTGCGATTAGCTGGACTGCAGGACCTGTGAACAGAGCTGGACTGCAGCAGCTTCGATCAGCTGGAATGCAACAACAACGAGCAAAGCTGCACTGCAGCAGCTGCGGTCAGCTGGACTACAGGAGCTGCGATCAGCTGGAATGTAGCAGCAACGAGAAAAGATGTACTGCAGCAGCTTCGATCAGTTGGACTGCAGCAGCAACGATCAAAGCTGCACTGCAGCAGCTGCGATCAGCTGGACTGCAGGAGCTGCGAACAGAGCTGGACTGCAGTAGCTGCGATCAGCTGGAATGCAGCAGCAACGAGCAAAGATGTACTGCAGCAGCTACGATCAGCTGGACTGCAGGAATTGTGAACATAGATGGACTGCATCAGCTTCGATCAGCTGAAATGCAGCAGCGACGAGAAAAGTTGTACTGCAGCAGTTGCGATCAGCTGTACTGCAGGAATTGCGAACATAGCTGGACTGCTGCAGCTTCGATCAGTTAAAATGCAGCAGAGACGAGCAAAGTTGTACTGCAGCAGCTGTGATCAGCTAGACTGCAGGATCTACGAACAGAGCTGGACTGCATCAGCTTCGATTAGCTGAACTGCAGCAGCGACGAGCAAGACTACACTGCAGCAGCTGCGGTCAGCTGGACTGCAGGGGGAGTGAGCAACGCTGCACTGCAGCAGCTGCGATAAGCTGGACTTCAGAAGCGACAAGCAGAGCTGGACTGTAGCAGCTTCGATCAGATGGATTGCGGCAGCTGCGATCAGCTGGACTGCAACAGCTGCTGAGGGATTAGACTTTAAACTGTTTGATAAACCTGAGTGAAACAGTTATAAATAAAACCAGACTGCATCAGTTGCGTCCAACTGAGTACAAAATGGATGAGCGAAACTGGACTGCATCAGTTGCGTCCAACTGAGTGCAGCAGTTGTTTAGGAACTGGATTACAACAGTTCGATCAACTTAGATGTAGCAGTTTAACATTACTGATTGCAATAATTGCGTCAAAATATTAGGGTATATGCTCTCCCCCTCTTAATCATGTAACTCGTTGGAGGATTAAGAAGTTTGGGTTACCTTTTGTTTCGATTTTCAGAAACTGAATTCCGCATTGCATTTAGGTGTTATGTAACTCGCACCCAAGCGTATGGAGTTTTATGCAGCTCGCCCCAAGAGAGTTATTTTATACCATGAGGTGTTACATATCTCGCCCCCAAGTGATGGTCAGTCACATTGAAGTGATATGCAACTCGCCCCCAGAAGATAGTGATTGTCATGCTGCTCAATGCTCGCGCATGAAATTTTGAAATTGTCTGCTATCTGGAATTCGCGCGGGGGGTCAATCCCACTATTCCAGATGCGCGCAAAATTGAAATGTGTGCATCTCCTTGTGAGAAAATGCTCGTCACATTGTAGGTGTCCCATTGAATAAAATTATGAATGATTATATGAAAAGATGCGAAAATATGTAAATTGTATACGTACCATATTAAAAGTATCATTGCGACTTCGTTTATGAGGTGATTAGGATGACCACTGGCTATGTTGATGTTTTTCAGCGATGATAACTAGTGTTGCTGCCTTAGCGTCTCAGCTTGACTCGGCAACTAGATCTGTCTGCGGGACTGGAAAGCACTAGTTGAATCAAAACTGGATTGAAGAAAGTTGTCATGGAACTACAGAAGTTCGATTATATTGGAATGAAGCAGTTGTGAGGAAAACTTTACTGAAATAATCTTGAGGAAAACCGGACTACAACAATTCTATTAATGGACTGTAGTAATTATACGAAAAAGGACTGCGGCAGTTCGATCAACTGGACTGCAGTATTTGTTGAGGAACTGGACTACATCAGCTCGACGAACTGGACTGTAGCAGTTATGATGATCACCGGACATAAGTGTCTTGAGATTTGAAAATCTACACACCTAGCACGAACATTTTATGTTGTGGACTTAAATCGACACAACATCAATCTTTGATGATTTCGTAATGGCTTCATATGCTGATTAAAATGCGCCCCTCTTCGATGTCGCCACTCCAATCTCAAAAAATATTTTTTCTTTAAACGTTGAAATTCTGCCCCCATGTTGTAGGAAATTGACATGCGATCGCGACGAGCCGAAAATCGCTCATTCGGACGTACGATGAAGAAGTTATCGAACAAACAAATTTGCATGTGGAGTAAGTCGAGAAATAGATTGTTATCGGGGCAGGAGCAGCTGATATGGCGCAATTTCTACTGACATGATGGAAAGACGCTAATGTGCAAACTTTTATGGCAAAGAAGTTAGTTGGCACCCGGTTGATGACGCGGTATTAACATGTTGATGATGTGATCCATTTTTCAATGATTTTACTCGGTGGGCGCCTTGCTCCAAAAATGTTGATGATGTGGTTGGTCCAAAAATATTCTTCTCCGAGTGTAAAATTTTTTACCTTCATTATGTAGGGTATTGTAATATGATCGCAATGAGCCAAAAATCATTCAATTCGGACCTCATATGAAGGAGATATCCACAAAACAAAATCGACCACCAAGCCCAGAAAAATAGGCGTAGTTGGCTAAGCTCAGAAAGTGGGGCTGAGAAATCCGCAAGGCTTAAAGCGTGGGGCTGAACCAACCAGCGATCCATATGCTTGACTCGGATTATGGCTCGGTTGAGTGAGCCAACTTGGCTTGGCTTGGCGGGGCGGAAACATCCCATGTATCACTCAGAGGGGAGTATAAATCCAAGGGCTATTGAATTAAACACACCGTGATACGCTGAATCAGGGCTACAAGATTATGTTGCTTCGTGTTACACGGAAGAAGAACCAACTCGCCACCGGGATCAGCCGCCGGCAATAGCCGGACTGATCCCATCGTCGCCGGAGAAGAAGATGTGAGGTGACGTGGCACCTATGCTGATGTGGCACATGGACACGTCAGCGCTTGGAAAACGTGGCACCCTGCTGACGTGGCCAACGAGGCGTGCCTCTTTTTTTGCTGACTTGGCAACCTTGATGACTTGGCCAGCAGACACGTCAACTTTTGGGTGACGTGGTAGCGGCTGACTGGATCTAGTAGGTGACGTGGCAGACAACGACTAGACTGATGCTGACGTGGTAGGTGCTGATCGGACCATATTGCTGACATGTCAGGTGATGACTGGACCAACTTGATGACGTGGGAATTGCTGACATAGCAAAACGCTGACGTGGCTGGCGATGACCAGACATATTGCTGACGTGGATCTCTGACGTGGCATACCTTTCTGCTGACGTAGCGGTTCACTGCTGACATGGCACTTTCTGGTTGGTTAACCCTGCTGATATGGCATTGTACTGCTGATGTGGCTTGTTGAATGTCAAGTGACTGAGATGACGTGTCAGATAATCTGGCGATGACTGGACAAGGCACCTTTGATGTGGGTGACAATAATTTATTGAGGGTGAACGAAAACTCTCACATGAGTGGCTATAGCTTAAAGTGGGTGAAGGAAGTGTCTGACATGGATGAACAAATCTTAATGTGGGTGGCCAAGTAATGTGGGTGCATGAAACTTAAAGAGGGTGAACGGAACCTTACCGACGGCATGGCCGCTGACCTTTTTTTTTTGAAAGTTTTCGCCACGGTTTCACAAACTGTGATCTTTTCTCCCATCATTTGATGACAGTGCGGAACTGTTGTCTTTTCTTTCAAGCCTTCTTGCAACGGTTTCCTTAAATTTTTAGCAACTGTTTTCTTCAACTGCTACTGTTTCTCATGGAATCTTCTTTGGACTTTTAGCAACGGTTCTGGACACTGTTGCCATTTCTCATGGACTCTTCTGCCATTGTTTTTGCTATACTTCTGTGACCTTTTCCGAAACCTTTTGAGATGCTTTACTGGGGATCTTCTTTAGGGTTTCGAGCGCCTAGAGATGTGGGCAACTAGACAAACCCGCGAACATGGCAGCAGTGATTTGTGTTGAGCATGTTAATGATTCGTTATTAGAAGCAATTTTTTCCATCTTTGGACTTGAACATGTTGCGGATCGAACATCCTGCCAATAGTTTTAGCCATCTTTGCAGTGAGTCAGTTTTGATGGCCTCTGACTATGAAGCTGGACTGCAGCAGTTGCGATCAACTGGACTGCAGTAACTGTGATTAACTGGACTGCAGCAGCTGCGATCAGCTGGACTGCAGTGATTGAAATCAAAACTGGACCCAGCCATGTTGCGGATCGAATATCCAGCAACAATTTTGATGATATTTTTACGCCATCTTTTACCGTGGACCGGACGTCCTAGGGGTGGTTTCATCGGTCTTAATAGTGATTTTTTTTATTTTTTTTTTGGACTGTAACGTGTTGCAGATCGAACATCCTACAACAGTTTTGATGGTGTTTCACTCCATCTTTTGCAGCGGACCGGACGTCCTGGCAACATTTTCATCAGACTTTGTAGGGATGAAATTTCAGTGGTTTCATAAGGTAATAGCTTCAGCAAATATCGAACCACGAATCTGGATTGCAGCAGTTGCGATCAATTGGACTGCAGTATCTGCGATTATATGGTCAGCAGCAGCTGTGATCAGCTGGACTGCAACAACTGCGATTAAACTGGACTGCAGCAGTTGCGATCAACTGGACTGCAGTAGTGATTTTTCAAGACGTTCAAACTGCTTTTTGACGGACACGATATTGAAGTATTTTGTACAACTTTTCTCAATGGGAAAACACGATTCCTTTTCTCGTATTCCCCTTAGTCGACGCCAATGTTTGTACCCAAAATTACTTTTGTGCACGAAAGACGATTGAATCGATTAGTTGATGTGTATTTTGGGTTAGGAGACGAAGTGAAGAACAAAAAAAGAGACACAAGTTTAACGTGGTTCGGCATGGTTTGCCTACATCCACGGACGAATCCCCTAGGGGAGTGGTATTTTATTGATGTTTAGAATTACAATGCTCTTTTCTTATCTTGGCTACCCCCCTTCTCTCTTACTAGTACGTCACCATTTATACAACTGAATAATTAATTTCGGAATAACCTTAAACTGCATGCATGCCTCCTTAACTCTGCATGAAACTGTCTGCATGCTTCCTTCACTCTCCATGAAACTGTCTGCATGCCTCCTTCACTCTACATGATGGACTGACTGGCTGACATGCATGATGGCTTGCAGCATGGATGGATGCTGGCTAGAAGACTTGATTGACTGCACGGGTAGAGACTGGCTGGCAGTGCAATAGAGTACTTAGCTGGGAATTGGTTTGCAGCACTGCTGGCAACACCATCGGCAACATGGATGGAAATTGCATGGCAGCACCATCGACAACACGTCCTTGACATTGACTGATGGTTGACTTTGACCGTTGACCAGTTGTTGACTTTTATCATTGGCCTTGACCATTGACTGATCGTTGACTTTGACCATTGACCGGTTGTTGACTTTTATCATTGACTTTGACCATTGATCAGGCATTGACTTTGACCATTGACCAGACATTGACTTTTATCATTGATCTTGACCATTACCGGGCGTTGACTTTGACCATTGACCAGGGCCTTGACTTTGAACGTTGACCGGTCATTGAATTTATGTAATACTGGGCAGGCTGGTGGGCTGCTTCGGTTGACTGGTTAACGGGCTTGGATGAGGGCCAAACGATGATTCAAGTACCAATTTGACCCATTATGTGGCATTTTTACTTAAGGTACAAACAATATTATTTAAGATTTTTGATTGAATATATTTAAAAGTATTTTTATAATTATAAAAATTGAAGGATGTATTTGGGAGTTTGACTAAAAAATATGATCATAAACAGAAGTTGGCCAGTATTTTAGGACAAACGAAAATAGAACAGAGGACATAAATTTTAGGACAGAGGGAGTAGTGATTTTAATGTCCTTTAAACTCTATATATATCTTGTAATTGCCTGCTACTATATGATACCTGCAATCCATTGCTTGTACTATTCTCAATAAATGTTTATACCAAGTTTCCAACTCTCATTTAAATGAGTTAGAATTACATATATGTCTCATGCTCAGTGGATACATTTACTTTATATCGTTACTACTTGATCCAGAATTACATCTCTTTCTCTATTCTAGAAAACATTTATATCTTATTCCTCAATTTATGTGTACTCTTTCACATGTTCTAGTATATCAAGGTGGGTATAATTTAGCACACCCAACCCTCCATTCTTTGAGATTCTTTCCTTATTTATCCTTGCTACAGTTATCTTAATTAAGTTGAGAAATTTCTTCATCCCAACAGGTATGCATATTGTTGTTTAAGAGAATCTCTCATGCCTCCCTACCATTTACATCAGGTTGGAAACTTACTGAAAACCATGAATATCTTGTTATCATAATTTATCATTCACTAGTAGTTTAATATAAATGAATGAAATTAAAAATATAAAAATGGAAAGATTTTTATGGCTCATGTCACCTTAGAAACGTAAAAACTGCGGCTTCCTCCTTGAACGATGGTGCATCGTCATAGGTAGAATATTTTTTTTTTCTTTACGATGGAAGTATTGTACTTGTTCACACAAACTTCCACATCAAACACCCTTTAATGATGCTCAAGTACTTTTGAGTCCAAAAGATCAAATTCGAGTTGAATTGGTTTAGTCAAAGTATAGTCAACTATTTGGTCAATGCCAGGTTCATTGGGTTGACAAGGTCATGGTTAACGAAGATAAGCGTATATGGTTAACGAATATATGGATCTTCTTTCGGTTACTTTACTAGCTCAAGGGTGTCAGACCGGGTTGTCCAATATCTCCTCTTTTGTTTAACATTGCGATGAAAAGTTTCTCAAGATTCATGGACAAGGCAACCAATCAAGGATTGTTCAGTGGTTTCTCAGGGGGTGTCAGACAGGGTTGTCCAACATCTCTTCTTTTGTAGATAACGAAAAAGATGAATTACACAATTTGTTTTCTACCTTACTTGTTTTGAGTTCATTGTTGTTTTAAAATTAAACACTTCTAAAACCAAACTCATTGCAGTTGGTGAGGTACCAAATTTATCTATTTGGGCAGAAGAAATTTGTACGATAAATTAATATTAATGTTATTTTAAACATATTAAAATTTTAGGATAATCCAACGACTAGAAAATATTATGTATATTGCCATAAGATTGTTTCAGATTACGTTTATGTGGACACATAGAGAAATATCGCATACTTTCGAGTATTTATCATGGTTGGATATTTATGAAATTTTTACATTAACTCAATAAGAACTATATATAACACATACCAAAATTATAGCATAATCCAACGGTTGGAAGTATTAAAACATAGGTGTTTCGACGTTGTTATAAATTAGGGTTTTTCTGAACGTAGATAGTTTCATTAAAATCAGGTTTTGGAGATTGCATCATATTCCGATACCTATTTTCAATCTAGTAATTTTCAGAAATAAAAATAAATAAAATTATCTTAGTTCCGCATCTGGACGAGACAGCTCAACCTTTGTCTTCAGAACCTTAATCAAGCTAGCAACAGTACTTTGTTTTGGAAGTCTAATACTATGAACGACCGTATCAATTTTTGTTGAATGATTGAATGCAACCTTCACAGTTCAAATCTTGCAACTCGGGTAAAGGGATGTCCAAGACTTCGTAATACAAAATATCAGATGTCCAATGGTAGTGTTTAGTGAATCAACATCTAGTACCGAAGCTACTACTAGCTCAAGGGTGTCAGACCGGGTTGTCCAATATCTCCTCTTTTGTTTAACATTGCGATGAAAAGTTTCTCAAGATTCATGGACAAGGCAACCAATCAAGGATTGTTCAGTGGTTTCTCAGGGGGTGTCAGACAGGGTTGTCCAACATCTCTTCTTTTGTAGATAACGAAAAAGATGAATTACACAATTTGTTTTCTACCTTACTTGTTTTGAGTTCATTGTTGTTTTAAAATTAAACACTTCTAAAACCAAACTCATTGCAGTTGGTGAGGTACCAAATTTATCTATTTGGGCAGAAGAAATTTGTACGATAAATTAATATTAATGTTATTTTAAACATATTAAAATTTTAGGATAATCCAACGACTAGAAAATATTATGTATATTGCCATAAGATTGTTTCAGATTACGTTTATGTGGACACATAGAGAATATCGCATACTTTCGAGTTTATCATGGTTGGATATTTATGAAATTTTTACATTAACTCAATAAGAACTATATATAACACATACCAAAATTATAGCATAATCCAACGGTTGGAAGTATTAAAACATAGGTGTTTCGACGTTGTTATAAATTAGGGTTTTTCTGAACGTAGATAGTTTCATTAAAATCAGGTTTTGGAGATTGCATCATATTCCGATACCTATTTTCAATCTAGTAATTTTCAGAAATAAAAATAAATAAAATTATCTTAGTTCCGCATCTGGACGAGACAGCTCAACCTTTGTCTTCAGAACCTTAATCAAGCTAGCAACAGTACTTTGTTTTGGAAGTCTAATACTATGAACGACCGTATCAATTTTTGTTGAATGATTGAATGCAACCTTCACAGTTCAAATCTTGCAACTCGGGTAAAGGGATGTCCAAGACTTCGTAATACAAAATATCAGATGTCCAATGGTAGTGTTTAGTGAATCAACATCTAGTACCGAAGCTACTACTCATCTACCGGATTCCCCCCCCCCCCCCCCCCCCCCCCCCCCCAGTCATGACAGGTAGGTAAGTCTGATCTTGGTTGGGTCATCTAAACCAAGATGCTGTCACATCATCATAAGTTAATACCTTATCTTCGACAGCATCTTCCATCGGCTTCTTCAAAGATTGCGGATGTTTGAGTCTTCACAATTATCTTTCAAGATGGCCACTTTTACCTTCTGATTTAACACAATATTTCAAAGAAACACGGATGCATCCATCTCTTACTTCGTATGTAAAAAAGGCTCAACTTTACTGTATTTAAAAGAGTAGTAAATAATTGTTTGAGACATACAGACTCGTATTTGTCACTCCCAGAAATGAAAACAATAATGGCAAAGTAATAATAAAAAAAAACATACGTAAACGAAATTACTCCACGAGACCAACTAAGGATACCTCAGATATATAGCCACCCAAGTCAAACCCATTCAGATATGCCCAAACACTGAAACCAGATTTGAAAATTTTGGTAGCATGTTCCAACACCTCCTTCCCCGGCTCGCTTTGGTGAATGTAGTTGCTGCCCAAACAAATGAAGCAATAAGCTTGCTATAAGTCAGAAAAGAAGCAGTTTGTATTTATATCATAAGGAAAGAAAAATTATTTTTACCTTCCGATTATAAACTCGCCTTTAATGTAGTTAATATACTTGCTATCTGGATTCTCGTGCGTGATTGTTAAGCTTGGTTTGAGATCGCAAACAACAACGGCAATACCATAGTCAGAGGGAGCAGAATGAGTAGGCCATAAATTGCTAGGATAGTCAGCCTTTCTCACGAGCTTTATGCCTAATATAAAGTTCAATCAAAGAGTGTAACCAGAATTTAAGCATGAAATCAACATTAAATACATAAATAAGATGAAACCAACAATGCAGGGTCACTAGCACACCTCTTATGCTAGAACAGTTGGCCTGAATGGCATCCAAAACTTGACCAGCACAACACCTTTGGAAAGCCAAAGGGTTGATTAAGAGGACACACATATGGAAAACCAGTCTGTAAATTTCCTGAAAGATCAGCGACTAATCAGCACAAAGTGAAACTACTTATTGTAAGTACTAAATATATAACTTGGAGCACTACAAAAAGCCTGTGTAAACTAAGGTGTCACATATTACCTACTAGACAAGCGAATACCATTTTACGACAAAATCCAGAAACTTTTCGAACATTTAGAATGGATGTGGTTGCCTCAGATAAATTTTATTTAAAAAATACTCATAGCTCTAAAAACAGCAACTTACGGTGGTAATTTTGTAACATCTTCGTATATATTCCGAAATGTTTGTTCAATTTCGTGCACTGGGCCATGTACATTATCAGGAAGCACAGACACCACCCTTTTACTGTTTCTCATTTCTTTTTCTAAGTCGATGGAACGGAACCAGGTACCAATATCTATTTTAGCTTGATCAGGTGAACTGCTGGTGTAACCCGTCGCTCCCCTGTCACAGAGAAGAAAATGGAGATATGAAGCCTATGTAAGGCAGAGGCTTTATACCATTATATTAAATGTGCAACACAATAACTGTCCTACAACATTTCCAGTAAACTAATTACTGTTTTATTCGAAGACATAACTTCTAAACAGATCCTGTTCTTGCTAGTGATTGTTGGCTATTAGATCTTTTTGAATTCCTCAATGTTTATTGACATCTCCCTCTTTCATCTCTGGATCTCAAATGTTTGCTTGTGATTGTGGAATATGTAAGACTTAATTGATATAGAATATATTAAACTATCATGTTTTGGGTGCTTGATTATGCATATATGCATGCAATATATGTCAGCGAGTAGTGGGACTGATTAATGACGCAAACAAAGCATTTATAAACTGAGCTCTCTAAATTGGTGGCAATAATAATCACATGAACAGAGTACTTCATCATGCGTATAGACTGTAATAAAAATGAAGTGTCATGCTCAAAGTCTGGGCTGAATAAAATGTCAGATACAAATGATTACCAACAAGTTGCACGTTTTTAAGTCAGAGAAGGGTTAATCCCGCTACTAAAACAAACCGGAGTTTTGACTAGTGAGAGACTCACTGATGGTTGCAGTTATATAAAGTATTCGGATGCAACACGCATAGTGTACCCCATGTATTCTTCAGTCTATATTCTTTGAAACTTAACAGTGAACAACCTCATTTCAGTACACCATGGATGTCCAGCAAATCCATTACTATGCAGGACAAGAGGTTCGGTATAACCTGCATCATGGATTATGTATAACTGTGATTTTGTATGGTGAAAAGGTTGTTTCGGTATTGATACTCAATAAGAACATAATCATATTTCTGCAATGACAAGTTTCTACATGCCATATTCGTCAGTAATAAACCCAACCAAAAGTACAAGTATTCTAAATCCTAGAGAACCGATCCCACCTTACAATTAATTATACATAAGGTGGCTAACATAAACTAGAAAGAAAAAGATTATTATGAAATACAATGGAGTAAAGAGTTTTAAGCTTACTCGTCACGCCAAAAGGGATGTTGCTTTTCGGATATTAATTCATGAACTTTATCCCTAGCGCCTTTCCCCTCCACAATCATAGCAACGACAGGGTTCGAAGCTATGTAGTTGGCCCAGTTCCCATAGGGTACATTATCTTCATAAGCCTCAGGATCCCATCCAATATTACGGACGTGCTTCTGAGCGAAATTTCGAGTCACATCCATACACCTCATCTCTAATTGAAAAATAAACATGTTAGCATATTAACTTATAATCATTATTAGTCGATCACATTAACTTAAAATTATTATTCAGATTCCCATGAAATTGACACCAAAGAAGCAAATTGCTGAATAGAATATCAAATTCACCTATAATTTTCAAATCTGATTTTTGAAATTTGGTCAAGATAGCACCCACAGAGCCATGGGCGTAGTGACAAGGATAGGCCAAGACAAAAGTCTGTTGCGTCTTTTGCTGCAGACGATCTGATTCATAAATGTTTTCTTCTCTAGACTTTCGCTTCATGTTGTTCATCTTGTTGACCATAAACCTCGATGAAGCAGATGAATCTACCACAAATATCGACAGAAAATAGAAAAATCATAATCGATATGAATAACATGATAAAATACCCCAAACTAAGTTAAAGACTGAAAACCCTAAAATCAATTCGACGATAGAAAATAAGAAGAACATAACCCTAAGTCTAAGGTGTTGCAAAAAATTGAAAGAAGAATTACCTAATTGCAGATGGCAGAGTTGTAGAGGAGATAGAGAGGAATTTCTTTCTCTCCTTATTTTAACAAGTGAAGTGCACGTGCGTTGCACGTTGGTAAACGCTAGGTTTTTTAGCACGTATTTTCTATTTTCGCATTTTCACAAAAGTATGACGCACCGCAATATCGTCGAACCTTTAACTGTTCAAGTCACAAAGTTCCTTGCAGATTGATGAATCCCCCTGTTAGGCAATGGTGTTGTTCATCATGTTCAATTTCTTCTTCTTCTTCTGCTATTTGTGATTAGATTGAGCTTTCTCCAATTGACCTACCATAAATATATGTGGCTTGAGTGATTATCATTCTTGTAGAATCATGCAGTAAGAAATACTAAGAGTTGTTGTATAGACACACATGCTTAACATTAGAGGCTCAGCAACCCCGAGTGTCTCGACTGTCCCATGGATAAGGTCAGTTGTGGTGAGACAGACAAATAGAGATCACCGCAAAACTCAAGGTTAGCATCCATTCTTGTCATAATTATAATCTTGGCAGTATGGCACTTTGAGAGCTGTAGATTTATGAGAATGCACATGCGTTGGTGTACACTTTTTATACTTTCTCTATATCTACATAATAATTAAGAAATTCAGATTGTATAATCATCGAAGTATCGAAGACTTCCATGGAAGAGTTAGTGCCTAGGCCTACAAATCAGTACCAAATAAAGAGAAGTGATATAATTTACGAAGGCAACCAAAACCCAGATAGGTACATTGAAGCTGGAACTTACTCATCTTAGGCTTTCATGATTTCTGTTTTCCACTTTTTGCTGCCTAGCCTGCATAGCTCTATGTTGATTTCGCCTTTGTAGCAACTTCACCTCATCCGTCATGTTTTATCGACGATTTTTTTTGCCAACACGACACCTTTCTCTTTCAGTGTCTTGTTGTTCTTCGGTCATCATGTTTCTTCGAGTGGAAAAACCACTTTGGGATGTATCCATCTCTGTTTCGGGTTCACCTTATACAACAGGGTGCAAATCAATCCAAATGCAAATATCAAAATAATAATGACAATACAGAATCGCTCAATTCAAACCACTGTTCTTTAATAATATGGGTTTGTTCTTAGAATCAAATGTTTCTCCAAAAATGATATCATGCAAATGGGAAGTAAAGTATCAATCCCAATCATCTGAATTTTGTATACATAATTAACAAAATCTTTTGTTCTGCTAAACTGATGATTGTACTATCTCCTTCATTTATGAAAGAATAAGTAAACGTTACATCACTCGATATGAATTAACAAATCATTATCGAAGTATACTAACCAAGGCATTAAAACAAAGAAGACATTGAGAAAGATTTTATCAAACAGGGTTCGTGCAAAAAAATGTCACAGCCATTCTCCACTATGTCGAAATAAAAAAATAAAAATGAAGCATTTGACTTTTCAAAATCGAACACCAACCTGATAATAATGGTGATGAATTAATGAATTGAAATTGGAACTCGACTTGGGTGGTTATCAGAATCATCAATTGTTGTGGTGCTGCCCTAGAATAAGTTTGGGGGAGAAAATGAAATAAATGAACCCTAATCAAAATTATACCACTTTGGTTGTTCGAAACTCGATTTGCGGGAAAAGTTGAAATCAAAATCAAGTTGAATTAATCATTAATACTTTCGTCTGTAAAAGTGGATGGAAGACAAAAAATAATATAAACGAATTGTTTCTGCTTTCGTAGTTTAATGGATGTATATGGAGATGAAAACCATCCAAGGGCAGATGTAACAACCGTGTTTGCTGAAAAATACGGTTGGTGTACGCAAAGTACTGCGGTACACCAAAAAATGGTTAGTATTTTCACGGGAAGCTTGTTCGCATTAAAAGGGGGAGATTTTATATTTGTCGCCGGTGGCAACAACTAACTTGACGATCGAAAAGAAGGAAGAGGAACAAAAACCGAGTTACTTGGAAGGCATGTGGACGTGTAGGGTCTTGTATAGGCAAGCATACAGTGAATTACTAAAGTAACCTTCCCCTTGTAAAATCACGGCACCAGTTCCTCCGATTGCAGGGGCTATGGATAATGAACAAATGAGACTAACTAGTTGAAGGAGGACTTGCTCAAATGAATTAGTATTGAATCCACCATGGGAAAATGAGAAAAACGCATTACCCCGTGTAATAAAAAAATCTGAAACAATACGCGAAACTGTCTCTAGTCCAAGAAAAAAGAAATCCAGACGGAACACTGTCTCCCATCTGGTATTAAAACTCGAAAAAGAATTTCCTGGTAGCTCCACGATAAATCGAAGTTCTTTGACCTAAATTATCAATAAAAAAATTCGAAACAGCATTAGCAGTAACCGTCACGGGTAGTGGTGCTGCAACCATGGCAGTGGTGGTGCCCGTATTGTTTGTAGTTTCTAAATTATGATGATCAAAACTGGAGTTTTCATAGTGGTTATTATCAGTAGTATACCCACGTAAGATACTAGGAGCAATGGTTTTCAACTCTGAATGATAAGTCATAATCTCATATTGATCCGAAGTAGAACTATTTGTGTTGTTATTGTTGTTGTTCTTTTTATTGCTATTGTTGTCTGCAGATTCATGAGTAATAGAAGAAACACCAAGAAAATTTTCAAATTTCAGGTCAAAGTTATACATAGATAGATTAGTTGACCCATCATTATCATTTTCATCTCTAGGAAAAGAAGTTGCATTTATTGTTTGAAAGAACTGTTGTTATTGTTGTTGATGATGATCTGATACTACGATGGTGATGATGATGTTTGTTAATGTAATGTGCGTTAGATAGGGAAAACCCCAACCTGTTCCAATGAGAAGTATTCATCGGAGATGTTAATGATGATGAAACAAATAACGGAACATACTACGATAAAACAAATAACGGAACATACTATGGGAAAACGAGAAAAATTCAATGATTTTTTTTAAAACCAAACGAGAGACAGTCCCCCGTCCACTATAAAAAAAATTGTTACGCGGGGGACAGTCTTCCGTGTATGTCAAATTTTTTCTCTAGGCGGGAGACTGGCCCTCGTGTAGTTTTTTTTTCTTCTAGACGATTCCTCCCCCGAATGGAGACCGATCATTCAAATTGATGGGGGTAAACTAATGAGTTCGGATATTAATGAAACCTACAGTCCCTCGTCTAGTGTTACACTACCAACCTCTCGTTTAACTGAACGAGTATGTGAACGAGTTGGGGGTGGAAGTGACCCACATTAGCCTCTAATTAGAGCAAATTGGTAGTGCCTATTTTGTTTTGAAGGAGTGACACTACCCATATCCCTTGCTCTGAGCAATCTCTCAGAATTGCTAAAGGTGGGTACTGTCAAGATTTTGCGGCCTAAAATTTTCCATGGGATTTGATTGGAAATACACTTTGATTTAGTGAATCATCTTCTCCCACAAATACTCATCCTTGCACACTTGCATCAAATTATTTATCTGCCTTTAATTTTAAGACTTTCTGCGATGGAAATATTTTTTCTTTTCGCCATAACTCCCCCCGTAAGCATAGTAGGCTATCAATCGAATTGACCAACTCACAAAATCAACATTATAATAAACATAAAGACATAATGCAAAAATTCATTTTATTGCATCAAAGAAAGATTATAAAACTTTTGCCCAACCAATGGACTAAACAAGTCATCACTCTCTTAGTGGTGCCTTATTCTCTCAAACATGAGACTAACTATCCTCTCTGTAAGCCTACTGATTTAAAATGCTTGTCATACTATTTATATAGTAGTTACATAGCCAAAAACCATGCCTAACCGAGTGTATACGCCTTGGACATCCAAGTGCCCAAGGGGTAGTTTCCATAACCGCATGCAATGTTTTATAATTGCTAGCTTTTGTGTTGTCTTACAGTGCTCGACAGTTAAGGAATGCCAAACTCAATTATAAAGCCACTTTATAACCGTCTCAAATCAATTTATTGCTCTAGCATGAGTGTGATACGCATAAAAATTGTAACTGACAGCCTGAGCCAATGCAGGACCATGATGGTTTTATATTTGTCTTGACCGGAGCCAATGCACAACCATCATGGAGCGATAATTATCCTGGCCATGCGCTTAACTCATATTGATGCCAACATCCGAATAAAGTCATGACAATCATGGCTTGATATGTTGCTTGGCTCAGCTCCATACTTAAAGTGCATCACTTGCATTCTTTTTTCCGAGCTATAGACAACAATGTCGCATTTGGAAACATCACTATTGCATATGCATTGTCCAGTCATTGTCCAATGCTTAAGCCATTTCATGACTTGCGTCGTATCCCTAATTCCTTTCTTGAGCTGGTCCAACTATGAATCAAGGATATGCAACACTATCGCATAGTATTGCATGTGTCGAGTTGCCTTTCTTGTCTCAGTCATGCTGGCGGTACATCATCAAACTCGTAAGCTTGATCGGCTTGGACACTAATAGCAGTGTAACGCCATGGTAGCGCTTCACTGACTAGGACTGTAACAAACCTCCCCCACCAATTTTGTTCAATGTCGTCATTGTACGCAGCCAAATATACTCGTTATACTTGTTCTTTGACCTTGTACGCTTGTGAGCCTATCTCAGAAATCAGCGAACTTATTTGGCCTTTGTCCTTGCCAAAAATTTATGCCCAGTACTGTATGTCATCATCTAGCTTATGCACTTTGTCATTGATCCAACTGACTTGTGTTTTTGATGTCACGTTGGCCTTCTCTCCAACTCCAGTCGTATATCAATACCCAAATTCAAACTGAAATTCCTCTTGTAAATTCCCTGAATTTGGCCTGAATTTCACTTGAATCATTTGCACTTAAGTATGCACAAGTATTGATATTTCCCACTGATCATAATGAGTAATGCCATAGTTTATTGTCTTAACTTACGACTTTAGTTGCACCATGCAACTTAACAATACTCAACATTTTTCTTCAGTCATGTTGCGCCTACGGAAAAACATGTCATGCGTTAAGGTATGCACGTTATCATTTCATACCCATCGTGTATGCGCCACAACTTATATCCTTTGTTGCACTCAGCAACATAACAGGACTTACACTAGATTTGGCCTCAAATAATATTGCAAACCTCACCTCTAGCTTTGCACCATTTGTATGCCAAATAACCAACACCTTGTTGTTATTTTCTTACATTGTCGTAACACCATAATTGAAATTGAAAAAGCGGGGGTACAACAACCACACCCAATATTTCGATTAGAAATCTGTATGGACTAACTCCAATATACTTTCAAGAGAATCAACTAGACTCAATCTTAATAAAGTATATCAAAGAGTTATATCTCTCCTTCTCGATTCAATTCTTACTCAAGTAAATAGAAATCTACGAGTCTAATCGAATACAAGAGAAATCACTTGAATGGTACCAAAGACCAAAGTTCAAGGATCAATCAATTTCAATCAACAACCAAAGGTCGGATTCCCTAATTGATTGATTCAAACGCACAACCTGTGATATTTCAATTATATAACAAAATATAATGCGGAAAATAAATAACACAGATACCAAAAGTTTTATTAACGAGGAAACCGCAAATGCAGAAAAACCCCGGGACCTAGTCCAGATTGAACACACATTGTATTAAGCCGCTACAGACACTAGCCTACTACAAATTAACTTCGGTCTGGACTGTAGTTGAACCCCAATCAATCTCACACTTATCCAAGGTACAGTTGCGCTCCTTACGTCTCTGATCCCAGCAGGATACTACGCACTTGATTCCCTTAGCTGATCTCTCCCAAAACTAAGAGTTGCTACGACCCAAAGTCGAAGACTTTAATAAACAAATATGTATCACACAGAAACTCTACGGTAATAGATAAATCTGTCTCCCACAGAAATACCTACGAGTTTTGTTTCGTCTTTTGATAAATCAAGGTGAACAGGAACCAATTGATAATCCAGACTTATATTCCCGAAGAACAACCTAGTATTATCAATTACCTCACAATAATCTTAATCGACAAGATATTGTGGAATCAAAAACGATGAGACGAAGACGTTCGTGATTACTTTTATATCTTGCCTATCGGAGATATCAATCTCAAGCTAATCGTTACGATTGTACTCAATACGATAGAAACAACAAGATCATATCACACAACTACAAGAAAGTAGTATCGGTCTGGCTTCACAATCCCAATAAAGTCTTCAAGTCGTTAACCTACAGGGTCTCGGTAGAAACCTAAGGTTAAAGGAGAATCGACTCTAGCTTATACAACTAGTATCACACAGGAGGTGTAGGTATTAGGTTTCCTAGTTGTTAGAGTTCTCCCTTATATAGTCTTTCAAATCAGGGTTTGCAATCAATGTTATCTTAGTAACAAAGCATTCAATATTCATCGTTAGATGAAAACCTGATTAGATTCAAGCTAATATGTTTCAACCGTTAGATCGAAAACTTAGCTTGTATATACAAATGAAATGCACGTTTTAGGTTTGTGTAACTGTACCCAAACATGTACATCCGTTGGTTCAACAGTAGTTAACCAAATGGTTAGCCATATGAGCATTTTCATATCAACCATGTTCTTCTTTACCATAACTAGTTCAGATGACTCAAATGAACTAGATAGAGAGTTTTTCAATTGCTTAGATCTTATAGAAGTATATAAGACACAATCGAAGCAAAAACGATTTGATTTACTCGAATAGATTCATGAACTTTATAGCCACGGTTTGCAAACTTGCATTCCTAAGTTAATATAAGTATAAGTTAATGAATAATCGTTTTTAGAAAATAACCAACCTAAGTACGCGGACTTAAGTACCCTGAATAAGTTCGTAAATAGTTTACAAACTCCATAAGATTTTCTCAGGAAGAGAACCTCCGACAGTACGTGGACTGGGTTCGCGGACTCTGTTCTGGTTTTCCTGAGCAGCAAAGTACACATACTTTGGTTCAAGGAATAAGAACTTATGCATATATGTGTTACCACACAATGCTTATATCCAACAATGGTTATATAATCTAAACTCTCATTTCAATCATTGAAACATTCTTAGAGGATGTATATAGTTGTTATTCACAAACCATTTTTCGTCAAAGCCATTTTCAAGTGATTGAAACATAATATGACTTTCGTCACTAGGTAAAGATGAACTTGGCCAAAGCGAAAGCTTACCAACACATATTTCGAGAAATATATAAGCGAGATAAACTCAGATCGAAATAGCAAATGTGTATAATCAAAGTCTATATAGCAAAGCGACTTTTGTCTCAAGATAAGATATAGAGTAGATAGACTTTTGAGTGATAGATAAGTTCAAGTCTCCACATACCTTTTAGTCGATGAAGTTCCACCAGTTTCTTGAGTAGTTCTTCGTCTTGTATGATGATATCCAGGGAGTTATTGAGCTCAACTACACTTTCTATCCTAGTCCGAGATTTGTAAGTATTTGCATACTTGTTTTACATAACACCGGGTGGCTACACTATACGAACTTAGTATTCTTTTGTATTAGTTTTTTTATGTAGGAGACACTCGTAAAAAGGCACTACTTAAAGGAAAAAGGAGAAGATGGAAGTATGAATTCTTGAAGTCCGTGGTCAGAGTTTAGGGAAAAACGGTTATAATCGGAAGTTATTATGTAATATATTCTACCGATTTTGGGAAATTTTTCCAATTTTAATCTCAGAATTTGGTTACAATCGAAAATTATTATGTAATGTATTCTACTGATTCTGGGAAAATTTTCCAATTTTAATCTCAGAATTTGATTATAATCGGAAGTTAGTATGTAACGTAATCTACCGATTCTGGGAAATTTTTTCAATTTCATTGTCAGAGTTTGGTTATAATCGGAAGTTAGAATGTATTGTAATCTACCGATTCTGGAATATCTCAAAAAAGTGGAATTTATTTACAAACGCTGATACAATCGGTTGATATATCATATGATATAACTACCGATTATATCATATATCTTCAAATTTTCTTACAAAAAACATGTACAAAAAGGGCGGTTCAAAATACATCTTCCAAACATAACGATCATTCATCGTCATCATCCGAGAGGACCAATTCGAGTAGGCCTTCCGAATAGTTGTTCATGACATGATCCCAATCCAACATGTTGGTCTCATATTGTTTCAACCAACCCTTAAAATGATTTGTTCGGAAGTAATCCGTCCAACCACTCAACGGAGGTAATGAACTATCGCTCTTTACTCTTAAACCGATAAAATGCATCTCATTCACAAATGCCATAAAAATTCTTCTATCTTTAACCGATTCATCGCAAACCATCCTTGTAGGTGCAAACGTCAAACGTTGTCCATACTAAGGAGGAACAAAAAAATGTACCACTCAATTCAAAACATCCGCATATATGGATTGTGTCATCCATTACTTGACTCCGATTGTCTTCAATCCCTTTCGGCACTTTACACGTGCACATAAATCTTTGAACTTTTGTTCTTTGTCGTATCTATCTCCTCGCCTCATCATCTTCATATATAAATCCTTGTCCTTTATTAGTTGCACCGCCATCTTATTTCTTAAATATTGGCACTGGGAGACATCTTCGATAACCGCCCCATCAAAGTGACCCATTTGTTCCGTAGCCACGTGAAACCCATAACTGTCATCCCCATCAACCTCGTCGGTGGAAAAAACAAATGGGACAATGAGTGAGGGGAGTTGTTCCATATACTCTTCTATAATCGTATACGTTGATCGAATTGGTCTTCCATGAAGACCCCTAGGACAACGAAGGGTACCATACTTCTCTTTTATAGTTACCATTTCCATTGGTTGGGTTAGTTGCGAGTCGCTCATTTGCTTAACAACTCCTGAGCTAGTTTGGGTCTCCACTAACACAACTTCTTCCACCACCTCGGCTTGACTTACTTGAGAAGGCTCCGTAGAGACCTTTGGTTTCAATTTTCGTGCAGTTGGTCCACCTTGATCCTTTATTGGAGAATCTCTTTTCTTAGGTTCCGGCTCACCTTCAAGTTCGGATTGCACATGCTCGTGCCTAGACCAATCTCTTATTTTAGACAAATGTTCCTTCAACTATTTTCTTTGGATGGTCCTCGACATTTCGGTGCTCAGCCTACCCACCCTCTTTTTCTTAATAGGTTCACCAGCTGATACATATGATCTATATACCTTGGTAGCTATTACTATAAAAGCGGAATTCAGAATAATAATAGACGATAAACTTAGGAAAAAAACACAATAGTAATTCGAAGAAAATATCTTCTCTAGATTATGAACAAGAAAATAATTGCAATTCTCTCTTTGTTATGCTCACAATCTCTCTACACAGTGGATCAACCTTAAACTATTTGCTAGCTTGAACGAGTATTGTTCCAAGCTTCTCCTAGGTTTTCTGTGCCTAGTATCTGTCCTTAGCTATTAGCCAAATCCCTTTATTTATAGCCTTCATCGTACTCAGCCGACCAAGGACTTCTATTAGGAATATATTTCCTAAACTAAGAGTATTTCCTAAAACAAAACTCTTCCCTAACTAGGAATTCTGCCTAAACAAGTATTCCTGCCAAGAATAGGATTTTTCCCTCAACTTACCTTGGGGTAAACTAAGTTCCCTAAAGGAGTACGGATACACCTATATCATGGGTCCCCCTTTCAAGAACTTGAACTCCTATGAGAGTTAAAAATGAAGGTTAGGGAACTCGAGAGTCCATTTTTCCTTGTTAAACCACTTGTCCTTTCTAGGTTGACCTTTACATCAAATTAGAAAAGCTTCTTTCTCTCCTTGTCGTGTTTTAGTCACTCTTCGCTCCAATATGCAGTCTTCCTTGAGTGGTTCCTCTCTATCAAACCATAATTCTTTTACTCTTGGTAAGATCATAGTATCGTCACCGTCATCATCAAGTAATGGTGGTTCAAACAACTTCAAGTATTCGTCATTTATAACCGAGTACATTTCTAGATAAGGTGGCAGATATAGACGAAAGACATTGTCACCAATCTGGTCGAGAATATGAAACGGTCCATACCTCAATGGCTTCAACTTCTTACCTTCCCCCTTCAGTCGTTCCTTACCTAACTTTAACCATACCAAGTCACCAACACTAAAATTACAAGACACAAGATGCTTGTCATGCTTTGCTTCGTATCTGGCTTGTGACTTCTTTAATTGTTCTTCAACAGTTGCATAAATTTGAGATATCTTCTCCAAGAACTTTTGTGCCTTTTTTCGTTCACTTCCTTTCTTTCCCCCCATTGAGGTGTCATTAGAAAATACTAGATCGAAAGGGCTAGGTGGTAAGTAACCATATCACATCCCGAAAGGAGATTTTCCCGAAGAACTATGAACTGCTCTATTGAAAGCAAACTGTAGATATGGTAAACTCTCATCCCAAGTTTTAGGATGCTTAGAACTATATCCCCTTAACATGTGAACCATAGTCCTATTGACCATTTCTATTTGTCCGTCTGTTTGTGGATGAAAAGATGTACTCTTCTTCAACCCAGTGTCCATCATCTTCCATAAATAATCCAAAAAATGACTAAGGAATCGACTATCCCTATCAGAAATAATCGAAGTAGGTAAACCAAAATGCTTCCACACATTCTCAAAGAAGAGATTTGCTGCACCGTCTCCCGTTACCGTCTTTGTACATGGAGTTAATACAATCATCTTGCTGAATCGGTCGACCACAACGAACAAGTAATCATAACCAGATTTGGTCTTTGGTAACCCACCAAGAAAATCCATAAAAATACTCTCCCAAGGTCTTGATGGTACTGGTAATGGTAGATATAACCCATGTTTCTTGTTGTAAGGTTTAGATGTGCTACACAACTTATACCCTCTAACTAACTTAGCCACATCATCTTGCATCTTTGGCCAAAAAACATAGCGTCGGAGGTTAAGTAGAGTTTTATTTATCCTAAAGTATCCAGCAACTCGGGAAGTGTGTGCCTCTCTCAGCCACTGTAAACGATCTCCATCTTCTGGTATGCAAAGTAACTGACCTTTGTATAACAATCCATCTCGAAGTTCAAACTCGCCTTTCAAACCACTCTTTACACCTTATAATATCTTTTTGAAGTCCTTGTTAGATGCGTATGACTCTGCATACTCTTGAGGAACAATCGGCTGAATTCTCATGGCCACCATTAATGCTCGGACAGGTGGACGAGACAATACATCTGCCAACTTGTTTGTTACTCCCTTCTTGTACTTAATGAGAATGTTGAAACTCATCAAGTAAGACATCCACTTCATGTGTCGGGCTTGTTGTAGTTTCATCTGAGCGTGTAGATACTCCAATGGTTTGTGATCTGAATGTACCACTACTTCTTTACCTAAGAGATACACTCGCCAATGCTTGATACATTGATATAAAGCATAAAATTCCTTGTCATAAGGTGCGTAGTTCTTAATATCACCTGAGAACAATTTTGAATGGTACTCCACTGGTTTACCATCTTGTAACAACACTCCTCTCAATGCATAGTTAGAAGCGTCGGTCTCAACTTCAAAAGTATGTTGTAAGTTAGGCAATGCCAACACTAGGGATTATGAAATCTTCCTTTTTAGTAACTGAAAAGCTTTTTCATGGGTTTGCTTCCGTTCAAACTTTGCCTTAGCTCCCGTCAAACCATGCAATGGTCCTGCAATATTTGAAAAATGCCGTATAAACTTACGCAAGTAGGTACAAGCCCCTAAGAAAATTCTGATTTCAGTTACGGTACTATGTTTAGGACACTTAGTGATCACTTCAACCTTCCTTGGATCAATCTTCCGTTGTCCACCACCAACAATGAAACCGAGATACACCAACTCCTCCTTCCCAAATTCATACTTTTTTACGTTAAACTTCAGCTGACCTTCATGTAACACTTTAAACACCTTCTCAACGTGAACGAGATACTCTTATCAAGTTCTGCCGTATATTAAGATATCATCCAAGTAAACAATAACAAAATCTTCTATAAAAGGTCGTAACAAATCATTCATCAAACACATAAACGTCGCTGGAGCGTTACACAAACCAAAAGGCATCACCAAACATTCGAACAAGCCTTGTTTGGTTTTGAAAGCAGTCTTCCATGTATCATCTTCTCGGACTCTCATTTGGTGGTATCCGAAGTTGAAATCCAACTTTGTAAAGACTCGAGATTTTTCCAATTGATCCATCATGTCGTCTATCCTAGGTAATGGATAACGATTATTTATAGTAATCTTGTTCAATTCTCTATAATTAATACACATACGCCAGCCTCCATCTTTTTTTGGTACCAACAATATCGCTGATCCACAAGGTGAAGCACTTGGCACTATAATTCCTAATTCTAGGAGTTCCTGGACTAGTTTCTTGATCTCATCAGATTCCTCGACGGTCGTGCGATAAAGACCTACATTAGGTAGAGAACTCTCCCCGGTCAACATGATTTCATGATCCACACTCCTTTTTGGCGATAACCCTGTGACATCAGAAAATAAATCCTTGTATTTCAACTTCAACCTTTCTAGGTCGCCTTATTGTTGAGAAGTCAAGGCTGCCAAACATACTCTACTCGGATCCTCTTCAAGAGAACGGATCACAAGGAGAATGAACTTTGTGCTAGCATCCACCAACCGCTTAGACTGAGTGGCTATGATCAAGCTTTCTCCCTCAAGAGGAGAATCTATAGCCCGAATCACAAAACTTTCCCCATATTTGGTAAAGGTATACTTTTATTCCCTCCCGTGTAGAGTTGCATCTCCATCTCATATGTAAGGACTACCTAGTACTACCTGGCAGACATCCAAATGAACTACATCGCATGTAACTTCATCAATATATGACTTATCTAGAGCAAATTTAAACGTGCACTGCTGTGAAACTTGTAAGACTCCTTCCTTTTGAAGCCATCCTAAAGGGTATGGTTTTGAATGTTTGTTAGTCTTCAATCCTAACTTCTGCACCAAAGAATTTGAAAGTAAATTCTTCTGACTTCCCGGGTCAATAACAACATCAACTTGTGATGTTTTGACTTGCATCTTCACTTTGAAGAGTCGCTCCCTAAGATCATCTTTTGAAGGTCTTTTTTTTGCTCCTGTCATAAGAGAAAGCTTTGAATTGGGTTTTGTTATTCCATGAACTTCTTTTGGAGTTTGAGTGAATAGTGTTGCCTTCTTGGCTTCTTTCCTCTGCAACCCCTTAGGTTTTAGATGAGGGTTCTTAACCTAAAATTTGTCGACAATGTGACCTGTTTTCTTGCAATGGGTTCAAGACAAACCTTCCTTGTCATTAGACTTCCCTTCTTCTTTGCTCCTTTCACCTCCTTTCACAGTGGTACCTACAGATTTCACCTTAGTATTTCCCTTTGAATCAGATTTCTTAAGCCTGCCCTTAATAGCATTAGCTTTTCTACTTTCTTCGGAGATAGTATCCACCGAAAACATCTTCAACTCTTTCTGTATATGCTCATGGAACCCGGAAATATACTTCATATAGATAGCATGATCTTCCAAGTCTAAATCCAAAACCATAACTTGATTCTGAAATTCCGAAGTATATTCTTGTACGGTTTGGTTGTATGATTGCTTCAAGTTGTACTACTTGAACCATCTCTCCTCAAGGTAGCCAACCGGATAAAATTGTTTCCTTACAATTGCCTTGAACCTTTTCCATGACAATGCTCCCTTACCTAGGTTTTGTCTTTGATAAGCTTTCTACCAGGTTAGAGCATGCTTTTGTAGATTCAATGCCGTCAAAGAAATGTTTTCCTTTGAACCATATTCAAACAAAGAAAAATACGTCCCTAGACGTTCAATCCAATCATCCAATTTTTCTACATCGACACTCCCATCGTAAAGTGGAAGATCAACACGAAAATCAATTTTCAGATTCTTACCATGAGGTTTAGTTGGTGTAGAACTTTTAAGAAGCTCACTTTTCTTCTTATCTTCATCCTCATCTTCTTCCTCTTCTTATTCTTCTTCTGAATCGTCTTCTTCGAAATCATCTTTTTCCGAAGATTCAGGTATAGGTGTAATGTTTTTCTTCGTCTTCTACTTGGGTGTATGAGAACGAATACATTCACTCATCTCCTGAAGGGTAACTTGAATTGACTTCATGTCTGTTTGCAGCGTAGCCACTTTTTCTTCCATAGTTTGTGGTTCGCCTTCCTTAGGATCATCATCTGACTTTGTCATCCTTGATCCCCTTGTTTTTTTAACGTCTTCTAGCTTCTCGAGTACCTCACCAAGCTTTATGTAGAGAGATCTAGTGAAAACCATAAACCACAGGGATTTACCCTAAAAACTAACATAGCCCGTGATGCCAACTTGATACGTATGATCTCTATACCTTGGTAGCTATTACTATAAAGGAGGAATTCAGAATAATAATAGACGAGAAACTTAGAAAACAGAACACAAGTAGTAATTCGAAGAAAATATCTTCTCCAGATTATGAACAAGAAAACAATTACAATTCTTTCTTTGTTACGCTCAAAATCTCTCTAAACAGTGGATCAACCTTAAACCGTTTGCTAGCTTGCACGAGTATTTTTCCAAGATTCTCCTAGGTTTTATGTGCCTAGTATCTGTCCTTAGCTATTAGACAAAGCTCTTTATTTATATCCTTCATCGTACTAATCCGACCAAGGACTTCTATTAGGAATATATTTCCTAAACTAAGAGTATTGCATAAAATAAAACTCTTCCTAACTAGGAATTCTGCCTAAAAAAGGATTCCTGCCTAGAATAGGATTCTTCCCTCAACTTAGCTTGAGGTAAACTAAATTCCCTAAAGGAGTACGAATACACCTGTATTACCAGCCTCCCTTAAACAAGGGTGAAGGGCTTCCTCCAAATGGTGCATCAATGTTTTCTTTTTGGTGACATATGATGTAGAGTAACGCTCGGCTATTCGTTCACATAATTCCGACTCCAAGAACGACGGACCATCAACTACCAGGGGTGCTTGGAGTGAAATTTAATTGCTTCCGAAATAGATAAATGTCATTAGTGTCAATCACTTTAACATACCTACCCAACATATGATGACACGGGAGTCCAATACCTATCATATCCTTGCAAACACAAAACGTATTCTCGCCATCGTAAGCTCTATATAACTTCAATTGTTCCATTATGTGATTTATTGACCATCTTGAAACTTTATGAGCAATGCCCCTTAGAAGTAATCTTTCTTTATCATGTTCCATAGGGAATCTATGTGCACTAAATTGCATACAACCCCTAATATTTATGAGATCTCGATTGGTCTATTCATGGATTGCTTCTTGGATCTACACAATTCCATTTTGACTACCGAGTAATATTTTCTTTAATCGGCCATGAGATCCCTCCGGAATGCTTGTCGCCTCGTTATTGAAGTTACGATATTCATATGTCCATGCAAACACAAACCTCTCCTTATACGGTGTCAACCATTGTTTTTTACGATCCACAACGGGTTTTGGATAGTCCATGCCCCATTCATCCTCAAATTTATTCAAATTAACCTCATAAATTTCCTCGGTTATCGACCAAACGGTCTTGTCCCATGCTTTCATAAATAATTTCCACTTTATTCCTTCCTTTTTCCACTTTTCTTCAAATAACCTCTTCTCTTCCTCCCGCTCTTCCACGGTTAATTTGCTAAGACGTTCATCCTCTTCCTTCGACCTCTTGGTACCCTTCCATGGTTTTTTAGATTGGATATGAGGCTTGCAATTGGATATGAGGTTACATTCAATTGCAATTTTTGGGCTTTCGGAAATACTACCTCTATTGCATTCATTAAAGCTTGATCATTATCCGTTACAATAACCCTTGGAAAATCCTCGCCGTTATAAATTGACCTCAATGTCTCACACATCCAAATAAAACTCACGCCGTTCTCATGATCCATTAAAGCCCATGCAACCGTAAACATATTTTTATCAGAAGTGTGGCAAGCAATGTTCAACAACGACATGCTATATTTGTTTGTCTTATAAGTTGCATCTATCAGCAAAATTTGATGAAAGAATTGAGCCAATTGGATCATCAAAGGATGTGCAAGAAAATACGTACTACTTTACCATCATTTTCTTCCTTTCGCAACGTGTAGTCATGTAACTATAACCACTCCGATTGTTGCATAACCGTTCTCTAATCTCATTCCGTCCTTTTGACCGTAGGTAGGGCCGACTTGATCATAGACAAAAAAGAAAGGTTGTCGGGATTGTCCGCCTTTATCTTACTTAAGATCGCACTCGCTTTACAAATACTCATAGACCTCACTGTATCCATTTCACGTGGTTTTAACTTGGCAACCATTACATGTCCAATAAGAGTATCCGCATCATCGTGATTGTGAAAACCATTGGCAACTTTAGACATTATACACTCTTTACCTTCCCTACCATCGGGCTTATAGAAGACAATCTTAAATGGGCATCCAATCTTCTTTGTATGAGTTGGGTATTTCCTCCTCCCCATCTTCCTTACATACTTATGATTCTTTCTCTCGTGAATATTTTTCTCCCCACCTCGCTCACATATAATTTCAAACCGAATATCTTTCACACAACGGTTCTGAACTACCACGCACATCTTCTCTTTTTCCTTGTTGATAATCCATTCCTTTACCTCCTCCTTACTTCCAAATGACTAAATGCGCATATAACAAAACAAACCTCATATGCATAATCATTTAACATACTCCCTCTGTTCCACATTAGTTGAGCCATTTGTAATTTGCACAATTTTTAAGGCAAGGAAAGAAGGGAAATATGTTTAAGAATTTTTTACAAGTATACCTTTATGGATAATAACTTTTAAAACTTCAAAATGATTTATCTCTTAAACTATACCACGGTTTTTTGTAAACTTTATACCGTTGAAAAGCATTTTAAAACACCTACGTGGCGAATATAAACATGACTATCAAATTATACATATTTCTTATAGTAACAATAATCAATTAAAAGGGTAGTTTTAGAAATACCCCCTTGATTAGTGAAATGGCTCATCTATTTGTGGGACAAAATTTAAAACCAAATAGCTCAACTAATTAGGGACGGAGGGAGTATATTATTTGAATAAAAGAAAAGAGTAGTCATGAGTATACCAAATCGTTTGCATAGTGGTCATAAGTATCAGACCTCAAACAAAATTCATCATCCGCCGCTACAATAGTCTGCAAATATAACAACAAGTTAAGCCACTATAAATCGAAGCACGGGATAACACATTTCTACTGATTATTGCACAATCGGAGGATAAAAAAAGTTAATAAACTCTTGATTAAATACTTTGAAAACTTTACGGTTTCTGCATGAATAAACTTGAATAATCAGTAGCATTTGTATTTGTCATACGCCCGATTATTACTGAATCGGTAGAAAACTAAAATCAACTACCGATTATGAGATCTGAAGAATTCAAAATACTTCAGTTTCGGAGGAATTTGATTTTGGGGCGACAACCATAATCGGAGGTTTGAAAATTTTCATAATCTACCAATTGTGAAAGATGAAACAACCCAATAATTAAGGTTTTGAAAAATCTGTATTTGGGGCGACTTTGACAATCGGTAGTAATGTAAATTTGCCAAACTACCGATTATTAAAAATTGAAATTTTCAATTTGGGGTTTTTTCAAAATAGGTAGCATTCTAAGTTCCATATTCTACCGATTAATGATATATTATCATACAGTAATTGGTAATCGGTAGATATATAACCACATTATCTACCGATTCTGGGTAGTTCATGGCATTCAATGCATGCAAAAATCGAATTTTCTCGTCTAAAAACTCGTACAAACGCATACAAAGTGGGTTATGAGTTTCTTAACACAATACCTGTGTGTTATAGGTGCATCGTTAGCTTCGATCTCGGGTGATTCTCCGGTTTCTTCCATGAAAGCGTCGTCTAGGATTTTCTCTTCACAAAAGTTTGGATCATTCAACATATACCCCAAATCGTCTTCTCTAAACGGTAGTGAAGCTTCAACATTATGTTCTTCACCTTCTTCTTCATACCCATTCATGTTTCTTGTTGATTTAAGAAAAATGGTAAACTCCCACTTCTTCTTCTCTCTCTCCCACCAAAAACTAAAACCAAATAATGGGAAAAAGTTTCCTAAAACCAACTATATGCACATTAACTACCGATTGTGAAGTTAACTACCGATTGTATACACCGACCCTACCGATTACTAAAATATCTACCGATTGTATACACCGACACTACCGATTCTGATAATATCTACCGATTACTAAAATATCTACCGATTGTATACATCGACATTACCGATTCTGATAATATCTACCGATTATAGGGTTCGTAGAAAAAAGAATGAGGCAGACCAAATTAAACTACCGATTATGGAAGGTATATTTGCTATTCCAAAAAATCGAAGATAACGGATGGCTTCAATTTAGATTTGGGTGACCTCATTTTGTCTTATTAGTCGTCCCTGATTCTTTCTGGGTCGCCCCAATAACACCTGGATAAATTTGAGCCCTCAGTCATTAGACTCATTACTAGCCGAGGTTCTTTTTTTTTGATAGGAAAATGTAGGAATTTCATTTATAGGAAAACTGCAGTAATAATAATAATATTTGCCCCTTAACATTTTTGATGTGGAAGATATCACAAGACTCCAACTCTTGAGTTCATTAAATCCTTATTATTACATGTGCGCCGATCAAAGCGGCTATAATCTAGAGTTGGGAGGATTCCAGTCCAAATCACTGAAGGTGGCGACGCGTTAATTCCTACCAGAACAACTGGATAGTCTGAAACACGCCGGAATTAATTCCGGCAATGTCGATCATTCGCGCGCTTTTCTTCGTCTGTGTTCTTCACTCAGTGGTAACGCTTAAAGTTTCAGCTCAAAGATCTACTAAAAAAGCTTCTGCATGGCAGACCTTAACTGGTGGGTATCTCTCATTTTTAGTAATTTCTTCCTTCCTTTCTCTCTTTTTTCATCTTCTTCTGGATTTTTGTTAATTTTACTTTGATTTGTTTCATTTGGAGCTGATCCGAAAGTGTTTTTGTTGTTACTTAAAGTGGTAACTTTTTTTTGTTTCAATCTCTGTGTAAAGATGAGATTTTTAGTTGTTTATAGTGCAATTCGGTGTCCGTTGGTGAAAATGGTGGATTTTAATTGCTAGATCTTCATAGAGAAATAGAGTACTCTCCTTCTTTTCCCTTTTCTGTGTTCATTTTGCTAAAAATAGTATACCATTACCAATCAGTCATAAAATGGTTCGATTATTAATTAAGAGAAGATGAATCTGTATAATTCTTCCCTGCATGGGCATCACCAGTCAACCTTCATGGCCAAATGTTTTTCACAGTTCTTTATCTTGGTCCGTTGTTAATGTTCTATAATCATGTAATCGTCTGACAACCTAGATATTGACATAGTTTTTACTATTTGCAGGAAATGAGCCTTTAGTTATAGCGAGAGGTGGACTTTCAGGTCTGTTTCCTGATTCCAGTTTTGCTGCATACGATACAGCAATGAGGACAAGTGTACCCAATGTTGTTCTTTGGTGTGATGTACAATTGACGAAAGATGGAATAGGAATCTGCTTGCCTGACTTAAGGCTAGATAATTTTACTAGCATTGAATTTGCTTTACCAAATACGAGCAGCACTTACCTTGTCAATGGGGTTTCGACAAAAGGATGGTTTTCTGTGGACTATGACATGGACTTCCTGCAAAAAAATATCTTCTGTAAGCTAAATTTCTGAATATCCTCTTTCTTCATCTTAATTGTTTGCTTCTTGTTTGCAAATCAAGTATGATTTGAGACTCGAGTACACATAAGGCGCCACATATTCCGCTATCCAAATTTTGATGTAACATCCAATTCGAAGGAGGTGTAGTTGTGCAGGATTGGTTTTTGTTTCAATGTCTTTCCTGTAATGCGGCTATGAATTCGTAGTTTCTCTCTGAATTCTTTATTAAAAGCATTCCTTTGATGTTTGAAGCAGTACTCACGGTTACTTTGCTGTCTAGCAGTAACTCGAAGTATGGATTCCGAACAGAGAGATTTGACGGTAATATGTATGCTGTCCTAGCCGTTGAAGATGTGGCATCACAAAATAAACCCTCGGGCTTCTGGTTGAATGTTCAGGTACTGGATGTGAACTATGTCCATTTCATCTTATCTTGAAGTCGTATTTTCTCTTTATATATTGTTCAAGTCTCCAGTTTAATCTTATAGTGCTATTTTAAATTTTTGCCATGACGCTCTGGACCAATTTAATTTCTCTTTTAACATTTTTTTTGCAGCATGATTCATTTTTCACACAGCATTATTTGAGTATGAGAAGCTATGTGATTTCAGTGTCAAAGAGAGTTGTGGTTAATTATATTTCATCACCAGAAGTTGGTTTCCTAAGAGGTATAGCAACACGATTTAAAACAAGCAAGACCAAACTGGTATTCCGCTTTCTTGGAGCAGCAGATACCGAGCCTTCAACAAACCAGACTTACGGTTCACTTTTGAAGAACCTTACTTTTATCAAGGTGTTTGCCTCTGGGATTCTTGTTCCTAAGAGCTACATCTGGCCTGTTACTGCTGGTTACCTATTACCTCATACATCTGTTGTTTTGGATGCTCATAAGCAAGGACTGGAAGTTTATGCGTCAGATTTCGCAAATGATGCAACTTTCAGCTACAACTACAGTTATAATCCACTGTCTGAATATCTGTCATCTGTTGACAACGGCGACTTTTCTGTTGATGGCGTTTTGTCAGGTTTCCCTATAACTGCATCAGCAGCCATAGGTAAGCATCTTAAAACACTTAATGGCACCTTGTTTTAAGCTAAAAACTATAATCATATAAAACTATAACTGATACGCATCGGTAGCAACGATTAGATATATATTTTAAGCTAAAAACTATAATTATATAAAACTATAACTGATACGCATCGGCAATAGATAATTAGGGAAAGGTATGTTTCAATAGGTCAAGAGGTACTGATAAATCATTTTGATGGCAGGTTGCTTTGCTCACATGAACAATAGCAGCTCTGGACAAGGTACACCACTATATTTATATAGTCCTTGTAACAATTTGCTAGTATCTGTTTGAGGTTCAGTATTCATTTGAAAGACACTTCGATATAGTACTGCCAACTTACATGTTTAACGTGTTTGTGTTCAGACACTCCTTCAGTTATATCACACAAAGGAGCTAGTGGAATGTTCCCTGGTTGTACTGATCTTGCATATAACCAAGCCGTTGCAGATGGTGCAAATTATATTGACTGTTCTGTTCAAATGACAAAAGATGGACTCCCTGTTTGCTTAAGATCGATAAATCTTTTAGACGGAACAGATGTTGCTCAATCAGCCTTTGGCTCTTTCTCTGTTATCATTCCAGAGATTCAAGAAAATCCTGGAATCTTTACCTTCAATCTAACATGGGAAGAAACTAAAACCTTGAAACGTAAGTTGATTTTTTCTTTGTGTCTACAGTTTGCCCAAAAAGAAATTTGGTTCAAATCTTCTGATTACTGTGGGGTTCATGTATATGAATGCTAACTCCTTAGTTTCTGAGAATTATTAATTCTCTTGAGAGCGAGTAAATAGAGTTCCAGATGTAGCAGTAGAAGTTTATTCCATAATGCTTGTTAATTCTAAATGTTTCTTTTGCAGCGGTAATATCAAACCCGTCTTTTGATTACCAGCTCTTCCGGAATCCAGCAAATAAAAATGCAGGAAGTTTTGTCTCATTGGCTGAATTTTTAACGTTGGCGTTGAGCAAGCCACTTTCTGGTGTCTTAATCAACATAGAGGTGAGCTTACATATTACTCCCATGTATTTCGTCTTTCTAGTAGAGAATTTTGAGAAAGAAAACGATATTAAGACATTATCCACCTGTTGATATCTTGTACCTCCACTTTAATGCATTAACAATAGTATTTTTGGCACTACTATTCATGCAGCATGCAGCCTATCTTGCAGATAAGCAAGGTTTAGGCATCACTGATTCCGTCATTGATGTTTTAAACAAATCTGGTTACAAGAACGAAACGACCCAAGAAGTTATTATCCAGTCTACGAATAAAGCAGTTCTGACCGCGTTTAAAGCCCAATCAAGCTACAAGCGCATGTATATGGTGGATGAGGATATTAGCTTCATCGATGACTCATCCATCAAAGACATAAAGAGCTTTGCTGATTCTGTTGCTATCGGCAAAGAATCTATCTTTCCTAGTGAGCTGCTCTTCCTCACTGGTTCCACTAAAGTTGTCCCTAGGCTGCACTCTTTTAATCTCTCAGTGTATGCATATCTGTTTAGAAACGAGTTTGTATCTCAGGCATGGGATTTCTTCTCCGACCCAATTGTTGAGATCAACTCTTATGTTATGGGAGGTGAGATTGATGGAGTCATCACCGACTTCCCCGCCACTGCTGCATCATACAAAAGTAAGAAACTCCCTACTTTTCTTTTCACTGATATTATAAGATGTCCTGTTAGATTTTGTTTTATCCTATGCTTGTGTTGTGTGAATCATCTTGCTGAGATGATGGTGTATCCTACTGACCTAGTGCTGGTACTTTGGGTTTAACAGAGTCTCGGTGTTTAACGGGCAAAACATTGCCACCTTACATGATGCCTGCTAAACCTGGCCAACTCTTGGAACTCGTCACCCCACAATATTTGCCACCAGCTGAGGCTCCAAATCCAATTTCGACAGATTCTGATGTGTCAGAACCACCTTCGCCTCCTGTTTCAAAGCAAGCAGTCAGCAATGCGCCAACCCCATCTAAATCAAATGCGTATATTGAGAAGATGGCAGGGTTTTACTTCTCATCTGTTTCAATGTTCTTTGCATCTCTTCTACTACAAATAGTGATGTGAAATATGAATGTAAATTTCTATGACTTTCCATGTTCATAGCCTATGTATTCCATATAGCCCAAAAAATATCTTTGGTTTTCTTCTACTAATTGATGTAATTACCCAAACAAGCCCATTATAATTATCCCATATAGCCAAAAGGAAGTTATTTTTATGGTTAAATTTATTAGATAACTAGGTATCACCGGGGCCTTACGGCCCCGGCTCAACCTTTCATTATAGTTTTAAGTTTACATATTGTATTTCTTTATAACAAGACATTGTAAAGACTACAGTTTTATCCAAATAATGAAACTGAAATAAAGCAATAAAGAAAACAGATGGATCCATGGTGGAAATTATAGTATGCAATGGTGCTAACGATGAGAGGACAAAAAATGAAGTAAACTTTTTTTCAACCAAACATATTTAAATTTTTTTTCTACCAAACATATTTCAATATAATTAGAGAATTGTACATGCCATGAGTGCTCAAACCGAGTCAAATCCATGAGAAACTAAATTGCCGGTGCTTTACTTTGAAAGTACAGTATGATAATCTTTTTTTTAGCTAAAGATGTGTGATTTACTTAACATATCATTGTGAGCCTAATCTGGTCAACCAAGAAGAGACTATTAAAAGGCTTAATATTAATAAAACAATATGACAACAAATAACTAACAACAAAACTCATTAAAAAAATTGTAGACGAAAGAAATTTAACCCTTATAAAAGAGTAAATCAATAATATCAAACAAAAGATAGGTACGTATTTATACCTAATCGTAGTCTTCATTGATACATATATCACGTTCAACCAAAATAAAAAAGCAGTACAATATGTTGATTACAAACAACCATAAAGTTGAACACAAAACATAGCATGACATTACCTTAATATATTTGTCTTTTCTGCTAGTCATTTAACCCGAAACCAAATTTATATGTCTTTGAATTGCGCTCGACTTCCAATATTCTTTCTTAGTTTTATATACTATAATACCTTCTTTGCATATTTTCATTCTTTCTGTATCCAGAATTTATCCATGTTTACACTGTATTTTTGTTGTAGGTGTTCTTTGAATATTAACATCGTATGTTCTTTTTTTTTTTGTTCAACTTTGTAATGATATTTTCAAAATTCTTTTATTTGCTCTTCTGATCCATGGTTTGGTATAAGACTCCTAAGTCTGTTTTGTTACTTGTTTTCCTAAGAAGAAGTCATTTCTCCTTCTATTTTTTTTAGTGTTTTCTTCTTCAAAACAATATCTAGAAAACATAAATTGTTTATATTTTTAACGTTGCAAAGATGTCTCTGTAGTTCTTTTGCATAAGACTCCTTATTAGACCCGAATCTTCTCTGAAAATTTTCCCCTGTAAATAAGCTTCAAGCATTTTACTGTTACGCGATAATAGGTGAGTTGTAAATTTTTTACATACATTGTTGGTTTCGTCAGTGTCACCTAATTATAACAATTGGCTAGACGTGATGCAATTCCAATTTTTGTCTAATTTTTGAAGTCGTCTAAACTTTGTCAGCTCGTGTTTTTTCTTCTCTTTTCGTTATACATATATTTGATCGTATTGTAATGATCTCTAATCCAATCTTTTTTAGATTCATAATACTCAATTGGATAATACAACGAAAACATGGATCCTACACACACCGTTCTCCACTTGTATATTGTTCAGGTTTATATTTTCATTGGAATCCGTCGGAATTCTTTGTTAATTTTGGTAATTTGACATTAATTTTTGATTATCCAATATAAGGTTTGTTAATTCAATTTTCGCTGGATTTCATATAATTGAAAAGTTTAGTTTCTTCCACTTTTATGGGTTAATCATTGGAATATATAGTTAAGTTAAATGAAAATGTAGATAGAATGACAACCTACAACGACAATACATGACAATGAAGGTGCAACCAAAGTCATTGGCCGTCAACATGCAATGTGGCTTTCGTGGTCAAGTTATTCATTAATCTAGATGATTCTAATATTTTCTTATTACAAAACTCAATGTTAACATGGATTTGGAAATATAGTAGTTCCACGATAAATCAATCATTCAATAAAAAACTTTGAGTAATTTGAAAGAAATAAATTTAAAATTAAAAAAAAAAACAATCCAAGAAATTTATTCTCAAAAAGAAAACAGTATACTGAATGTTGGTGTTTATGTTCAGACAATGCGACCTATTGTTGTCATATTTTGTTGATCACAAGTTATTTTGTATAATCTTATTATTCTATTTTAGTATAACTACGATTTAAATTGGTTGACACAAAAAGAAAATCCGAGTTAAAACTTTCCTCTTTGTAATAATAATACAATGTCCAAACCCGAATGATATAGTGAGACTTGTAGGTTATGCATGTGTGAATTTTAATATCCATATCTTATGTTTTTTTTTCCTCAGATATATGTCAAGAATGAATTGATCGAAAGTGACAATGAAAATTTGTCTGCTAAAATAATATTTGGAGATAGCTTGTCCGTCTTTGCAAGTACTTCAAGATTAATATTTCCAATATTTACATTATGGCATGGAACACCTTTGTAACAAACAACAATAACGTATTTATTCGTGGATGTTCCATGAATTTTTTGTTGTGATCCCAACTGGATGGATTCTGCACAATGTTATGTGAACTCAGTCAGATTACACTGCACCGACATATTATAATAAGGTACTAATTTACAGTCGAGGATTTTCTTGAAAATTACATCTTGATATCTTGATCGTTATGCTGATAAATGAGCCATCGACTTAAGACCTCGAATTTTTTTTCCCATAACAGTATCTTTAAAAATGAATAATGAAGATGAAATAACATGTGATATAAGCTACGTTTTTAACTTCGTTGTTCATTGATTGGTATAATCTTTTACTAAAATACCATTTGTATATTTTCTATTCTGATACTTTCCAAGGAGGAATAATCCTATGCCCCAGACCAAACGTTATGCCAGGTACCTTTATGTTATTGCTTCCTCATCGCCCTTCCACCACCAACCTCGTAATATTTAAACTACGCGACCTCCCAATGCGAACTCTATCTGTGTGAGGTTATTTTGCAAGGCGTTTATTTGAACCTTAGAGCGTCCACAGTGGTGCGAGTATAACCAAAGATCAAAGACTAAAAAAAAGACCAAATTTGGGTCCGTCGTGGGGAAAGAGTATATTTGGTCACGCATTGATAAAGCTTACGCCTGGAATCAGGCGTTGATAAAGATAACGCCTGACATGGGACGTTTGTAAAGATTCCGCCCGACATATTCGAAAAAAAAAAAAAAAATTGGGGCGTTGATAAAGATAACGCCTGACATGGGGCATTTGTAAAGATTCCGCCCGACATATTCAAAAAAAAAAAAATAAAAAAAAATTGGGGCGTTGATAAAGTTAACGCCCCAAGCAAAGTTTTGAAAACTTTGTGAGTAAAGATCATGACTATATCAACGCCCCCAAGAGAGGCGTTAACATTATGTACGCCTGGGTGCCCGGCGTTAACTTTACGTACGCCCCATCCAGGCGGACATTATACCAACGCCCCTGCACCAGGCATTAACTTTACGAACGCGCGGCTACAAACGGACATTATACCAACACCCGTCGGGTAGACGGACATTATATAAACGCCCGACTATATTTGGGTTTGGTCTCGATCGCAGACCAAATTTGGTCTGGATTTTACTCTTTGATCAAATTTTGATTGATGGTCCGTCCCACTACGCCAGCCCACTCGACTAAAAAATTGGGTTTAGTTGTCCACAGCAGTTGCTCTAAGAATAATCCAACAGTTCAAATTTGTACAACAAAAAAAAAAAAAAACAAGATGTTGTAGAGAATATTTGGTTGGTTATGTTTTTTTTTAATTAACTTACATTACTTGCGTAGGCTATGGACCAATGATGAAAAGCAAAATTTTTAGATAGACAAAGAAATTTGAAATGCAAACAAACAGTAAATTCATCAACTGATTACAGGTTGAAATTGATTATGCTTTTTCCTTGCACAATACACACAAACAATCATATTTATTCCCAAATTTAATTATTATATAATTTACCAAGAAAAATGTAAAATGCTGGGCATCACCACCATCATCATTTCATGCCGACCAATACACATCAGTCCTCAATATGGTTGCTTATAATGAATATAACAACGATTATTTTGTTGGCCAAAACGCAGAGTAGACATTAAGGTAAGACCTTTAGTGAAAGTACCTGAATTGCTTGGAGAACTGCAAATGAATTGCACGGAGAACTGCAGATGAAATACTTGAAGGAGAACTGCAGATGAAATACTTGAAGTACCCGGACTTCTCAGAGTAATGTCGGGCTTGTTATTGAATTAGTATATTGATTAACCTATGTATTTTACTTGGACCAAAAATTGTGAGAGTTAAACGGTTTAGCTAAGTATTTTTTCCAGTGTAAACTATTTAGACCACATTGAAGGAACCTATATCCAGTCATTGTCTTTCGGTCACGGTTTTCGGTCAATGTTTTTTTGTCACGGTTTTGCCTATAAGTTGTGAATGGCCATAATACTTGGTTTAAGAAGATAAGAAAAACATTTCATATTAAATATGTTGTTACGGTTAAGGGTGCACACGGTACGGTTCGGCTCGGCTCTTGCCGAGTACCTGTATCTCCCTAGTCTCGCTTCCTCTGTCCTCGGTTCCGGTATCATTCAGCACAAGTACGGTACCAGGCACGGTTCCGGTACCAGTCGGTACTTTCTGCCAGAATTCCAGACAGATTTTCCTGTCAGTTTTCCTACCAGAATTCTAGACAGATTTTGGTATGTTAAGCAGCTTAAGTACCTGTTTTACTGAGCAACAATATATTAAGCAATATCTCAATCAAAGCACAAAGTAACAACTAACAAGTAGCAATAATACTAGCAAAGCAAAGTGCCAAAGTCTTGAAAATCTTAAACATAACAAGTAGCAAAGCTGAAGACTGCAGTACACTACAGGCAGCAGAAGCACAGAGACACACACACACACAAACAATACTACAATAGTCTCAAACTCTTAAGTGTTACTGTCTTAATAACTAATAGCCGCAGTACTACACACTACACTGAAGAAAAGAAGAATTGAAGTGGTAGCAGTGGTGGTGAAGTGGTTTTGGAAATCTATTCCATGGCAGCACTGGTGGTGGCATTATTATTGATAGGATCCAGTAACTCTACAAAAAAAAAAGTAATAGCAAGTTTGCCAGTTGTTCACTGACAAAAAATATATACACAAACATGATATCAAATTATCAATTCAATGAATCAATATAATAACTTCAGTTGATAACATGGGGTTGCATGTGCTGCTTGTCTAAACCAAAGAAAGACTAGAAAGTAGAAGTATGTTCAATATCAGATGAACAAAAGTATATATTTCCATTCCACAATGATATTCGACTAACACTAACACTTAAAGAAGATACACAAATACACTGGTATTGTCTAAACCAGATGTGAAAAGTACCAAAACCCCAAAATAGTTAAAAACTAAAAAGATAACATGAAGCCTGATATCTGAAACTGTTGAAGCATAAGGAGCAATATTACAAGTTTTCAACTTTGACAATTCATGTTATAACCTATAACAGCGGTTCACATATTTTATGTCTCAACTACATCTCCAAGTTTTTTTGATCAATTTTAATTGTAGAACAAATGTTCCGAATTATGTAATATCAGAACAATTTCATGGTTTAGTAGTAACAGCAGGGAGTTGAGACCTAATTAATTTGGCAGGATCTTTTCATCAATTATAAAAAAAAACTAATAACAGTGTATATTACTAACGGAAAGACATGATCTTTTCATCAAAATCAAAATCATGATTTGGAAGAAGAAAATGAGAAAGAGAGCAGAACTCATCAAAATCAAAACCATGACCAGCAGTGTATACTAACAGCAAACTCTTGATTTTCTCATGATTTCAATCAATCAAAATCAAAACCATACTAAACAAATAATCAAAAACATTAATTTCAAATCATAATCACAATTAAAATTGATTACCTTGGTACAATTTCAACTCAAGTACCCAATAGTTGGATCGAATCAATCGATCTCTCCTCAGTAAGTTTAAGTGTTTAACTGAACATAAAAAAGAAACAAAAACTAATAAAAAAATAGATCGATTGATATAAGTAACAACAGATGGACAGATCGATTTGTTACCTGTTGTTGCGAAGAAGAAGGATGAAGAAAAATAGGAGAGAAAGAGGAGATGCGAAGAAGAGATGAAGAAGAAAATGAGAAAAGAGAGAGTTTCTCTGAGAAAGTAACCCATCTATTTTTCATCTGACCTAATTTCATTATATACCACCATCAGATGGTTCAAATTTAATCCCTAAATCTAATGGTCATTATTACTCGGTACAAACGGGACGAGACGGTACGGGACATGAATAGGACCGTGTACCTGTACGGTTGTACCCCTAGAGGCCGGTTCTTAGATTTTGGACCGGTACCTGTATCCCCTTCCTCGGTTCGGTACAAAAATAGGTATGGTTCCACCGGTTTCGGGAAGGTCCAATTTTTCGGCTCGGTTCCTGTGCACCCTTAGTTACGGTGAAATCTTTTTGAAATTGCTTGTCTAGTGTACTGATTTTCGCCACTCCTTCAACAGTAACTATGATTATTTAAATTTGATTAAATTGGTATTTCTAAATGATAATTATAACTTTAGAGAGAGAAAAATCACGATTCTTCGAATTTGATTTAAAGGTTTAAACCCCTTAAAATAATTGCATCTTAGCACGATTGGCTCTCAAGTCAATGATTCACCTAGAATGCAACGAAAACTCCATATGTCAACATATATTCCATTGTCTGTGCCCAAAATAAGTCATGGTGCTCTACAACCAAAACTTCATAAGCCAACACAACACATAGCCGTAGGTTGTCCCCCCAAAATAAGTTGTGGTACTCTATAACAAAAACCGGTTACCCAACTGCTCATTGGTTTTGTTACGAGGATCAAAGAATGAATATGATTCACTAACAACATTCCTTATTTTTTGAGGAGATTTAAACCATTTAGATTTCGATGTGAGACTCCTCGAGGCTGTAACAGGCTCATAATTCCCGGTAACAGTCGAAGCATATAGACTTCACCGGCCAATGTTCAAAAAAACCTTAGTAACACTCAAAAGAAAGTAGAGACTGATTTCAACAGTAAAATAAAGATGAAAATCATGTGAAAAATATTAAAAACTACTTCTTTGGCATATACATACCTGAGTTTTTCTGTAAGCTTAGTTCCACGATAAACTATTGATCTTATTAACCAAACAAATACAACCTTATTTTGAATGGTAAAGACAGATTAGATTGGGGGTATCATTCTGATCATGCTTGTGAGTGATCCATCGAGAGGCAAGTGTTGTCCAAGTGATATCGGTGTGGAAAGAGATTTATAAGCTCTTTCATACATCTCAATATATTGTTTCCAACAGCTGGACCGCCTACACGAAATCATGTTATATTATCTTAATCAGACTCTAAATTTGAATGTCTATAAAAATTTCAACCGATATTATTCTTTCTTGACCTCAATTAGTGACACGCAGTTCCATTCTGAATCCTACAAAAGGCTTTTCCGGCCGAAATTTGAGAGTTGAGTTTAACTTAAATTTACATACCGTCCTTGAAAAGGAAAATAACATACCCGGAACAGAGTGGTATTGGTCCTAGTTGTGGTCGAGACTCGAGTTTTCGAAATCAGAAAACATTGGGCTCATCAACTATTACTATTGTACATCAAATAGCTTCTTTAAAAAATTCCATATTCTAGGTATGGCTTGTGAAAGTTTTGATAGAAGATATCATGTAAGTTGTCGTGCATCAAGTCAAACTATCTTAACTATAAGAGCACTGCACCCAAAACAACCTATTATAGCAAGCAAAAAATCTCACTTTGTATAACTTTAAATGATGGTGGCTCTTCTTTAACACAGAAAAACTCCACAACTATTACCGCACTTGAAACTACTTTCCTAATCATAGGCATAAGCATGTTGCCCCCGAACAACACAACCTCATCAAGATGGCCATTCTTTCCTGACATCAAAAATACGTTAGATATATAATCAGGAACAACGTCGATTAGATGTCCTTTCCTAAACCCAAATTTGTTCCTCTCCACTCGATAAAGTATTTATACCCAGATATAAGTGTAAGTTATTAAAGAGAGGAAGTTTTGTAAATTCAATTTCTCTCCACAACTTTCCAATGTTAAGTTTACTCAAGTTTAGGTTATTGAAAATCGTTAAACAAATTGTTGTCTTCGTCTGCACTCTCTATCCTAAAATGAAGTCTCATTATATATAACACTGATCATAGTAAACTTCTTATAATGTGTACTATGCAGCCTGAGCGTAGTCTCAAAAACACCAATAACCACTAAGAGTAATATCAATATAAAATTAATTCAGCAGCATTGATCCAGTCACTGTCTATGGGAATCGACCCCACAACCTCATGACTAAAAGCCATACGCTCTACCTGTTGAGCTAAGACAGCCAAAGGGATAGAGTATAATACATATCTACACTTTCCTCTTTTACACTACTACTTCAATCAAACTGAAGAACATGACTTGGTTGATCATCTGAATCTTACCAAGAAGAACATATCTTCATACTCCTTCAACACCTGATAAAATATGCACAATTTCAGATAATAATTGGGAGATATAAGAAAATCTTCATCATCCATCGATGATTTTTCATGGTGAGCATATGTGATAGACGTTAGAAGTATAATAATCCTAAAACAATAATTTTGAAAATAATATTCCTAGCTAATTTTGAAAACAAATTTCGATGTCTCTCAATGATTTCGTCATTTGTTTGACTGATTTTGACTACAAAAACCTTTTCGAACATATTCATCATCTTTGGAGTGTTTAAACTACATAAGCATCAAAAGTCAAAAAATGTGAGGCTTGTCCGGTAGGATTAATATAAAGACCTAAATGTGAATCTACTTACAGCTTATGCAGCCCAAGTCTTGCATACACTGCCCAGGAAAAGAGTGCCATTAACTTGAAGCAGATTATCTACTCAGAGAAAAAACATAGTGCATAGCTGAACTATAATCAACTGTAGGAAGACAATAAACATTACCGCACTAAATAATTCTTTTAAAACTTCATCAGTTGCACCTTTTTCCTAACCTCCAATAAAAACTTCAAACTTTTTACGCCTACGCCTCTTTTTAGCAACTTCATGGTGCTACTCATCTTCACCTTTATCCATGTGCTCTCCTCACCTGCTTCCCCCAATACATTCTTGAGCATGAGGAGATCATTGCTACAGAAAGTCCATATCACCGACAGTACATTCTATGTTCACCTTGAAAAGGTCCATATTTATTCATTTGCAAATAAAAATAAAATGAACATATCATGAAATTTACACATCTAGGTACATCATGATACTTTAAGCCAAGAGAATAGATGAACTTCTTGTTCTCGTGATTCTACTTTTGGTATAACTACTCCCACATTTATAACTCCCACTGCAAATCTTGTAAATCAAAATACTAAGTTTAAAAAAGTTTTAATAATCTAGAGAATCGATAAGAAATTGAATTCAGGGTTCAAATCACTCTCTAGCTAAATGAAAACATAACAATGATGATATATATAGATGGAAAATGAGTAAATAATTGCTTCTTTGAGCAATTAATAAAAGTATATGATTGGGATTAGATCATATTACCTTGACCTGCATCATAGGAGTTGGAAAAGATAAAATCCAAAGAAAATTGAATGCTTTATATGGTCACTTGCAAAAATTTGGTTTAGAAAACAAGCAGTTTATCTCTAAATCCCATATCTAATAAATCTCTAAGTTTCCAATGGGTTGGCCCTTACCGTGATAATAAGCAAATATCATTTCATTTTCTCATGGAACTATAATTTATTTAAGGTAAATGATATGTTAAGTCATTGAGCTACTAAACATTATGTAAAATTTCTCCTACAAAAAATGTGGACATTCTAAAGGGATAATTATATTTTGGTACCAAGATTTAGACCAACACTAGCGTTTGGTCTAACATTTAGAAACGTTAGGGCTTGGTACCTGGGATGGACGTTGACCTAACTTAACCGTTTATGACTAGACATTGACTAATTTCATGAGATAAAAATACTGGAAATTAATGAGTTTATAATTTTACCCTTAAAAGGAATCTATAATAACAAAAAGTCTACGGTCTCTAAATCTCTTATGCACGAATTCAAATCTCCTGGTATTGCCTTCTCCATTCTACTGAACCTCCCCTGTATATTTTTTTTCTTTCTTAAACAATTGAATAAACGAATCATGAGTTGAAGATGGAGGAGATCGAGGATCAAATTAGGGGATATGTCTTTTGATGGTGATATTTGATGTATACATCAACTAACCCTAATTATGTATCTTTCTTCCTCCGTCCCGTTGGCAGCAGCAACAACTTCTTCTTCATTCAACTTCAAAATCAGCTGCAACAAACTTCAAATACAACCCAAACTTCTGTAACTCGAGAAACCAAACTCACGAACTCAAACATTCATCCCTCTTTTCGGTCCCACCTCCATGACAGTACCTTCAAACTTCAAACCTAGATTTAGGTTCTTCCCCAAATTGAAGAACGCTAATTCATAAATTGAAGACAAACCCATGATAAATCATAGCTTCTAAGTTGAAATTGTATGACCAATTTGATCAATCAAGTATAAAAAATCAACTTTCCATTGTTATCTATTGAGATTTTGAGTTCAACACTAACCCACATGTCCTAATCTTTTACCGATTTTCAGCAGAGATGTACATAAGGAGAAGAAGAAACATGGTTACAGATGGTGGTTGATTTTGGGCTGAATCGAAGATGGTGGTCGATTTAGGGTTCTAATGATGAATTAGGGGTTTGATTCTGGTGATGTTGTTGGTGTGAACAGTGAGATCGGTGGGGGTTTCAAATTTGTTACAATCAAGAACAAGATGAAGTACAGCTGCTGCTGTTGTTGTTACTGGAGACTATGGTTGAATTCAAAATGGAATTGGTGATGGATTCGGGGTTTTTAAATTAGGGCTCTTAATTGTGCTCTGACTCAAGGTGATGGTGGCAACATAAATTTGTTTTGATGGTGTTTGAATTGAAATGGAAGAATTAAAGTTTTTGCAATTGATTAGTGGTGGAGTTTCTGATGCCATGGCTTGAAGTAATGTTGAGTTCCAGGTGGATTCTGCAATGAAGCTGACATGGAACTGGGTTGAACAGATGGAACTGAGTTGAACAGAGGACAGATGGAGATGGGTCTTAACTGAAGTGTTGATGTTTCTGAAGAACATGATGCAGTGGTGGAATTGAAACTGCAGAGATGGAGTCTGTGGTGATTGAGATTGCAGACGGAGTAGAGTAGGAGCAGTTGTTGCTGCTTGAATAGAGAAGATCTATGTATGGTAATGACTAATAGAATTTTGTTGTAGTCTAAACTTATGTATGAGCTGTTGCCATCGGTGGTGATGTATAGAAGGCGTGGGAATAATTAGATGTTGCGCTGGAATTTTCTTTAGAGAGAAATGTGAGAAGATGAGTAGTGTTGTAACCCAGATTAATAGGATTGAGCTCGTGGGGTGGTTGTGAAAAGACCCTGTGTATGAATGTTTGAACGGTGGTGCTCAGAGGGTATGACAGTAATTTCACTAATAATTACATCTTATATGATTTTTTAAATAATTACAAAACAGAAGTTAGGACTTAACCTAGTCAACATCAAATCCAGGTACCAAGCACTAACATTTGACAAATGTTACACCAAAACCTAGTGTTGGTCTAAACCTGGGTACCAAAGTCCAATTATCCCCATTCTAAAAGATTCATTTAGGAATCACTACTATGAATATGATTTTCAGTTCAATCTATCATTTTTCTCATTAACCTAAGAAGAAACAGTCTTGTTATTTGTGATTATGTTGATGTTATCACACCATACTGCATAAGTTATATGAGGAGTCAAGTAAGCCTAAGAAGTACAAACTGGACAAATAAATAAATTACAAAAATAATAAATGCAACATTACTGTTGAGACTATTAGTCCCACATTGTTGGGTTATCTAAGATCCTGTGTTTTATGTTTTGAGTTGGATGCCCATATTCTAACATGGTATCAGAGCTAGGCCCGATTTTGGCCCCTGCGACCGAATGACGTACGTGCCTTACACGTGAGGGGGCGTGTGGAAGGACAATAATCCCACATTGCTATTAATTACATTAATTAACTTACATATAATACGGAAGGGCCACTCCACTCATTGCCAATTAGTTTTGAGTTGGATGCCCGCAGACTTTAACATGGTATCAGAGCAGACTATTTTGCGACGAGTCATTTGACCGCGCCTTTACTCCGCGTCACCCGATTTAATTGCCCACGTGTTAGACCCAACGAGGCTACACGTGAGGGGCGTGTTGAGACTATTAGTCCCATATTGTCTGGGCAATTAAGATCCTGTGATTTATAATCCTATGTGCCTCTCCAGTCATTGCCAATTGGTTTTGAGTTGGATGACCGTATTCTAACAATTGCAATATAATATAAATTTTGGAATCAAAATCCGAGTTAACAGTTTCATGCTTAATAATAACAACACAATTGAATCAACTTCTCCAAGTTACTAAAAAACCTGGAGCTCTAAAAATAACACCATCATAATCGGCTTTAATCACTTTCCAGGTATCAACATCACCGATTTCTGTACTGCAAAAAAAAAAAAAATCATAAGAAAACAAAAGAAGAAGTGACCCCTCTATACTAATCAAAACTCTACATCAAGCACCAATCAAGAAAATCTGTTGCAGAAAGCCATTGCTGAGGCGAAATGAGCGACATAAAAAATTTTAGACAGAAGAGATGGCGACTGCCATTCTACCAGGCTTCAGAGAAAAGAGAAAAGTTTTCTTTTAGGTTAGGAGATGGATATGAGAGAAATAGAATAAACCTCCATTTTATGCCTAGTGAAAAGAACTTTCTATCGGATGAGAATCGAACCTGGGTACAAAAAGAGCTTAAAAGAATTTACAATAAAAAAATTTGCAAGTAGTAATATTAATATGACCTCACGCACCAACAACAAAAAAAATAGTTAATACTTACTACAATAACCCAAGCTAAAAGCCTAAAACAGTTTCACAATCAGGGAGTACGAAAAGAATTACTTCCTCCGTTCTAAATTATTAGTCCGCTTTAACTAAGTCAAGATATTAAGGAGACCGGAAGAGTATACAAAAGGACCCCTATTAAATGTTATGTTATTACTAAAATTTAAAGGAGTATAAAGAATATGTAAGAAAAATACATTGGTAACTATAGTATTTATAGAAATATTTAAGTAGAAGATAAAAATAAAATTTTTTATGGATTGATTTAGTAGATTGTTTCTTATTGAGGAAGATATCATTCAATATTAAGATTGGTGACATTTAAAATATTTTTATAATTGTAAAAGTTTGAAGGATATATTTGAAAGTTTGACTAAAAAATACGACTATAAAAAAAGTTGGCCAGTATTTTAGGATAGACAAAAATAGAATAGTGGATAGAAATTTTAGGACAGAGGGAGTAATTTAAAACATATTACAAACTTGTAAACTTAGTCCATCGACGACAAACGAATTTCAGGTTACCAACAAAGAACAAAACTTCCTATCTGCCACAGTGGTGATTGGCAGAATTTTCATTCTCGCCAATTTGGAACACCTTAGTCAACCACTTCTCATTTTGGCTTTGGCTTTTATATTTTTGTACAATTCAAATTTTCGTACGTAAACATATACTTCTTGTTTTGGGGCCCGCAAAATTATAGATTAGTATTTGTTTTACTAGTGGATTGCCATGGCACGGGGTGGAAGGGGTACTGGTGATAACGAATTTGAGATATCATTTCCCGTGCCATCATTTTTGTGGCGGTGGTGTTGGGATTGTGGTGGTGGTCAGGCTGGCACGACATTTTGGCATATAACTGTCCTATACAGTTGGATGGATTACTCTATTGGAACCTTCAAAACACCTGACTAAATAGGTTGTGGTCAAGCAATGTAGTCAATTTTGGACATCTCGGCCGGAATTCCGGCGGAATTTCTGTTTTCGGACCAACATAAAACGAAACACAACTTTCCGCTGAAACGGAAAGTACCCGGAAAAAAACCGGAATGTCGGCCGAGATGAGGCGGAAATGAACCGGAAGTCGTGCAACCAACCCTCTTTTGGCTAATCGAATGAAAGCGTTGGGCGCTAATTTGAACAGGTCGTTCGGCCATGTGAAAATACGGGATACTCGTGAGCACGCTGATATCTCCTGGGCCATCTAAACTTAGATATAAGCCACTCGATTTAGCTGGCGAAGATGGGTGGTCATGATCGATTTGCGATAGTAGTGTGTTGCCGCAAAACATTTTTAGGGTTTTCAAACAACGCGTTCAACCTACTTTGGGTCGCGATTTGATGCGCTCTGATCTTCCTATAAGCAATTCGATCGACCAAGTGTGGAGTTGGGTCGACGGCGAACAGATTAGCACTTCTTTAATCATTCGAATGAAGATCTAATTCGTCCAACTAGGCTAGCTAAATTGGACGGTTGTGATGTTTCTGAGATCGTTTTGGCCGGTATTAGCTCGTTTGAGATCTCTTATTCAACAACGCGATCACCCATGTTTGGGGTTAGCTTTCGATGACGTTAGAATGTGCAAGGTGGAGTCCGACCAGTTGGGGTATTAGTGGGCCCGCCGGTGGTCATCCTGGTGATCGCCTAGTTTCGCTAGGAGTAGACTAGGCCTATTGAATTGTGTGGCCAAATCGTGCGGCCTTGATTGTTTTTTAAGACTGATATGGACAGTCTAGATTTTCCTTAAGGAATTTAAACGCGTTCGATCGCGCTATATTTCAAATAAAAGGTGTGTGAACACGCTGATCTCTTTGTCAGAGGGTGATGTATCCTATGTGAGTGTTTTCATGCAGGTCTCAATACTGATAGTTCGGGAGATTTATGCTACTCCGTTGCGAGTGAATATTAATCTTCATGTCATGTCAATATTGAGAGTTCAGATGAGAACATAGCATATGAAAACACTAGGCAGGCTCCGGCATTAGTGAGTAATGCAACTAGGATCTTAAATACTCGTTAGGCTCTATACTAGTGAACAATTCATCTAGGAGCTTGAGTTTCAATATAATGTGAAGAGAGATATAGGCACTCATCAGATTCTGATATATCCTCCAAATTCCTTGAGAAATATAGATATATCAAGGTCTACTCCTTCTGATGCCGGGTCAGGTAGACAGACTTTTACAGTTTTTGCTCTAAGCTAAAAACCACCATCAACATTAAGTCCCATGCTTAGCACGTAACAGTGACATTGTTGCGGGGTATGCACTAGATGGTGACATACGAAAAATAAAATTGAAAAGATGAAGCAGGTAGATGTTACCAGGGAAATCCAAATCGAACTTCAGCAGCGGGATCATGCGGCCAGTGGCTTTCGTAGTAGCGTGTTGCTTTGGATCGACAAGCTTAAGTGGTTAGTGTTAAAGATCCACTTTTGTATCGTTATGTAATCATTTACTCTATCACTCAAAAGTTAGTTCGAGAATTTTCCTCCATTCCGGAACCGGCCGAGTTAAGCTCTGAGAATCGGGGGACTGACTCAGCTCTCTCTTTTTTCAATGCTACCAAAATTTTCATCGATCTGCATTTCTTTAAGGTGATTTCTTGTTAGAATCAAATGATTGGTGTTTCAATCTACTCTTTTCTTCAATTCTAGCAATTTTTTCGAGTTTTTTTTTTTTTTCAATTTTCTAGATCAAGATGAATTTTGAGGTTAACAATGATGTATCTGAAATTCGCCCATCGATAGTTGATTTATCAAAAACTCCTGAGATTCATCCTGCAATTAACTTGATTGATGATCAAGATAATGATAGATATGAATCTTGGAAGTTCTCTCTGATTGGGAGACTGGATTTTCTTCGAATTAAATTTTCAGAAGCTTCTACTTTATTAAGAAATCAATGGAGGTTAAAAGGAAAATGTCAACTGATACCACTGGGTAAAGGTTTTTTTACGATCAAGTTAGATAATGAAGAAGATAAGAATTACATTAAAGATGGTACTTGGGAAGTATTGGATCAAATTCTAAAAGTTAGAAAATGGATTCCAAATTTCAGATCAGAGAATCAATGCACTTCAAAAGCCATGGTTTGGGTACAATTTCCAGGTTTAAGTCTAGAATACTGGGATGAAAAAACTTTGTTCAAGATTAGCAGAGCAATTGGAAATCCAATTAAGGTTGTTGCAGCTACATTGAATTATCAGAGTGGATACTATGCTAAAGTTTTAGTTGAAATTGACTTAGCTAAGAATATTCCTAATAAGCTTTGGATTGTTACCATATATAGAGCTTTTTCTCAAGGGTTACGCTAACAAATTTACCAAAATTCTGCCACAAGTGCAAAATTGTTGGACATCAAATATCTGAAGCAGAATTAACAAACAAGCTTATGCAACAGATGGGCAGAAGTCTTCTAATTCTACACCAACAAAGAATTCTCATAATGATACTTCTACTCCACAGGTGACTAATCAGCCTGCACTTGTTCCAAATCTATCTCCTAAACCAGTTGAGATATTCCAGTTTTCAAGTCCAAGTACTTCTAATATCCCAAAGGATATGAATTCATTACCTCCAGCAGAAGCTAATGCAAATGGTGAAATTCCTTTCATTGAGGTTATAAGAGGAGTTTCTAATCCAGATTTAAATCCTATCTCTACTCCTGCTGTTCAAATTAATAATAATCAATATGAAGTCTTACAAGATATGATAGTGAATATTCTGAATCTGAAGATGGTGAAATTAAGGAAGTCAGTACCTCAAGTTTATTAGAGTTTGGTTCAATATCTCAACCTGTTACATTTTGCAAAAAGAAAAGGTTATATCTCAGGTTATCCCTGAGATAAATGAAAATAGTAAGGTAGCTGGAAAGAAAAAACCTCCAATAAAACCAGATGTAGTTATAAGGAAGGCTGGTAAAGAAAGTATGAAGTATATGGTTGATAAAGGGAGTTCAACTCCTCCTCCTCAACCTCCTTTCAAGAGGCCTTAAGAGACAAAAGGCCAAGGATAAACTTTTTTCTTTAGTCAAAACAAATAATCCATCTCGGGTATGTGTTGTAGAACCTAAAATTAAAGTTCAAAAGTCTGGAATAAAACTGCCTGGTATGCATCATAAAATTATTCATAATTCTAAAGATAATAATAAAGGAAATATTTGGTTGTTCTGGAACTGCTCTATTCAAGCTCCTACTGTGATTCAATCTTCTAGTTAATGTATTACTATGGAAGTTGGTGGTGTATTGGTGACTGGAATTCATGCAAATTCTTATACAGTGAATAGAAGAGATTTGTGGAAGGATTTATATGAAATAAGTTTACTGGATAAACCTTGGCTTTTAATAGGTGACTTTAACACGGTGTTAAATGCAGATGAGAAAAAGGGTGGTAGGAGTCCTCTAAATGCTGCAATGAGTGATTTTAATGATTGTATTGATGCTTGTGGTTTAATTCAGGCTCCTAAAAGTGGTCTAGATCCTGGTGTAATGGCAGATATGAGAACAAAAGAATTCTTTGTAACTTGGATAGAGCTATTTTTAATTTGAAATGGCTTGATTCTTTTAGTGGTTGGCATTATCATGTAGCTGCCAGAGGGATTTCTGATCATGGTCCCCTTATTGGTTCTGACATTCTAATTGGAAGGGCTTTAAATACTCCTTTCAAGTTCCAACAAATGTGGCTTACTCATCCTTCCTTCTTACAAGTGGTTGTTGATTCTTGGAATGAAGATATCACTAGTAATCCTATTTTTACTTTTATGAACAAATTAAAAATACTGAAGAAAGTTCTCAAGACTTGGAACTGGGAAATTTTTGGAAATGTTCAAGAAAATCTTTAAAAAGCTGAAGACAAGGTTATGGAAGACACTATAAAAATCAGATGTTAATCCTGCAAATATATCTTTATTGAATAATGTGGTTACTTCTAAAGGCAACTATGAGATAGCTGCTAATAACTATAACACTTTTTTGAGAGATAAAGCCAGAATGAATTGGATTAAGGATGGTGATGTAAATACCAAATTTTTTCATACCAGCATCAAAATGAGACAAGCTCAGAATACTATTTCTGAATTGGAGAATGACTCAGGAAACATTATTACTACTCAATAGGGTATTTCAGAGATTTTAATTGACTACTTCAAGAAGAAATGTGAATATCATACAGTTCAGATAAATGATTCTATATTAGATGTTGTGCCTCATCTTATATCTGAAGATGATAATCTATACTTAGAAGAGTGTCCAAATGAAGAGAAAATTAAGAGAGTTGTTTTCAATCTGAATGCTGGTAGTGCACCAGGTCCTGATGGGTTCACTGGAACTTTTTATAGAGCAGTTTGGGAAATCTTTAAGGGCAACTTATTGGAGGCTATTCAATTCTGCTGGAGAAACAACATAATACCAAGTGGTATGAATTCCAACTTTCTTGTCTTGATTCCTAAAATTAAAGGAGCTAAAACTGCTAAAATCTTTAGACCAATTGGTCTTAGTAACTTCTGCTTTAAAATTATCACTAAGATCATTACTGAGAGAATTACTAGCTACCTGCCAAATCTTGTTTCTCAGCAGCAATATGCTTTTGTCAAAAATAGAAATATCAATGAGCAAATTTTGTTAGCTTCTGAACTAGTCAATGAGATTTCAACTATTAGAAGAGGGGGAAATGTGGATCTCAAACTAGATATTTCACAAGCTTATGACACTATGAGTTGGGAATTTTTATACAGAGCCTTAAAAAAATTGGTATTTCAGCTAAATTTTGTAATTGGATTATGGTTCTTCTTCAATCTGCTAAATTGTCTATTGTGCTTAATGGAGGACCAATTGGTTTTTTTGGTGTTGGTAGAGGTCTTAAACAGGGAGACCCACTTTCTCCAATTCTGCTTATTTTAGCTCAAGATGTTCTTAGTAGGAAGATTCATCAATTAGTTATGGAAAGAAAAATTCAGCCAATGGTGATAAGAAATGGTATTTATCCTACTCATTAATGTTTGCTGATGACATCTTCTTGTTTTGCAATGGAGGAAAGAAAAGTATAGAACACCTGAAAACACTCTTAATGGAATACCAAGCTGCTTCTGGTCAAATCTTTAATGCTTTGTAGATGGTACTTCTGAAACAAGAAAGAGATAGATTACTACATATTTTCAAATGGATCTCTCAGTTTTTCTTGATAAATATCTGGGTGTCTTCCTTGCTCAAGGTAAAATGAAATCTATTCACATTTAATATTTAGTTGATTATATGCATCTTAGACTAGCTTCATGGAGTGGTAAGATTTTAAATTTTCAAGCTAGGCTCACTTTGGTAAATCATGTACTGAGTAGTATCCCTATTTATAATCTATCCATCTATAAATGGCCTAGAAAAGTTCTAGAAGCTTGTGAAAAAATTATTAGGAACTACTTATGGTCTGGCAATGCTGAAGAAAGAAAATGTATTACCTTAAAGTGGGACAATGTTTGTACCTCTAAAGAAGAAGGTGGTCTGGGTATCAGAAAGCTAGAAGATGTGAATAAGGCTCTCTTAATGAAAGTTTTGTGGAAGATTCTTAACTTCCAGGATGAATGGGCTAAGTTCTTTCTTGCTAAGTATATGGATAAAAATGGAAAATGGATTACTTTCTACAGGAAATCCTCTGTATGGAATGGTATTCGATGTGTCCTCCCAGATTTCATTGAAAATACTATACGGATAGTTGGTAATGGTGCAAAAGTTTCTTTGTGGAATGACAGATGGATTTTTGAGGAACCAATATGCAAGCTATTTCCTAATCATCCTTATATTGCCTTGCATCCCCACCTAAAAGTCCAAGATTTGATTGTTGATAATCATTGGTGCTTTCATGAAGACTTTCTTCAATTCTTTACTATTGATCAACTGCCTATACTGGAAGAAGGAGAAGACTTGCTTATCTGGAGTAACAGTCATTCTGGGGTTTTTACTGTTCTGATGCTATCAATAAAATTAAACTGCACCGACCTAAATTACATTGGTATAAAAAGATCTGGAATCCTGCAGCGCTACCTTCAACCTCTGCAAATATGTGGAAGATTGCTAGAAATGTATGTGCAACTGAAGAAAACCTGAGAAAAAAGGGATTTCATTTTGCTTCAAGGTGTTACATTTGTCATGATGGAGAAGACAATATAGAGCATATCTTATGGAATTGTGAATTCAGTACCAGGATGTGAAATTGGATCTCAGGTATCTTTTTTTCCCCTAAACCAAATTCTTTTGAGGATATTTTTAAAATGCAAAAAAACTCCAGTCCTATGATTAAAGAGTTATGGATCATTAGTGCTTATACTGCTATTGTTGAATTGTGGTTCCTAATAAATGAAATTTACTATGATGATGTGAAGCCTGTATTATCCAAAATTCAGGTAAGAATTGCTAAAAAAATCCATGAATGTGAAGTTAGGCTGAAAGGTGTTATGTGGGGAACTGATAATTAGAATTATATCTTACAATTCTTCAACATCCGAGTCAGGAAAATCAAAAGAACAAGAATTATTGAAATATTTTTTTATCTGCCAAATGAGAATGAACTGCTATTATGCTGTGATGGGGATGCTAGAGGGAATCCAGGCAATGCAGGCTATGGCTTTGTGGTAAGAAATCGTGTTGGAGCTTTTATCTTTGCAAAATCTGGTGGTCTGGGGATTACTACTAACTATGTAGCAGAATTCATATCTTGTATAAGAGCTTTAGAATGGGCAGTTGAGCAACAATCTTTCCAGTTAATTCTGCAATCTGATTCTAGCATGTGTGCTAAGGCCTTACAAGAACAGCAAATCCCTTGGTTCTTGCTTGCTAGATGGAAGAGAATTATGGTTAGTATTCACTCTATCACTTTCAGACATGCCTACAGAGAGATCAATTTCTCAGCTGATCATTTTGCTAAGAAGGGGACACATTTGCGGAAGGGGCAGATAATGAGTTTCAATGAAAGGCCAAGCAACTTTCTAAGGCTTGAATCCCCAGGGAAACCATACTACAGATTTTTTTAGTGTTGTTCTTTTGTTTCCTTAGTTTTCTTTTTCTTTTCCTTCTTTTTTTAGCTTTAATTTTGGCTTGTAATTTTAACTTTTATTCTCTTTAATAAAGCTTTTCTTCTTTTAAATTAAAGAAAAAAAAGTAATCATTTACTCCTTTTTGGATAACCGTTGGAACCGATTATGAACTTGTTCGAGAGATCTTTGCTTTGGATTTCCATACTTTCGCAAAAATTGGCTATACATCCTCCCCCAAAAGATTTCGCGTGGAATCCTTCCGGCTATGACATCTTCACGTCTTGTTTCGTGATACCATGTTTTGACAATGACCAAATCTTCAGCTGCGTCAAACGTTGCCACGCTTGTAAGTTGAGATATAGAATGAATTAAAAAGTGTAGACGATGGAAAATCTATTTGTAGAATACATGACGTTATATATATGCTGTTTGGTGCATAAATAAGAAGATTTTACCCTCCTTATATAGACGAGAGTCCCAACGTCTCTTTTTTTTTTTGAAAATATGGCCCTTGATGCTACTTTTACAAGAGTGTACTGAAATTACGTGCAATGATTACGGATAATCGGTAGACAAGGATTGAACACTTCTTACCGATTATCCATAATCAGACGTTATGTATTACCGATTATTTGCAGTTTTGTCAACAAAGTTCTCAGTTTCATTCAACACCTATAATCGGAGGATTATCAATATGTATTATTCAACGATTGTGTGTGGTTTTCGAGGCACGCCTAGTTTATTTTAACGAAATAGTCGTTGGAGTATTTTTAATCGGTAGTTAGATAAAGAATTAAAACTTCCGATTGTTATAAATAATTTGAAAATCATAACTATATCACCTACAAATCATAATAATATTACAATCATGACTATTGATTGAACTTCCACATTTCTATTACAATGACTTGTGATTAGCGCTGTGGACGAGTTGGACGAGCCCTAAACGTATTAAATCTCTCCATCGCCTTAAGGATTCTGAAATGAGCCTCATAACGGAAGCTTGATCTTTTCCATCTCTGCCATTCCCTGAGAGATCGTGTTATAACCTCATAATTGGTTTCACCCCTCAATTGATATTGGTTCACAAGATAAGTTAAATGGACGAATTCTTCGACGTGTCCGTTTATTGAACCAACTCGGCATAAAAGATCAGCGGAGTGACTGTTATTTGGGTTACCGGTGTCGGTGCAGAATTTTTCGTGAATTCTCCTCAAATAACTCATACTCATTACGCCTCCTTGCCTACGTTCTTCTCCTCGTCTCGGATAGAATTGAACATAGCGCCTACACAAAGATAAATCTTCTTGTATCGTGAACTTCGTAGGATTAATGAATGGTTGGGCCATTATGTTGAAAATGATTTCTTTGATGCTGGAGAGAGTTTAAATGTATTTGTGTTGCATAGAGGATGAAATATAGTTTAGAGTACGAACGACTCTACTTTGTAGATGACCGACTACATAATCGGTAGGTTAAGAAGTTAACCTAACTTTCGATAATAAAGTTGCCCAAAATTTTGTTTAATTTTTCGAATTTGGGAACTACAATAATCGGTAGGTTAGTAATTTAATCTAACTTCCGATTATAAAGTTGCCCAAATTTTGTTTTTGCCGAAATCTCTAATTTTTCGAAATTGGGAACTACAATAATCGGTAGGTTAATAAGGTAACGTAACCTCCGATTATGAAGTTGCGCCAAATTTTGTTTTTGCAAAAATTTCTATTTTTTTCGAATTTGGGAACTACAATAATCGGTAATATACGAATTTCAGCAAACGTCCGATTAATAAGTTGGCAAAAATTTCGAGATTGGATCAAAATAATCGGCAGTTTATGCAGTTATTCATGAACTTCACCTATCTACCGATTGCTAATGGCCACAAGTTCCATTTCGAGTTTTATACTTTAACAATCGGTAGCTAACACCCCTGTACTGACTACTGATTGTAAAAGGGCAATTAGGTAATCTCCGAAAAATTAAGACATCCCATAACCGCGTCTATGGTTGGGAATAAAAAAGTCGCCATTATGACGCCTGGAAATTGAGAAAAAATTATGCCTTGCGTCTGCCGGGAGTCGAACCCGGGTCTATTGCTTGGAAGGCAATTATCCTAACCGTTGGACTACAAACGCTTGTTGTTATCATTTGCCAAACCACTTTTTTAGCTGTTGGATACCAAAATAGCAGCCACTGAACACTCGGCAAAAAGATCTTGCGGAAACATAGATGTTTTGCATTAAAGTATACTGATTTAATGTTTTGCATTGTATACTGAATTCAGATTTCAGACACGAGTTTGATAAAGTATTCTGTTAATCCAGAAAAAAAAATCCAAAATAAATTCTACATCAATAAAGAAGAAGCACGATTTCATTCTGATTTAAGTTGTACAACAGTTTTCTTTGAAAACAAAAGGACAGACTATGAAGTTAAAACTGTTTTCTTGTTTCCTCCAGGTAATCACATAAGTTTAAAGTAAAAACCAACAGGACAGAGAGATGTCGTCTCATAGAGCAAAAGCACAAATCAACCTCTAATCATGCTGAGCAGATACCAGTTCATGAGCAAATCTGAAACCTGGAAAGGGTGACAAGAGTGATGGCTTCCCTCATGCCAAAGAGAATCATCCTCAATCATCAATATCGCGGAGCTGTTCAAAAGAGAGAGAACACACAATGTAAGTAAATTATTAAGCAAAACCTAGCTTGACAAAGATAGAGATACTGCACACTTGGTGAAGCCCGAAGCTGAACCAGAGCAAAAGAGTAGACTCTTTAGCTACACCAAGAATATCGGTTCTACTTCTAATCTATCTGAAATGAAACTTCAATATGAATCACTTTTTCGTGATTTTGCTGCGTGTGATGGACTCGATCTATGAGTTCAAAATAGCGGGTAACCTTTCATGGAGTCATAGCAGCATGCTCATTCAAAGAGATGAAAAATATTATTACAAAACCTTATCAAAGTGCAACTTGGGACCAAAAATTCAGACAAAGACAATGACCAGAGAGGAGGACAAGAAATGCAGGGACAGCACAACACACTATGAGTTGGTGGGTGGGTCTATACGTCTTGGCTCATTTCAATCGTTTATTGGTAACCGAATTGTATATATAGCTACCAAATTAAAAAAACAAACACCAAAATCAGTAGATGCGACTCGTCTTCCTCCAAGTAGCAGTAGTAATTTTGTATGCTTGCACTAGATATTTTATTTGTTTGAAGCATAATCCCAATAGTTTTACCAATAGTGTTCATCCATGGTCCTTTATTTGTCAAGAATAAACATCGAGACAATGATGAACTAGAGGTGAATGTGAAATTGATTTTATTGCTGCCTGGTTGTGGGGTAAAAAGAATAAATCGCTTCTTTTCTTTTTCTCATGTATCAAGCTACACCAAGAATGTTTTGTTATTATGAAATTAACGAGTTTAAAATAAAGAGATGGGAAATTCAAAATTAAACAGCCTCCTAGCATTACCTCCACCAAGGGTTGCTTCAGGTAGTCGCTCGATCGAGTACTTATGGTTAGTGATGTACATGATTGGAACTCCAGGAACCTGCTCCCCATCAAGCAAATTATGGATCAGAATCAAAAGAAGAAAAATGACATTTGTTTTTTAATTGGAAACCAAATCTTTCAGTTTTCTCAAATAAAACGGAAGAAACAAAATTTCCAACCATTTCAAAATATAGCCGCATACCTTGCGAATTCTTCGCTTCAAATCTCTATCACATGTTGCAACGATGTAGCATTTGTGCTGCATCCAGAAAAAAAACAATTGTATTGAATCATACATATTGACCCAGGAGTAAAAATGTGATGCCACCATGAATCAGCAAGAAATATGAACGACCAGGTCCTGGTGTGGGTTCTTACCTGGGTAACTCTATCAATGAGACAATCATCAGCATATGTTCCTTTGTGAGTACATGGGAGTCTCTCAAACCGAGGATCCTTTGCAATCCTATCAAAAAAATAAATGACATTTCACACACAGCTAACTTAAGAACAATCTCCAATTAAGAATAATTCAAACTAGCTCATTTGACAACAATGAAACTTCTCAAGTAAACATGTAACCTCAAAGCTACTCGGTACTTCTGACCCAATTTCTCAAGCTCTGCCATGACGCAATCCGTAATGCAAGGAGTGCCTGCCTTGTTACAAAAAAGAAAAAAAAACAAATGAGTCGATATAAATAAAAAAAAAAAAAAAAAAAAAAAAAAGCATATCAAACCAATCAGACGCAATAAAAGAAGAAGACTCACATTTTGCATACAAGCAATCCATCATTGCTTTCTCCAAATCCAACTACACAAAATGCAAGTAATATAAAAAGAACATCAGTTGAGGTTATCTCAATAGATGGAAACACGCATATAAGTTTCCAATGAATAAAACCCTGAATTTTCGAAAACAACATTACCTTGTTCTGAATAGAGAAGTTGATAAAATTGGTATCCACCAAAACCCTATAAGGAGGACCCAATGCACTATTATGTTTAAAGAACAAAGCTGATGATACTTGAGGCCTGCAAGAAATTAAAAGAAATTTAAATTAAACCCATCACAGAAAACCAAAAAACTAATTAAATTGAATAAAAGAAACAAGAAGAACTTACACGTTTCTGGGTAATTTTTCCTTCTCAAGATCTTTCTTTCTAGGGTTTAGAATATCCTCTTTTGTCCTAAATTAAAAAACAAAAATAAAAATCAGATTTTTATTTTTTTGTGATAATCAAACTGAAAAGAATAAAAATAAGAAGATGATGTTTGATAAATCTTACTTTTTGATCATTTTAGAGCTGATTAATCTCTTCATGACTGCAAATTTAGGTGATTTCTTCGCCTTCCCCATGACTGCTGAACTTTAAACCCTAACGAACTCGGGGGATTTATTAGGTCACTGAAATTTTGTATAATTGGAACAGCCCTTAAACCCCCTAAACCCTACTTAAACAGAAGGAACGAAGTTACGAAGAAGATGGAGAGAAGAGAGAAACAAAGAGTTGAGGATGTCTACTGTTTTAGACCCAAACCAAGGTTTAAACTAGATGCTGCTTCGGCAGTGTGGGACGACCCAACTTTAGGAGCTCATCAGCGGAACTGCAGGGGGCTTGTTTTTGTGACGCAATTTGTAACATCTTTTGCAACACTGTTCGTAACAATAGATTATATAACATTTATAAGTGTAAGAGAACTAGTGAGTGAGAAAGCTTGTGAAATATAAATCCTCGCCATAAAAAAAAGGAATTTAAGGTAGAAACAATAAGATAAATATATTGATGTAGGGATATAGGAAATAAAAAGAAATAAAATGAATGAAAGTGTTCCAATATAATTCGTAGAATATAGGATGAAGTAGCTCTTGATGAATGAATAGAAGAAGAAATGTTAATAATGGTGTTCTTGATGCATTTGATGATAATGATGATGATCATCATGAAGATGATGAAAACATGTTCAAACAATCAATCTAGTTTATATTAACAATGATCAACACAAAGAATGAAGCAGTAGATTGTGGATTTCGTGATAGGCATGGATTATCATCGAAAGAGGTGGTAACTCTTGTGACCTTCTTATAATCATTAAGCTTTCTTTATATTGCGAGCATGATAAGTTCTTATTGTCAAATATCTTGCCTCCATGTAGTGGAGAGTGTGGATAGATGTGTTACTCTTTTTGTGATATCTTTAATGTAATACTGATCTCAACTGACTAAAAAAGAGATCCAACTATCACATAATGGAAATTTTATATCAAAATTCGAGCTTTTTCTTTTTTGCTTGAAATGTTTATGTTCACAGAAATTGTGTAAGGACACCATAAATCAATTGTATGATCTATTCATTGAAACTGCATTGCTTGTCATCGAACGAGAACACCTTCAATTGACACACAATTATAATGTCTATAAAGTTACATATATTAGAAGGATCATATTTAAACCATTTGTATGTCTAGATATATAATATTCGGGAAAAGAAATTATATGAGTGTATTATTCGGTGAATATAATGTTTAAGGATTATATTTTGGTGAAAAAGTAAAAGAAAATTGTCAACTAAAAACATCTGAAATGTTGGAGAAAACTAAACAAATTATGTGAACACCGTTCCACGAGTCTTGAAAGTTTACATTAGATTTTATTTGGCTCAAATGATTCTCCAAATTTACAAAAAGATTGCGTTCTTGGCTGACATCATGTTTGTTTTTACGTCTATTTAGGTATAAAACTTTACATGGCACCACTACTACGTAGTGTATCTTAATGATATGTATTTTTTACCTAGTGATTTTATATTTCAATTTAAAAATATAACCGGATACATATTTTTGATGTTTTTCGGTTGAATTTGAGAATCCTTTCTTTATAGTTCGATTGTGGATTTTTTTTTTTCTTAGTTAAGGATAGTGGACGGTTTTCTATTTTGTATCGTAGATAATAAATTATAAAAATTGAAAATTAAGGAAAAATTATTCGTCTGGGGAAGACTGTAAAAATGATTAGTCTCACATTGTATTGTATGGGAACTTTAAGATCCTGCAGTTTACATGTGTTGGGCTATCCTAATATTGCAAGTCGGAATACGAGATTAGGTAGGCCCATTGATTTCAATATAGTATCAGAACATGTAATTTGTGACGAGTCATTTGACCGCACTTCTGCTCCCCATCATCCGATTTAATGTCCGTGTATTATATTCAACAAAGCTGTAGGCAGGGGTATGTTAAAATTATTAGTCCCACATAATAAAAAATTTAAGTTGATATATAATGTCCTCCATTTTCAAAGTGGTAGTGTAAAAAACAAACATCAATACTTATGGGGTCCACCACCTGATAGAGGTAGTTAATGATTTGTCTCTAGATAGAGAAAAAAAGCAAACATGTTGTAAGTTTTTTACCATTATTTTAAGTAACTATTACGGCTAGAACATTACTAGTATTTGATAACAATTACTCCATCCATCCCTAAATAAATGACTTATTTGTTTCTAAATTTTGTCTAAGTAATAGATGACATATCTCACTAATCCAGGGGATATTTCTAAAATTACTCTTTTAATTAATTATTGTTAGTATAGGAAATATACATAATTTGACAGTCATGTTTATATTCGCTATATAGGTGTTTTAAAATGTTTTTCAACCGTATAAAGTTAACGAATATTGGTGGTATAGTTTAAAAGATAAATCGTTTCTAAATTTTACTAGTTATTATCCATATGGGTATAATTGTAAAAAAAATACTTAAAAAATACTCCCTTCTCCTCCTTGCCTTAAGAATTGTGCTAACTTAAACTAGGTCATCTATTTATGAAAGGAGGAAGTATTATAGTCTACATCTAAGAGTAAAGTGTCGTAATGTTTTTTTGTATTCTACATTTAAGAGTAAAGTGTCGTAATGTTTTTTTTGTATCATACATTTATCAATTTGGCGTTGTTGGAGGCTCTTAGAATCGTGTGAATCTGAGTTGAATCAGTTAGTTAAATCGGTGAAAAAAATTCCTTGATCTTTTCTTTTAATATCTCTTTGATTTATATGTGTTCTTGATCTTCTTTCAATCTGATTATTAATATTTTATGATTATAATTTGTACTTAATTATTATATTGCTCTTAGGATTTAGATCTCATAATCGTTTCAAAATATCTTATTTTTAATTTCTTATCATTGTTTTTTTCTTGTTTTCACAGAAAACTATTCCGTGTGATTTGCAGTTTTTTTTGTTGAATTTAGTAGCGTGTATCAGTTATGGTTTTCAAGGGGCAGTGGTGCATTTTGGATTTTCTTTTTTTCATTAGAAACAATAGTGTTTCCCATATCTAAGATGTAGATATGTTCAAATCCATTAACGACTTTATCTAACTCCTTACAATGGTATCCTTAATCTTGATATCTTAAGGTGCGATCCATTAATCGGCGTGTTTTGCGATATTGTAATAATCAATCGACCTCTCTCATCACCAACAACAATCAAGATATTTTTTTGCTCAAAATCTATAAGATCAAGGGCATTTACGGCAAAACTACAACTACTATCTCCAAGGCGCGATTCTTGGAATTTCAAAATTTTGAATTTTACCTACCTAAATTAAAGCCTTATATCTCTGTGGATTCTCATAAACCGTATCACTTGAAAATCCCAACAAATAATCCAAGACACCGAATTTTCACTACAAATTAGGAAACCTCCATCTAAACCCTAATGGTAGAAACCTTTATGTAGACTCATGTATAAAGACTAAGATTACACCTTCATCAAGCTTGCACTTCTCATCAAAAAAAAAGGCAGCGTTTTCCTTATTCCAAAAATTCTCAAATCTCAAGAATTCAAATGGAAACACTTATAAAGCGTCTAAAAGAATCAAATCTGGGTAGGGAACAATCTAAATGTTACAGATGGTGCTTAATTTATGAAGAATAAATGGATGCAACTGCAAACAAATTGACCAACAGTCTAATAGGAAAGATTATCTCAAAAGATGATAGCGACTTTAACAAGGTTCAAAAAGATGTAAACATTATCTGGAGAAGGCAAAGGAGAGTGGAAATCAACACTATGGGTAGGAATTTATATGTTTTCAAATTCGAATCGGCTGATGATGTAAATATCATTTTGGAGAAGGTACCTCATGAGCACCTGGTGGTACTGAAGACTTATGGTAACTCGATTCCGCTATAAGATTATGAGTTTTCTCATCAAGTGTTCTCAGTTATGTTCAAAGGACTCTCTCTAGAACATCTGGATGATGGTATCGTTGACAAACTATGTCAAGATATTGGAAGGAAAATAGTCAAAGGGTATGCCATAAGATGGATAATGGTTTCTACAAAAATTGAGGTGGATCTTAGTAACCACTAAAAAGAGGAAATCGGTAGCTCACTGCATCCAAACAAAAGTTTTGGATCAAATATCACTTTGAAAAGCAACCCAGGATAATCTTCCCTGATTGCTTTGCAATAGATCATGATGATGAGATGTGTGAAAAACATGCATGCAATATTTTCATATGTATGCCAAACTTTGCATTTAAAGAATACTATACCAAGCATGCTCATATGGTTGAGAAAATTCTTAACAACTCAACTGAACCCGAAGGAGTAAATGGGCCTGAAAAATTAAGTGGGAATGGCGCAGATGGGTCGGATAAAGATGAGCTTGACCCGAAAAAATATATGAGAAGTAGAGACTCGAGATTACAAGATAACTATGTTCTTCTCAAAATAAACTCTCAAAACCCGAATTCAAACTTCAGAGAGTTGTTCAAATATCAACTAGGACAAATATTACCGAAATAATTAATCTTAGTTCACAAACTATCAAAACATTTCTCAAAAGATAAATGACTAGATAGATTTTCGATCTTCTATCAAGGTTCAATTTTACCAGTATCCAATCAAATCGATAATTGAAAACTAAAATAAAAACATGACTTAGTTTCCTGATGTAGTTTTGAAAGTGATAAGTAGAAGTTTGTTCAACTCGGACTTGTGTAGACTCGATTCTAGACTTAAATATTAACCCTAATAAATATATACAAAAAGATGATATCAATATCGGAGAAACTGGGACTTAGGATTCCACCAAACCTCATATCATGTGGTTCAACAATCAATTCTTAGACAATTATAGCTCTAGTTTATTGACTCTAATTCTTTGCCAGGGTAGATTTTAAAAAAATTAACTGTAAATCACTAGCATGATGCATCAAAAGCACTTAGACCAAGCATACATCATCATACGACTTCACAACTAATTAATAAAAATCATAAAATGATTAAATTAATGCAAAAAGTCATAAAAAGAATTAAACATAATTACCACACGCATGAAATATGGCTTTCTCCGCCATCCCAGTGTTTGGGTTTAGCTCCTCATATTAATCACTTGCTCGGATACATGTTTGTTTCTCAAAAGTTGATTAAAAGAGTGAAAGGTGTAAAGCAGCTGATTTGCAACAGCATATCTATGGTACAAAGAGGAATAACGATTAACTGTTGTATATAAACGTTACTGCTCTTCTGCTGTTGAACAACGACACTGTTCTGCGACTGTTTTCCGTGCGTCAATGTTCTTCGCGTTCTTGAGCTGTGCAGCAGTAGCAACAGCAGAAACAGAGTTTTGTAAAACTCTGATTTCTTCTTCTTTGGCTCTCCTCAGGTCCCCAAACTATCGACACCCTTTATATATGACCCAAACAATCTATTTATATCAAAAATACCGATTAAATCTCTCCCAAATCTTCCAATATCTCTTCCCCTCTCTTTACGGCAAAGTTGCGGCAATTTCTTGTTTTAGAATTTCTACGCGTTTCTGAGCTTTCCTTTTTATTCTAAACTCTTCCTTAGATAGATACAAATCTTTGGGAAGGTTTATAACACTTTAATCTCTCTAAAATTCCCTAAAACAGGTCACACACGTGACTTTCCATATATTTATGTTGTGATAAAAATCCGTCGATTAAGCCCAGTCTAATCGATTTCAACACCCATATCAGATTCCTAGACCCATAAGGAGTATATCCTATGAAAATCAGAGGTTTAATCGACCTCAGACTCCTCCAAATCAAGAACCCTAATCTGTTCTTCACTGCCAAGATATTTCCCGCCAAAACTTATAATTCAAATGTAGAAGATGGTTGCCCCCTATCCAGAGTAGGGGTGTGATTAGCAGCTGCTTGGAAATCGGATGCCCCTTAGTAATTAGGTCACCCCTTATCTAAAGTGAGGGTCCGAATAGCAAAGTCCTCCCATGAACGCAAAAAACACTTTTCGAGCCAATTTCGCTGCAAAATCTTATTTTTCCAAAAACACCTACAAAGACATAAAAAGCCAAAATAAATACAAAATCGAGCACTAACAATATATACAATTAAGATTATATCAGACACAAAAATGTGTCTATCAAATACCCACAAACCTATTATTTGCTAGTCCTCGAGCAAAAATAAAATAGAAATAAAATCCTAACTCACTGTCGCAGGCATCGTCGATTGCATTTAGCGTATGCAATAAGCCTTTAAACCCCTAAGTGTCTCTAGTGGCGGAGTGTTGTCTCCGGAGGGCTTACCAGAGGTATACCCACAAAACCTTTATACTCCAGACCCTAGCTATCTACACAGAACCTTGGAAGGCACTAAAGAATCTCCTTGGTTGGCATACTTATTGACTACAGGAGGAAGTACCTTGATGCGAAATTCCAATTGATGTACACGAGTTCGCACTCAAGCATATTAAAATTCATATAAAGTGACAGGGCTCTACTCAGATAGTCGCACTATGAACATGATGTGATTTGCAGATAGTGGTAAAAGTGGTTCGATTCTCAGACTTGTGAAGGATACTAATTAGACTTAAATTCTAATATTAAAATAGAAAACTCACTAAAAATTATAGCAAACTCAATCAAAGATGATATCAATACTAAAAGAAACACTGAGGCTAAGATTCCACTATTTTCCAAGTTCAAAGTGATTAAACCAATACTTATATTTATCCAATTTTCTTGTTTAATTTGATTCTAAAATATTGCAACAAGTAGATTTTCAAAAGTAATAATTGTAAATACCAAGTATGAAGCATCAAAAGTCTTAAAACTAAGCATACTCTATCAAAATAGATCACAATCACTCAAATAAAAAATCATATTCAATAATAGTTCAAGGCAAATAATCATATAATTATTGCAAATAAAAAGATAAAATAGAATATACCACTTTTTGTTGGAAAAATAGCTTCCTCTATCGCCTCAGCAATGGGGTTTAGCTCCTCATATTAATCATGATCTCAAAATATGTGTTTGTTGCTCAAAAGATGATTAAAAGAGTGAAAAGTAATAACACAGACTGTTTGCAACAGTGTATTGGTGTTGCAAAACAGCTGTTATAATGGAACTGTTACAGAAAAACTGTTGCTTTGTCGCTGATTTTAAGACCTAGAATACGACTGCCCTGCACAGCTTAATGTTCTTCAGCTGTTAAACAACGACACTATTCTACGACTGTTTCCTGTGCGTCAATGTTCTTCGCGTTCTTCCTCTTCAGCAGCAGCAGCAGCAGAAACAGAGTTTGGTAAAGCTCTGATTTCTTCTTCTCTGGCTCTCCTTAGGTTCCCAAACTCTCGACACCTCTTCTATATGACCCAAGACATCTACTTATATCAAAAATATCGGTTAAATCTCTCCCAAATCTTCCAAAATCTCTTTCCTTCTCTTCACGGCCAAGTTGCGGCAATTTCTTGTTTTAGAATTTCTACGCGTTTTTGAGCTTTGCTTTTTATTCTAAACTCTTCCTTAGATAGATACAAATCTTTGGGAAGGTTTACAGCGCTTTAATCTCTCTAAAATTCCCTAAAACAGGTCACACACGTGACTTTCCATATTTTATGTTGTGAGAAAAATCCGTCGATTGAGCCCAGTCTAATCGATTTAAACACCCATATCAGATTCCTAGACCCATAAGGAGTCTATCCTATGAAAATCAGAGGTTTAATCGACCTCAAACTCTTCCAAATCACGATTGCCAAAACTGTTCTTCACTGCACCTATTTTCCCGCCAAAAACCTGATTTTTGAAATGTTGAAGATGGTTGCCCCTTATCCAGAGTAGGGGTGCGATTAGCAACTTCCTGGAAATGGGATGCCCCTTAGTAATTAGGTTACCCCTTATCCAAAGTGAGAGTCCGAATAGCAAATGTTCTCCGGGTGCTTTCCGACAACTCTTCGAGCCAATTTTTTCCAAAAATGTTTATTGACCAAAAATACCTACAAATAAATAAAACACCATAATAAGTACAAAAATGAGCCCTAACAATATATAGAATCGAGGCAAATCGGACACAAAAATGTGTCTATCAAATACCATTAAACCTATTCTTTGTTAGTCCCCGAGCAAAACTAAAATAGAAATAAAATCATAACTCACTGTCGCAGGCATCGTCGATTGCATTTAGCGTATGCAATAAGCCTTTAAACCCCTAGGTGTCCCTAGTGGCGGAGTGTTGTCTCCGGAGGGCTTACCAGAGGTATACCCACAAAACCTTTATACTCCAGACCCTAGCCATCTACACAGAACCTTGGAAGGCACTAAAGAATCTCCTTGGTTGGCATACTTATTGACTACAGGAGGAAGTACCCTGATGCGAAATTCCAATTGTTGTACACGAGTTCGCACTCAAGCATACTAAAATTCATTTGAAGTGACAGAGCTCTACTCAGATAGTCGCACTATGGACATCAATATCCGGAGTCAAAACTAATCACATGGATAGATCAAGAAGATGGATATAGAAAAACATAGATGGTTTTGATGTTTACTAGGTGAACGGTGTTTCTCATATCTGTCTGAAGGCCTCCGCCAAAATGAACCTATCCTAATAGACTGAGATATCGGTCTGACTAATACAACACACTGGCATATACAAGGGTACCAGTGGTCGATAATCCTAACTCTAGGTCAACACAACTGGCATATACAAGGGTTCCAGTGGTCGACTTTATTGAATTTATTCCAGTTGGTCTGACGGTCTGGTCTCTTTTTCTCTCTTTTTTTTTTTTTTTTTTTTGTATCTCAATCACTCTAATTCACCCTAGCATTGGTAACAACTTGAATCGTGAGCCCCACACTTAGAGAAACATAGTTTAAAAACAAAACAAATAAAAACAGAAGTGAAAAGGACTCAACGAGATATGGTGAAACTATCATGTTATTTCTAACACCTGAGCTCTGTGCTTTTATGAATAGACTCTTTAGATGTTGCCATCTAGTCAGATTGGTTCCTCAACTCCTACAACCAAAATGCTTCCATCCACTTAGATTGGTTAGTGCCATCCTTAATAGGGATAAATTTCTAGGCTCTGGAGTTTATTTATTGCAACGAAAAGGTAACAAAAAGTTCTACCCCACCCCAAACTTAAATCTAACATTGTCCTCAATGTTTCTAATCAAAGAACAGTACCAAAAATATAAGTAACATGAGGAAATAGTAAAGAGAGAAGTCGGAAAGATAGTACCTGGGTGAAGTGTAACCAAAAACCTACAAAAATATTATACAACATACAAAATCGCCTCGATGGTCAATCAAGGTAAACAGGGTCCTCCAGAGGGACCTCCTCAACATCACCTGTAGGAAAAGGCTCTAAAAAGGGCTTCAATCGCTGACCGTTAACCTTCGAAGAACTACTACCATCTGGTGTCTCAATCTCAACAGCGCCATGAGGAAAAACAGTACGGACCACAAAAGGACCGGTCCACCGAGAGCGCAACTTCCCGGGGAATAGATGCAAACGAGTGTCATACAGAAGAACTTTTTGACCTGGAAAATGACTTTCGTAAAATATTCCTATCATGCACAAGTTTCATTTTGTTCTTATACTCCTTAGCACTATCGTATGCATCTCTACGAATCTCGTCCAACTCATTGAGCTGGAGCTTTCTTTGAGCTCCTGCCTTGTCAAGTGAAAAGTTTAAGTTCTTAATAGCCCAATAGGCTCGATGCTCTAACTCAACAGGCAGGTGACATGCCTTCCAAACACTAAACGATAAGGTGACATTCCAATGGGTGTCTTAAACGCAGTACGGTAAGCCCATAAGGCATCAGTAAGCCTCGACGACCAGTCTTTCCTATTTGGATTAACTGTTTTCTCTAGAATACGTTTAATTTCCCTATTGGAAACCTCTACCTGACCACTAGTCTGAGGGTGATATGGGGTTGCTACTTTATGGGTAATACCGTATTGTTTCATTAAAAGAGCAAACGGTCTATTACAAAAGTGTGAACCTCCATCACTAATTATAGCTCGCGGCGTACCAAAACGTGTAAGTATATTCTCTTTCAAAAACTGGACTACGACCCTGTGGTCATTCGTTTTACACGGAACCGCCTCAACCCACTTAGACACATAGTCTACACGACAAGTATGTAAAGATAACCAAACGAAATAGGAAATGGACCCATAAAATCAATGCCCCACAAAAGACCTCAATCACTAAAATAGGGTTCAAAGGCATCATATTTCTACGGGAAATGGTTCCTAACTTCTGGCAACGCTCACAAGAAACACAATGACTATGGGAATCTTTAAACAACGAAGGCCAGTAAAATCCACACTGCAAAATCTTAGCAGCAGTCTTCTTAGCACTAAAATGACCCCCACATGCATGTTCATGACAAAAGGAGATAATACTAGACTGGTCACTCTCAGATACACATCTCCTAATAATCTGGTCCGGACAATACTTAAACAGATAAGGATCGTCCCAAAAGAAATGCTTAACCTCGGCTAAAAACCTAGAACGATCTTGCTTACCCCAATGTTGAGGGGTTCGACCAGTAACAAGATAATTCACTATATTTGCATACCAAGGTGATTGGGAAACAGAGAACAATTGTTCATCAGGAAAGCTATCCCTTATAGGAAGGGAATCACTAGGGGAACTAACAACTAGCCTAGACAAGTGGTCTGCTACTACATTTTCTGCACCCTTTTTGTCTCTAATGTCTGGGGAAAATTCCTGTAACAATAGGATCCATCTAATCAATCTAGGTTTGGTATCCTTCTTAGATAAAAGGTATTTCAAAGCAGCATGATCTGTATAGATTATGATCTTAGAACCTAATAGGTAGGACCTAAACTTATCCAAGGCAAACACGATGGCTAAAAGTTCCTTCTCGGTAGTTGTGTAGTTCATTTGGGCATCATTCAGAGTTTTGCTAGCATAATAAATCACATGAAGTAATTTGTTTTCTCGTTGTCCTAAAACGACGCCTATAGCATAATCTGAAGAATCACACATAATCTCAAAGGGTAGGTTCCAGTTAGGTGCCTGGACTATCGGGGCAGTAGTGAGTAAAGTTTTAAGCTTCTCAAAAGCCTCTAAACAAGCATCATCAAAGACAAACTTAACATCTTTTGCAAGCAAATTGCAAAGAGGTCTAGAAATCAAGCTAAAATCCTTAATGAATCGACGGTAAAAACCTGCATGCCCTAGGAATGACCTAATATCTTTTACGGTTTTTGGGACCTGTAAAGTCTTAATAAGGTCAACTTTGGCTTTGTCTACCTCTATACCCTTTGAAGAGACGATGTGCCCTAATACAATTCCTGATTTAACCATGAAATGGCATTTTTCCCAATTAAGCACTAAATTTTTTTCCTTACACCTAGTCAACACTAATGTCAAATGATGCAAGCACTCATCGAAAGATGAACCAAACACTGAAAAATCATCCATAAAGACCTCTAAGAACCGTTCTACCATATCAGAAAATATGCTCATCATACAACGCTGAAAAGTTGCAGGGGCATTACATAGCCCGAAAGGCATGCGTCTATACGCAAAGGTACCAAAGGGACAGGTAAAAGTGGTTTTCTCTTGGTCTTCTGGGGCAATAACGATCTGATTATAACCGGAGTAGCCATCTAAGAAGCAATAGTGACTATGTCCAGCTAATCGCTCTAGCATTTGGTCGATAAAAGGAAGGGGAAAGTGATCCTTCCTTGTGACCTTGTTCAATTTCCTATAGTCAATACACACACGCCATCCCGTGGTCACTCGGGTTGGGATTAATTCATTATTATCATTCTGGACTACAGTGATACCTGATTTCTTGGGGACAACCTGAACAGGGCTGACCCACTTACTGTCTGAAATTGGGTAAATAATACCCGCATCTAACAACTTAAGCACCTCTTTTCGAACTACCTCTTTCATGTTAGGGTTCAGTCGACGTTGCATCTCCCTAGAAGGTTTGGAGTCTTCCTCTAAATGAATCTGATGCATACACACAGTAGGACTTATACCCTTAATGTCTGCTATAGTCCACCCTAAAGCTTCCTTATTGTCTTGAAGTACATTTACTAGCCTACTTTCCTGATCACTATCCAAATTGGAAGCTACAATCACAGGTAAAGTCTCAGATGGGCCTAAAAACACATACTTTAGAGTATCGGGTAGTGGTTTAAGGTCCAACTTTGGGGGCTCTTCTAAAGAAGGAATTAGGGTAGTCTCAGAAACTGGTAACGGTTCGAACCTAGCTTTCCATCTATCAGTGTCTAACACAGGGGTAGAATCTAATAGAGCATTCACCTGTTCAATAGTGCTATCGTCGTCAAAATCTAAACCAAAATGGGATAGACAACTTTCTAATGGGTCTTCAGACAAGATGTTTGGTAATGACTCCTGAACTAAGGCTTCTATCATGTTCACCTCCTCAACACATGTGTCATCTAGCTCATGAGGTTGCTTACTGACATTAAAAATGTTCATCTCCATAGTCATATTACCAAAAGATAAACTCATCACACCATTTCGACAGTTAATGATCGCATTAGACGTAGCTAAAAATGGGCGACCTAAAATCACAGGTATCTGGTTCTCTGGGTCAGGGACAGGTTGGGTATCTAGGACCACGAAATCCACTGGATAAATAAACTTGTCGACCTCAATAAGAACATCCTCGATAACACCTCGAGGGATTTTAACAGACCTATCAGCTAACTGCAGTAGGTTTCATTTCACAAGTCCTAGCTGTAAGTATACATGGAATGGCAGTAAGTTCACACTGGCTCCTAAGTCAAGTAAAGCTTTTTCTACCCGGAAGTTACCTATTGTGCAAGCAATGGTAGGAGAACCTGGGTCTTTGTACTTTGGAGTTGTGGTGTTCTGAATGATTGAACTTACGTGACTAGCTAAAAAGGCTTTCTTATGGACGCTAAGTTTTCGCTTTCGCGTACACATATCCTTAAGGAACTTGGCATAAGCAGGAATTTGCCTAATTGCATCTAATAAGGGAAGGTTTATGGTAACTTGCTTAAAAACCTCCACTATGTCATTAAAGTTCGATTCCTTCTTTGTTGGTACTAATAGCTGAGGAAATGGGGCTCTAGGCCTAAAATCAGACCTTTCAGGAACCGAATTCACATCATCAGAAACTTTATCAGTCTCTTCAGCTACTGGTCCTGAGAGGTGAGATCCTGAGGGGTGAACTACAGTATGTTCACTATCGGGCATGGTTACCTTATTGTCTACAACTCTACCACTTCTAAGGGTTCTAACAACATTCAATTGATTCGATGGTTTTGCACCTAATTCATGAACTCCTCTAGGGTTGGGTTGTGTTTGACTAGGAAACTTACCTTTTTCTCTCAAAGAATCACTTATCAGACCAACCTGGGTTTTTAACTCGGAAATAGCCTGACTATTTTCTTGTCCTATCCTGTTACTAGCTTGTAGACTCTGTTCTACGGATAACTGGAATTTTGCAGTTTGCTGAGTTAACAAGGCGAGAGATTCCTCTAAACTTAGGATTTTCTTATCTGACTGATTCTGAAACTGAGCTAGTCCTGAAGGATTCTTAGTATAGCCAAAACCTGGGGGAGCATTAGAATTACTAAACTGACCTTGACTTTGGCCCTTAGACCACGAAAGGTTCGGATGGTTTCTCCAACCAGGATTATAGGTTTCTGAATATGGGTCAATCTTTTGACGGTTATCAAATCTAGTGTTATTATAAAGAGCATTGGCCTGCTCTTCAATATTCTGGCCTTCCCAAAAAGGCTCCACTCTACCACTAGTCTGGCCCACTTCTAAGGCTTCTAACCTTTTTGCTATAGCAGCAATTTTGGCATCTGATTCATAGCCTCCTTCTACCCTATTAACGTTTCCTCTACTTAAAAGAATTGTTTTCTGGGGTGCCCTACTATTTTCCCATTGCTGGGTTTTTTCGGCGATTTCATTAAAAAATTCCATCGCCGCATCAACAGTTTGGTTTTCAAATCCACCAGTGCATAGAGACTCAACCATGGTCGTTGTGGAATAATCTAAACCCTCATAAAGGATCTGAACTAGCCTAACCTTTTCTAAACCATGATGAGGACACTGGGATAATAAATCATTGAACCTTTCCAAATACCTATATAAAGATTCTCCCTCTTGTTGTGAAAATGTGCATATTTGCGTCCTAATAGACGATGTTTTGTGCCTAGGGAAAAACTTATTGAAAAAGGCAGATGTAAGTTGTTCATATGTCTCAATTGACTCGGAGTCCAAACTATACAGCCACGACTTGGCCTTATCTTTCAGGGAAAATGGGAATAACCTAAGTTTCAAAGCATCATCATCTAAGCCTCTAATTCTTAGAGTACTACAAATTTCCTCAAAATCCCTAACATGGTAATAAGGGTTTTCATTTTCTTTCCCTAAAAAGATTGGGAGCATCTGTAAGGTCCCAGGTTTCAGTTCATAGGGTGCCTCCGTTTCAGCTAACTTAATACACGAAGGACGGGTAGTCCTAGTTGGATTCAACAAAGCTTTCAAAGTTGCCATTTCTGGCGCTATCGGAGCAACAGGATTCTCTCCTCAGTCAAAGAACGTTCAAAAACAGACTCTTCAAAAGCCGGACTTTCTAGATTAAGGTAATCGAGACGCTTCGAACTACTAGGTTTCTCTTTAACAAATCTACCTAGTGCGTCTCTTTTACGTTCAGGCATACAATAGAATTTTCTAAATTGGAAGGGTAAGCAAACACAGATCAAGGCCGACTCAACCAAATCAAACCTATTGATTTCTAGCAAACAAAAAGCATGATGGCTCCACTTAGATTGTTTCTAGACCAGCTTCTAATCCTTCGAACGGGAATTCGTTACAATTTAAGCAAACCCCTCTGGAATCAATCCGAGTTAACGTAAGTTGAATAGAGGCGAGGGAAGCTCGGTGGAGCTTTGATACCCAAGGCCTCACCGGTATTACAAGGCGGCGCAGTCACGCATTCAACTTACAGAAACCGTCAAGAACTTCGAAGTATGCTTAAAAGAGTAACCAATATTTTTCGAATGACTTTCCTGTTAAGCTCGTTACCCTATCGGTCTCGTTCTAGTCAAAATTTTAGGCTTAGGTTCGCGTAGGTTACGTGTTCCTAAAGCGGGCAAGAAGAGAACGGTGATGAAATCCGAACCCTTATCTTGTATGGCCAGGCCTTGCCCTTTACTAGAAAAATAAATGTCCGTATTCAGTCCTCAACATATATGCATACGAAGGAGTCCAGTAACTCGCTGACAGGGGATTCGCGAGTGTTTAGAATCTTACCTCCCGTTCCAGACGGGGGATGAATCGGTTGTAGTCGACTCGGGCCACTGACTCCGATGTCTAGTGTACGAACCCAAGGTGCAGAGACAATATCGTAATTGTCCTCCTTCTCTGCAAACAGTTTATATTTAAAGTACCCTTCCGTAGGGTAATAAAAAAAATTCCCAAAGTCCAAAGTCCAAAAAAAATAAAGAAAAATTACAAAAAATAAACCCTAATACAGTTTTTTTTTTAAATAAAATAAACAAACCCTAAAATAAAATTGTCTTCTTTTCTGTTCTTTTTGCTTTAATCTTTAGCTCCAAGTCTTTATGAAATCACCAAACTCCTTGGCTCAATTTTCTTTATGATCCAGAACCTGTAGACACAAGATAAATACCCAAAAACATAAAAAAGGACAAAAATAATAAAAAAAATAAATAAATAAATAAATCTAAAACCCTAAAAACAAGTCCGCGTCGGCGGCGCCAAAAATTGATGTGATTTGTAGATAGTGGTAAAAGTGGTTCGATTCTCAGACTTGTGAAGGATATTAATTAGACTTAAATTCTAATATTAAAATAGAAAACTCACTAAAAATTATAGCAAACTCAATCAAAGATGATATCAATACTAAAAGAAACACTGAGGCTAAGATTCCACTATTTTCCAAGTTCAAAGTGATTAAACCAATACTTATATTTATGCAATTTTCTTGTTTAATTTGATTCTAAAATATTGCAACAAGTAGATTTTCAAAAGTAATAATTGTAAATACCAAGTATGAAGCATCAAAAGTCTTAAAACTAAGCATACTCCATCAAAATAGATCACAATCACTCAAATAAAAATCATATTCAATAATAGTTCAAGGCAAATAATCATATAATTATTGCAAATAAAAAGATAAAATAGAATATACCACTTTTTGTTGGAAAAATAGCTTCCTCTATCGCCTCAGCAATGGGGTTTAGCTCCTCATATTAATCATGATCTCAAAATATGTGTTTGTTGCTCAAAAGATGATTAAAAGAGTGTAAAGTAATAACACAGACTGTTTGCAACAGTGTATTGGTATTGCAAAACAGCTATTACAATGGAACTGTTACAGAAAAACTGTTGCTTTGTCGCTGATTTTAAGACCCTAGAATACGACTGCCCTGCACAACTTAATGTTCTTCAGCTGTTAAACAACGACACTGTTCTGCGACTGTTTCCTGTGCGTCAATGTTCTTCGCGTTCTTCCTCTTCAGCAGCAGCAGCAGAAGAAACAGAGTTTGGTAAAGCTCTGATTTCTTCTTCTCTGGCTCTCCTTAGTTTCCCAAACTCTCGACACCTCTTCTATATGACCAAAGACATCTATTTATATCAAAAATACCAATTAAATCTCTCCCAAATCTTCCAAAATCTCTTTCCTTCTCTTCACGGCCAAGTTGCGGCAATTTCTTGTTTTAGAATTTCTACGCGTTTCTGAGCTTTCCTTTTTATTCTAAACTCTTCCTTAAATAGATACAAATCTTTGGGAAGGTTTACAGCGCTTTAATCTCTCTAAAGGTTCCTAAAACAAGTCACACACGTGACTTTCCATATTTTTTGTTGTGATAAAAATCCGTCGATTGAGCCCAGTCTAATCGATTTCAACACCAATATCATATTCCTAGACCCATAAGGAGTCTATCCTATGAAAATCATAGGTTTAATCGACCTCAAACTCCTCCAAATCAAGAACCCTAATATGTTCTTCACTGCCAAGATATTTCCCGCCAAAACTTATAATTCAAATGTAGAAGATGGTCGCCTTCTATCCAGAGTAGGGGTGCGATTAGCAGGTGCCTGGAAATGGGATGCCCCTTAGTAATTAGGTTACCCCTTATCCAAAGTGAGGGTCCGAATATCAAATGTCCTCCCACGAACGCAAAAAACACTTTTCGAGCCAATTTCGCCGCAAAATCTTATTTTTCCAAAAACACCTACAAAGACATAAAAAGCCAAAATAAATACAAAATCGAGCACTAACAATATATACAATTGAGATTATATCAGACACAAAAATGTGTCTATCATTTCCCCCAGCGATACTATTAAAAGCTTTTAATCTCAAATAAGATTTTAAACAAAGACCATGCAAGATATTGAACTATTCTTACCAGATCAGCTACAATTTGACCGCTTGTTTTGTCATGATATATTAATTTCATATTACCAACTTCTTTGTTGATAGTACCGAGATGTTACGACAATATGTCACTATCACAATGATTGATGTCACTAGTTTCTTCCCATAAAAAAATCGAATTTTTTTATGAAAAGGTTGCACCCTATTATTAGCATCAAGTGTAACATATACATAATTTCTACAAATACTTTCATCTTCACCCATTAAATATTTTGGACCAAAAACTTTACCGGAAGCTAGAGTTGACCTTGGCTGTGAATTTAATGTTGTTTTTTCTTAAAAATTTGAATCTAGAAAAACTTCAGAGATGATCACAGAAGGTGTGAAGAAGGTGCAATTTGAAATGAGCAAAATGATTTGTAATTATAGAGACTTCAAATAAATTCTTCCGATCTATCGTTGGATGTAGTTGTTGAGCGACACAAATTGCATCATGTGGCGTAACATTTTTATGGTGACTCTGTATCTCTCCTGTGACAAATATTGCATCTCAATGTACAAACTATCAGATTTGTTTGTTTGACCAATTTTTTTTGTCGTCAGTACACTAACATCATGTTTGTTTACTCCTGACTCATCTGAGTCGTCTGGTCTGACTGAAATCACCTGACTCATATGGATATGATCCAATATATTTGTTTTGAGTCAGTAATTTGGTCCCATGAGTCAGGAATATTTTGTAATCTGACTCAAATGGGTCTAAGTCAGAGGTCAAGTTAGATCTGACTCAAAATAAAAAACAAACGGTCTGACTGCTGACTCGGCATGAGTCAAGGGTTGATTCAGACATAGACACCGAGTCAGCTGCAAATAAACAAGGTGTATGTGGGAGCAAAATGAACAAATCACTCATTTGTTCGTTTTGTAGGATTTTCCTTAAATGTCAATACATAACCCTTGTAATTATACGGAATGATTTCATAATGATTTATTCTTCTTAAATATACGTGTAGGAGTAAATAAATGGAAGATCCAGGTGGAGCAATCTTAGTCATGTAGCGCTAAAAATAAAGGAGGGAGCGTAGCACCGAATCATCCTTCAAATACTTGGCATGAAGAAAGAGATGTCTGGGAGAACTCGTGAGACAAGCACGCTGTAAAGGAGAAGCTCAGATGTGATGGGGAGATGTCTATCGGACATCAGAGCAATAAATGCACTGATAAAGTAGCTGGAGAAGATAAGAAGGATCTAGTCAAACTGGGGCCGGAGACTAACAACTTCAAGCTCGGTTCTGGGTGGATGAATGATATTGGATCACATATCGACATCGGGAAGAATGATATCGGGAATTGCAATTACCAAGGTCGGGCTAGAGATATCGGGAGAAACGCCGCTTGACACCCGAAGGGAACATCAAGAAAGATACACTGTGACCCACATTGTAACTTGGATGTATCAACACGTTAGCCTATAAATAAGAGAGTCTTGTAAAGAGATAGGGCAAGTAATCTGAGTGAAAGGGAGAGAACACTAAGATCCTTGAGGAGATAATATAGAGTTTGTTGGAAAAAATCACCATTTGTAACCTTGAATCGAGTAATAAGATCATCCTTTCACCCCCGTGGACGTAGGTAATCATGCCGAACAACGTATATCTTGTGTTCTTATGAGTCTCTTGCTTGTTTACTTATAATACTTATGCTTGAGATCTGTTGAATGTAGTAGTAGGATTTTCTACACCTACATTCTGGCGCCGACTAAGGGGACGAGTAACATCTTCAGATACCTTGATTGAAAACCACCAAAAGAGAAATCCCAAATCTCTTAAACCATCTTATGATGTTAGTTGATGCTAAGTGGAAGACTCTTGTGGTTAGATGTATAAATTGGTAGATAAATCGAGTATCTTTTATCGATGAGTTATTTTAATCAAAGTTTTGCTTCCTTGTTTTTCATAAAGGTTTCATTTCTTTCAAAACTTTAGTTTAGAGTGCCGGAGTAACAAAGATCCTTCTAAAGCATGATCTCCCAAGATCTTGCTAGTTGAGTTGTTAGAAAGATTCAAAATCTCCCAAATAACATCCTTGATGTTTGGTAGAAGCTAAATGAAACTTCATCTCATTAAATAGCAAGGATTCGGTCAAAATCGTTAGCATTATGATTTAAAGGTTTGAAAGTTTATAAAAATAGCATTACGATACATCGCTACTAGTAGATTGGCTCGAAATCAATGAGTCAGGTCACTGGAGCAATTTTCCGAGAGAATTTAAGATCGTTTTTGGTGTAAGATCTGATTTACCTTCCCTGTTGAACTCACAGGAGTGTAAAGGTGCACGGAAAACAAAAGGAATCCCAAGGTAAATCTATCCTTGTGGAATTTCGAGGAAAACCATAGAGCAAGGCATGATTATGATTTAATCCATGCTTCGACATCATACGTAAGTGGTGATCTCGTCAGTATCCAATGAAGGACATAACTGCATTAAAACTCAACCAAAGAATTGCTTTTCCGACCACTTGTACGGATAAGTGATGACAATTAATATAAAGAATGTAGGACAAATAATGATTAATGCATAGTAAGGGTACTGAAAGCGACCCAACAATAACTTTTCCCACAAAAATACCGTAGTAGTCAAACAAATCTTTTTGCTGATTTCAGCGTGACAAAAATGGAGGAATCGTACTTATATTTGCACACTGACAAATAGCAGAATCCATTTTTGTACTTGCAAAAACTTTTCGAAAACAGTTCAAAGTAAGGTGTTGTATATTCTGCTGACGTAGGTCAAGCTGTCGGAAGAGAAAAAGAACCCGACCCGATGGCCAACACCTCGAGGACAGGTAGGACGCTAAGGAAGAGAACGGTAGCAGGATCCAACATGCAAGAAGGAGTGACAGAATCACGACAGGAGAGCAATCGCCATCATCTACCCGAGGATAACCCGGCACCTGTAATAAGAATGTCGACTGTAAATGAGAAGATCCACCTAAGTCAAGATGATGACCTCACTCTTCTGGAGCGCATCGAACCCAGTCAGAGGATACCCGAGAAAATAATTGATGGCCTGACATCATCGGACACTGAGGACGATGAGGAGGTACTGATGATGCAACGGTACCGCATGAGGGATAAAAAACATGCTGAGTACCAAGATGCCTTGAACCGAGAAGAAGAGAGACTCAGAAAAATTCGACTAGAGATGGGAAATGGAAACCGAGATTTTTCGATTGAGGCACCACCAGTAGCACCGCCTGTCAACCAGCCAGTGGAACCACCTGTTGCACCACCAGTAGCACTACCAGCACCACCGACCATTGCACCTACAGCCGCACCTCCGTCTGTAACAGCAAACCACCCGAATGGTCATCCAAGTCATGAGAGTACAGACCCAACATTGATGGCAATTCTGGCAAATCAGAGGAGGCAGTAAGAACTCATGAGGGAACTACAGAGAATAAATTTAGCACTCGAGCACGAGAACTGTCAGCTCCGGAATCAAGGGACGATATCTAAAGGATCCTCGAGCCGAGGTACATTAGGAAACCAAACCCGATCAGGGTACACCCAAACACCACCACCTCAAGGACGCATACCCGCTCCAAACCAAACCAGGAGAGGGTATGGCCCACACGAGAACTCATCAACTGAAGAAGAGGCACCCGAGAAAAGTGGGAGGACTGATACTGTAACTGAAGCTAAACTAGAACAACTGGATGAGATGGTCAAAAAACTCGCAAGAGATGACGAAGATGGCAATCTAGCGGAAGTAATTAGCGAGGCTGAAAAGACTCCCTTCACCCGAGAGTTAGAGAAAGCATCATTCCCACCAAAGTGTACACTCTCGACGTTCCCATCAAGATTCGACGGATGCAGTGGAACATGTCAAGATGTATATGACGTCTCTATTACAATGGAAAAACAGTGACATGGTCATGTGTAAATTTTTCCCTGCAAGTTTGGAGGGAGAAGCAAGGAATTGGTTCTACACCCTACCAATAGGATCTATTGGGAGCTATGGAGTGTTGGTCGAAACTTTCTTAGAAACTTATATGCACAATAGCATCTCCCGACCTAGGATAAATAAATTTTTCACTTTGTTAATAAGGTTTAGGGAACCTTTGAGGTATTTAACAGATAGGTGGACGAAATTGTGCACCGACATCAAAAAAGTACCCGTGGACCAACAGATTTTCGGGTTCGAGAATTCTCATGGGAAAAAAGATCCTTTTTGGATAGCCATGTTCACCAAGAAGCCACAAACACTGAAGGAGATGCGAAAGATGCAGGAACACTACATTGCCTTGGGAGAAATACGAGAAGGAACACAGCCTCAGGAGAGTGCAAGAAGCCAGTGCAGCAAAAGAAGTAGCACCATAAGAGATTTCCAAGCGGCCCGAGAAGAGAGCGGGACCACAACACAAATTCACCAGGAAGAAGGAGTGGATCGAAAAGGGGAAAAGTCCTAGGATCGAGCATAGACCGTACACAACATTGAATGCACCATTGGAGGAAATTTTCAAAGAAGTGGAATAGAGAAATGATATCAGGTACCTGAAGACCCGAGGAATACAGTTTGACGAGATGAAGAACCATCACGAGTTTTGTCATTATCACCAGTACCGAGGTCACTCAACCAACGAATGTCGAGAGGTCAAAGACATAGTTCAACATCTAATCCGAGACGGATACCTATGGCAGTTTGTCAAGCAGGCAGCACTGGCACCTGACGCACCCGTATACCAAGTTAGGATTGATCGGGGAACCCAGTTTGTATGTAAAACGATCTCGCACTCTGCTTCCCAAGGGCTAGATCTGGGGACTGGAATTACGTCAAGAATTCACAAGAGATACCGAGCGGGGAAAAAAATCTTCAGTGTAGCCAAAACCCTGCCTATGGAGGCATGGATGATGCAACCAATCTCATTCTCGGCCAAAGATGTCCCGATAAACGGCCAAGCACATGGAGACCCATTGGTCATCACTTTACTCATTGAAGAGTGGGGAGTGAAGCGGATACTAGTGGATAGAGGGAGTTCGGTCGAAGTCCTTTTCTACGATATGTTTAAAAGGATGGACATGTCTGATGATATTCTAATTCCTTCTACCTACCGAATCTACGGCTTCAATGGGACAGTAACTATACCAAAAGGAGAAGTCACGCTTAAGGTCTCTGACGGGGAAGGATATCTGGATATCCTCACCACCTTCTGTGTTGTAGATGTCGTATCACCATACGAGGCAATCATCGGGAGACCATGGATCACATGTATTAAAGGAGTAGCGTCAGCCTATCACCAAAGGTTGAGGTTGTCGTCGAAGTAGTAGGTGACCCACAAGCTGCAAGACAGTGCATGCAAGTTGATATACAACAGAACGAAGATAGGCGAGCTAGGATATGACGAGAAAAGAACAAAGCTAAGGAGACCAAGGCCGAGCTAGAACTGGAAAAATTAATTTCACAAGCGTTCATGTCCTATGAAGCTGGTGAGAAAGAGATCTTATAACAATCAAAGGAGGCGACACCGATTAACGAACCAAAGCCAAACTTCTAGGCCTTAGAGTCTACTCAGGAGGTCAACCTAGGGTCCGAAGAAGAACCAAAAATAATAAGAATTGGGTCCTTGTTATCGGAAGAACAGGCGAATCAACTAATAGCGCTGTTACGGGAACATATAGATGTGTTCGCCTGGAAAATGTACGACATGGAAGGGATGGACCCATGGTTATGTTTCCATCACCTCAGGATAGATCCCAAATTCAAGACGATCCGTCAGAAAATGCGAAGAATTGCTCCCGAGCTACAGGTGGTGGTAGAGGCAGAGCTCAAAAAGTTACACACATCGTGAATCATTCGAAAGGATCAATACCCGAAATGAATATCAAACATGGTGATAGTTCCTAAAATAAATGGAGGGGTAAGAATCTGCATCGACTTTAGTGACTTAAATAAGGCTTGTCCGAAGGATAACTTTCCTCTCCCCAACATTGATCAGCTAGTAGAATCCATAATAGGTGTTAGAGCGTTGCTCGGTCGAACTCTCATGCGTTGCTATCTCAAGCATGTTTGTCAATGTTAGTGATCAAAACTATAAGTCTTGATTTCTAGTCTATTTATAGATGTCTCAGACTAGGGCATAGATAGTGTAGTTGATCTTAGATCTCTCGGCGTTCATCATTTGAAGACGAAGAACTACTAAGGGGAGCTTGTGGAACTTTATCAACAAAAGGTGTGTGGAGACTTAAACTCATCTATCACTTGGAAAGTCTATTTCTACTCTATCTTCTATATTGAGACATAAGTCGTGTTACGATATAGTTTTGTATTATGCACATTTGAGATTTCGAGCTGAGTTTATCTCGCTTATATATTTCTCGAAATATGTGTTGGCAAGCTTTCGATTTAGCCATGTTCATCTTACATTCGTGACGAAAGTCCGAATAATATCATATGAAAATTTCCGAGTTACATCTAACATGGTTTCTGTGATACAATCATTTGGTATTGCCTTGGAATGTTTCGTTATGTTAATTTCAATAACTTGAAAACCGCTTTGACGAAAAATAGTTTGTGAACAACAACTATATAACGTCCTCTAAGAAAGTTTCAATGATTGAAATTAAGAGTTGATGATATAACCATCTTTGGATATAAGCATATATAGTGTGTTTGCAAATTAGTGTATAAATCCATAAACCGGGAACCAAGTGTATGCATATGTGTGTATACAAAATTGGTGAAGGAGACAACATAAGTATACGTACCCATATGCATACTGGTGGAAGTTTTCGAACCGAAAATATCTGCTTTGTTTAGGAATTACAAACTCCTAAACTAGTCACCTTAAGTATGCGTACCCGTACGCATACTAGAGGAAGTTTTCGAACCGAAAATATCTGCTGAGTTTGGGAATTACAAACTCCTAAACTGTCCACCTTAAGTACGTGTACCCGTACGCATACTGGCAGAAGTTTTCGAACCGAGAATTTCTGCTGAGTTTGGAAACTTAACAAACTCAAATCCAGTTGCTTAAGTACGCATACCCGTACGCATACTTAAGCTGGTTATTTTTTCAAATCGGTCTTTTCATAAACTTAAACATTTAAATCTTAAGGAATGCAATCTCTGCAAACCGTGGCTGTAATTTTCATGATTGATTCGAGTGAATCAAACCGATTTGGTTTCAATTGTGTCTTCTATGCAATTGAAAAACTCTTTAACTAGTTTCATTTGAGTCATATGATATGGTTAAGATGAATAACATTAATATGAGAGTAAACAAAAGGCTAACCTCGGTTAACTATTTGAGACAACATGAGTGTACACGTTTGGGTACGGTTACATAAACCTAAATGAGGGTACATTTCATTTGTGTGTAACAAGCTAAGTTCGATCTAACGGTTGAAAGATATTTGCTTGGTTGAATCAGGTTTTTCATCTAACGGTGATTATTGAATGCTTTGTTACTAAGGTAACTTGGATTGCAAACCCTGATTTGAAAACTATATACATGAGAACTTTAACAACCAGGAAACCTAATCCCCACACTTCCTGTGTGATACTAGTTGTATTGCTAGATTCGATTCTCCTTTAACCTTAGGTTTCTTCTCGAGACCCTGTAGGTTAATGACTTGAAGGCTTCATTGGGATTGTGAGGCCAGACCGATACTACTTCTCTTGTAGTTGTGTGATCTAAACTTGTTGTTTCTATCGTACGCGTACAATTGTAAAATTGGCTTGAGATTTATTTCTCCGACAGGCAAGATAAAAAAGTAGTCACAAATATCTTTGTCTCATCGATTTTGATTCCACTATATCTTGTTTCGCTAGTATATTAAGATTATTGTGAGGTGATTGATAATACTAGGATGTTCTTCGGGAATATAAGTCTGGTTTATCAATTGGTTCTTGTTCACCTTGATTTATCAAAAGACAGAACAAAAACTCTTGGGTATTTCTGTGGAAGACAGATTTATTCAATCCTATAGACTTTTCAGTGTGAGACAGATTTGTTTATCAAGTCTTCGACTTTGGGTCGTAGCAACTCTTGGTTGTGGGTGAGATCAGCTAAGGGAATCAAGTGCGTAGTATTCTGCTGGGATCAGAGACGTAAGGAGCGAAACTGTACCTTAAATCAGTGTGAGATTGATTAGGGTTCAACTACAGTCCAGTCCGAAGTTAATTGGTAGTAGGCTAGTGTCTGTAGCGTCTTAATATAGCGTGGTGTTCAAACTGGACTAGATCCCCGGGTTTTTCTGCATTTGCGGTTTCCTCGTTAACAAAATTCTGGTGTCTGTGTTATTTCTTTTCTGCATTATATTTTATTATATAATTGAAATATCACAGGTTGTGCGTTAAGATCAATCAATTAGAATATCCAGCCTTTGGTTGTTGATTTACATTGATTGACACTTGAACATTGGTCTTTGGTACCATTCAAGTAACTCCTCTTATATTCAATCGGGCTCGCGTATTTCTATTTGCTGATTACGGATTGAATTAAGAGTTAGAGATATTACACTCTTTGATATACTTTATTCTAGATTGAGTCTGGCTGTCTAGTTGATTCTCTAGAAAGTATACTGGAGTAAGTCCTATCATATTGCCATACGAATTGTTGGGTGTGGTTGTTAGACCCCCGCATTTTCAATTGGTATCAGAGAAGGAAAACACGTTAAAGACCTCATAAGTCTGTGTTTGTAGCGATCTGAGGACGGACGATATTGTCTCTGATAAACGCATCGCCAGAAATAAAAATTTGTTTTCATAAAGTCTATTAAAGAGAAATATTTGTCAATCTCAAATATAGAAGAACCTTGTGTTCCAAGGAAACAGACTTACATTGACAAGTGTTACCCTGACTACCTCACTGACGAGTCTGACTCTGAAGTTGAAAGGAATACAGTCCTTCACATAACTCTCATGAGGAAAAACTCATAGAGGATGATTTGGAAACTAAACTTCTTTTGAGTAAACTCTTTATTCAAGAATGTTCCAAAGAGTCTGATATGCCAACTGCTTCTGACATAACTGGAAAAATTTCTAGTTCGGAAGAAAAATTAAAACCCCTTCCTGTTGAGAAAGATGTGCATGCGAGTTCCTCAAATCAAGGAATGTCCACATCACATGGAAGGAAGAAACCTCCCAACAATGGTGTTGAGTTTGTTCTATCTAGTCACTTAGGTGATCAAAATATGTGTCTCTTTTGTAATTCAAAAGATCATGTTGAACAGAGGAAGAAATCTATATTGAATGACAAATCTGTTATTCGTCTTCAACACACCTTAGATTTAATTCTCAAAGGTGTAACTGACATTCGTATGTCTAAGCCATTTGGTTTTAGTACTCACAATGTGCATCCTACCAGGAAAGTCAATTCAATATGCTCTTCAAATGTTCAAAAACTTAACAAACTCCCCAACACCTTTCGTTCAAGAAGTGCTCAAAGATCTTCTTCGATTAAAAAGGGAGAGTATGTTGTTCTTGATGTGAAAAATGTACCAAAAGGAAGCAAAAATTGCGAACAAAAAGAAGGTCTAAAAATGATAATTGAATGGTATAATGAGAGCATTAACAGATTGTTAAATCGGCCCTGTCAAACTGCTTCAGGTAAGAATAAAAACTATGCATCGTATTTTGATGATATCAAATTTTATGACAACTTTTCACATCGTAACGGTTTTTCCTCAAAGATCAGGAGAAAGATATTTAACCGTAAACAACGGTCATTTGATGAGATCAAGGCTCATACTTGTGCTAATTAATCACAAGGTTGAAATCTCACTCACAAAAAATCCTGGTTGAGTGAGATATAGTCAGGTATACTTGATGGCAAAATGTTTTTTTGACTCTCTAGCTATTTCCTTATCACTCTTAGCTGGATTATCAATCACAAACATTTTTGCATCAGTATTTGTGTTTTTCTTTTCAAGCTTTTGATTTCTTAATTTCTTTTTTGAAATGTTGTGTATCAAAAATTGCTACTCTTATGCTCTAAGACCTGTGAGATTTCTCATATAGGCAAACATTCTTTGTTGAAAGGTATTTTTTATTGAGTCTTTCTCTTATTGAGTTGTTTATGGAGAACGGGCCAAGTTTGTGTTTGTACGGGTATCCTTGTTACATGCTATGGACCGACTTTAGAAACCCGAATCTCCTGGTTCCTGTGAAACCTTTTAAATACTAAACCATGTTTAAGAAGTACGCATACTCATGCTGCGTTTTCGTCAAGAATGGCTTCTCTGTCGGGAATTTGTATTTTCCCAAGAGGATTTCCTGATAAGAGTTTTTATCTCGAAGAAAATGAGGAAAATTCTCCAGTGGAAGTTGATTCCACATCTTCTCAATCTCCTGATAACTTCTCAGATTTTGAGGATGATGGAGAGATTTCTAATGAAGTTGTTCGAAACTTTATCGATCAGTTTAATGATGCAAAAAAGTTATTTGTTAACACTCTCAAAGATCTTGATGTGTTAAGAACCGAGTTGATAAATGTCAACTCTGAAATTGCTCTTATGGGGACACGACTTAAGGACCGTATCAATGTCATTTCTGAAGATGCTGTCAACTATGTCCGTCAAAAACTTGAAAGTCTAGGTACCAGTGAAGCTTCTGTACCTGAACTCTGATCTCTGCCTGAGAAGTGTTTTTGATTTTTAGAGTTGTTCTTTTGGTCTAGTAAATCTTCTTATGAGAATTTTTTTTATTCTTGTTTTTGTTTCGAAGAATACCTAGGGTTTGGAATATCCATTATTATGATTACACATAGCTAGTTCAAAAAGTTTTCATCTTCAATGTTTTTAGATTTATTAATTTAAATTCTAAGTTATTTGGAAGATGATGTTTGCAATTTTAATCTTTATGGTTTTATATATTGCAAATTATTACGGGATATGTGTGTTTGCGTCCGTGAACTATGATTGTCCCATACTTGTTCAAAATTTATCTCTATTATGTTGATATGAATGTTTTTTTTTTGCTTAATCATATGTACTTTATTACCAAAACAACAAAAAGGATTACAAAAATTCTGACTAGACAGGCCCAGATCAGAATTGATTAAACATAGTCATAAAACGAAATACTTATACAGTTAAGCCCAACTTACAATAAGCCTAACAATTTTTAGCAAAAACGAAAGTAGGACTGATTTTCACATTCCAGAGCTCCCAAGAATCCAAGTTTCTCATTATATATCATTACTTCTCCTCTTCTGAGTGAAGAACCTCTCTTGGCCATTTTATCCGCAGAAAAAATTATTTCTCTATAAGAATGTCTAAAAGAAATGCTGTGCAGTTTTACCATTATTCTTTTCCATCTGTTTATTACCATCCAAGGTATTTTCCCTGAGCTGAAAGCCTGCAGTACTGCCTTTGAATCCAGGCTAAAACACACATTAAAGTATTGTCTTCTTATAGCCCATTCACCTGCACAGATTAAAGCCATCACTTCAGCAATGGAATTTGTGGCCACACCCAAACCACCAGCCACTGCACCAAGATAACCTCCAGTGTTGCTCCTTCTTACAAATCCACACCCAGAACTACCAGGATTCCCTTTTGATGCTCCATCACAGCAAATGAGCACTTGATTTAGTACATGGAACTTGAAAATGCATTCTTTTACTATAGTTGTTATAACCTTCACACCTCTGATGCCAAAAGCTGTCATGATGCTCATATCATACATAGATTATCTGATTTCACCCTTTATTCTTACACTGTTCTCTTTCGTGAACTGCATTATCCTCAATTTGAAGTTTACCAAGTTTGGAATTTCATCATCATAACATACTCTGTTTCTGGTAAACCAGAGCTCCACCATTACAGTAAAAGCACATATAAACCCAACTTCTCTCACAGCCGAGCTTTTCTTCTGGACACACTTCGATACATCCATAAAGTTGCAAGGGTTCAAAAATTTAAATATTCCACCAAGCCAGTGCCAGATTTTTTCGCTAAAATCACAGTACCACAATATATGATCCATTGTATCCTGACCATTCCCACATAAGTAACATTTGGAAACAGTGTGAAATCCTCTTTTTCTATAATTCTCCTCAGTTGCACATGCTCCTCTAAGAATTTTCCATACATTAGTTGAAATTTTAGGGTGTATTGTGGAATTCCATACATGTTTTTCCCAAGTAACACAAGGATACTTTTTTCTGATTAGTTGCACTACACTTTTCACTGAAAATTTTCCAGACAAATCAATTGTCCATATGAGCTTGTCTTTTCCATAACCAATAGATGCTAAATCTTCTAGATTAAAGAAGTTAAACATTTCTGCAGGTACATTCCATTCCCCATTGATAATCAATTCATTGACTTTCACATCTTTGTGATGTGTAATAAATGAATTATTAGGGTACATGTCATTCAAGGAATATTCTTTAATCCACTTATCCCTCCACACTGAAATTTATTTTCCATCTCCAACCAGCCACCTACTTCCTTCTTGTACTTCATTCATAACACATTTTAAACCTGGCCAGATTGAGGATTTTTTATGATATGTAATCCATGCACCATTTTTATCTTTATATTTAGTATTCATAAAGTTTGTCCACTCTACCTATTCTGTTTTCATCTTTCAGAGTAACTTCATGAGGAGTGCTTTATTAATTGTCTCAAATCTTTTAATTCCTAATCCACCCTCAGTTACTAGAGCACAAATTTCATCAAACTTCACTGTAATAAGATTCTTAACTGCAGGATCTCCAGACCATAAGAAATTCCTTACAATTTTTTCGCATTCTTTTATGATATTCTTAGGCCACTTATACACAGACATGTTGTAGACTAGTACACTGCATAACACAGACTTCACCAAAGTTAATATATCAGAGAAAGATAACATTTTTCCCATCCATACAGCTAACATTTTATGCATTAATTCCACCATCCCCCATGCTTGATAGCTCTTTACTCTTCCAGGACATAGTATCACTCCCAAGTATTTGTCTGGAAATTTTGAAAGTTTCATTTGTAAGCTCTCAGCTATTATTCTTTTTCTGCTTTCAGTTACTCCACCAACAAAATATTACTTTTCATCTTGTTTATCACTTGACCTGATGCATTCTGGTAATCCATTAAAAGTTTCATTAGATTCTCCAATGATTTTTTCTGTCCATTACCGAAAACAAAAATGTCATCTGCAAAAAACATATGTAAAGGTTGACAAGCATTCCTATTAATCATTGGAACAATCTTCCCTTCATGTATAAGTTTAGAAATACTTCTACGCAACACTTCTTCAGTTATCACAAATAGGACTGGTGACAATGGATCACCTTTTCTAAGTCCTCTTCCCACATTAAAGAACCCACAAGGTCCTCAATTCAATAATACTAAGATTTTTGCTGACTCAAACAATATTCTAAGCCATTTAGTTCCAGCTTCAGAGAAACCAAAGTGTCTTAAAGTTTCAAAAAGGAAATCTCAACTCAATGAGTCATATGCCTATGTAATGTCCAATTTCATCCCTATATTCCCTCGTCTTCTCTTTACATCTAACTCATTCACCATTTCAGAAGATAAAACAATTTTTTCATGAATATTTCTGCCTTTAATAAATGCTCCCTGCTAACAAGATACTATTTTTTCAATCAAAGTACTAATTCTTGATGTTATAATTCTTTTTATAATCTTGAAACCAAAATTAGCAAGTCCTATAGGTCTAAATTATTCTGCTTTTTTTGTACCTTGGACTTTAGGAAGAAGAAATAGAAAATTTGAGTTCGTACCTCTAGGAATAAACTTGCACCTCCAACAGTATTGAATAGCATTACTTAAATCTTGTCCAACAATATTCCAGGCAAATCTGTAAAAACTTTCAGAAAATCCATCAGGACCTGGAGAGCTATTTTCTTCCATTCCATATACATCTTCTTTGATTTCTGCAGAAGAAGGAATTCCATCAAGAAACATATTGTCCTCTTCAGATATTATCTTTGGGATCACCTCAATAATTATTTCATCAAAGCTCACAGGTTGATACTCAAATTTTTTTTGAAAATGATTAACCAAAATATCAGCTATTTGAGCTTGATTAGTCACCATATTTCTATTATCATCCTCCAGTTCCACTATGTTATTGTGAGCTTTTCTAATCTTCATAGAAGAATGAAAAAAAGATGTATTTTCTCCACCCTCTTTCACCCATTTGATTCTATCCTTAGCTCTCAGAAGTTCATTAAATTTTTGAGAAACTATTTCTTGATTTCCTCTAGCTGTTATTAAATAATTAAGTAATTCAACATTTTCTGGATTTGCATCATAAATCATTGCTGCTTTTTCCACATCTTCTTCAACTTGAGACATTTTTACTCTTAAGTCCCAAAAAATCTCACAGTTCCATTTTTTAACAAATTTTTTGAACCTTTTAAGTTTAGCCATGAACACAAATGCAGGATTACCAGTTATAATTTCTTCCCAAGACCTTTGAACTAAATTAAGAAAATCAGGATGAGAAGTCCATACAACTTGATATCTGAAAGGAATGTTATTTGGTTTGGGAATCCCCACTGTATTTCCCACTATGGGACCATGATCAGAAGTCCTTCTAACACCCACCTTATACTGCCATCCATCAAAATTTTCCAGTCGTTTAACATTAAAGAAAGTTTTGTCTAAATCACATAAAATTCTCATCTTCCCAACTCTGTTATTGCACCGTGAGTATTTTATACCAGTTTTAGGAGCTTGTATTAGATTACAAATGTTTAAACAATCTCTAAAATCTTGTATAACAATTCTTAAAGGTCTTCTACCACCAACTTTTTCATCACTACTCAAAATTACATTAAAATCCCCAATTTCAAGCCAAGGACAATCCATATCATCAATCTTCTCCAACTCATCCCATAATTCTCTTATATCCATAGTTAAGCATGTTGCATGAATTCCAGTTACAAGTACTTCTCCAACTTTAACAGTTATTGCTTGTGCTGTTGTTGATATAACATTAGGTGTAGAGAGAAAAGAATTCCAAAATAACCATATATTAGCCTTACTACCATCACAAGTGATGAGCATGCAAGTGTGACGCATTTTCACCTATAACTACATTCGCTATGACTAACTTAATCACTAATAATCTTGTTTTAAGTCTTTTCAAGGAAATAAGCTCTTTTGGAAAAATAGCTCGAAAAAGTGTCAAAGGCAACCAGAGGAACTGATAAAGGCACCCATCATTTCAGATACGGGCACCCAACAAATGGATAGATGCACCCTCTTCTTCTTCATTTGAAACAGATTCACATAATTTATGGGAGATCTAAAATATTTAAGGAAAAGATATTTTCTTGCCTATTATACATGAAGTTTTCATATCTTGAAGTTAAAAGAAACAATATATTGATGAGTTTGTTTTTATTGAAAAGGAGAAAGAAAATCTGTGGTTTTATTTATAAATGAAAAAAGATAATATCCCCAGAATTTTATTCTAGCAAATAGAGGAAGATGCGTGATAAATGGAGAAAGAAATTATTCTTGAGATATCTTTCATTAAAGAGAAGATCTGGTGGAGTTCTGGAAGAATATTTTGAAAATATGTTTGAGTAATGGGTTATTGTGTATAAATAGGGTGCTAATATGGCCAAACAGGCATCCGGAGAGGGGGGAGTTTTGGAAGAGCAAAATAGTTGCGTTTAATTTTTCTTCATTTTCACCATTGTAAACACTTTTCGAGCAATAAAATAATCTTTTAAGAGTGTCTACAACATGATGACCTAGACCCCTACATTGGGTCGACGGAGGAATCCGAATTTCATACGTGGGTAAATTTATTTTATTTTTCTATTTGACTTTTGCACTAACTAAAATAGAATTATGATTTGAATTAATTAGTTATCATTTTATTTGATGGGTCATGCTTGCTTAGATGTTTGATGTCCCATGCTTACAATTTATAACTAATATTTTGAGAATCTACTTTGGCAAAAATAAGAGTTCATATTATTTTATTTATTAAGCGATAATTGTTGAAAATAAATAATTGAGCATCATGATATGAATTCGGTGGAATCCTAGTCCCAGTAACTCTCCCTTTATTATTAAATCTTTAAATTTAATCTTAACAAGTCTTAGAGTTCGAATCCTTATTTACAACAACGATTAAAAATCACACCATTTTGGCGCCGCCGACGCGGATTTGTTTTTAGATTAATTTTTAGGTTTATTTTTATTTATTTTGTAAAGTATTTTTATTTCTTTTAGATTATTTTTTCCTTTTTATGCGTTTCTTTTTGTATTTGTTTTCAGTGACTTTTTGAGGATGATGACTTCTTCTGAGGAGACGTCACCTAAGATGACGCTGGCAGAATATAAGCTTAAAAAGTCAAATTATCAGGAAACCTCATCTGAGATGACGCTTGCTGAATATAAGCGTATGCAACGGTATGGAGTTTCTGCTCCACATGAGGTAAGTGAAGAATCACATTTAACAATATAAGAGAAGTATTACAAACACACACCGCCTAGTTTGTAACAAAGATTGAGAGTTCTTGAATGTCAAAGATTATATGATGATGAGGATGAATCTTGTAGTGACTCTCTGTTCCAAACAAAACATATAGATGACCCTGTGGATGATTGTGTGGATGATTTTCCTAATTCCATAGATGAATCCATCCCACAAGATAATTCACCCAACTTAGAGGTTATTTCTAGACCCCTAGACTTCCAAAAGTTGCCTAATTTAGGGTTAGAATTGCGTGCTTATAAAGTGTTGTTGGATTACTTTACATCTAAGTACCCAGAGGACTTGCCTATTCCTGATATCGTGCATGAACCAATTGATATTTCCCCAGTCCCAATAGTATCCACATATTTTGTTCTATACTCACTTCCATGTGAAGTAAAAACTAGGTTTGAAGGTAATCCTCTATTTCAGACAGTTTCAATGTCACCATTTTTTCATAGCATAATTGTGAAGCTGTCGTTTGTAAGTACTGTATTTTGGGTTGATATCCAAATTTTCAGGCTGTTAATTTTTGGGGATCCATTTCTGTACATTCCAGTAGGTATTTTTATTTTATTTTATTTTTATTTTGGTTTACTTTTTACATTTCCCTCTTAATATTTGCGTTGAATGACTCAATTACATTGAGGACAATGTAATGTTTAAGGTGGGGGAGAGGTTAACTTTTTACTTTATTTTATTTTTTTCCAGGAAATTCCTTGCAAATCATGACCAGCTGTGTAGCGGGTCTGTTCCTTTTTCTTGCATGTTATGACCAGTTGTGTAGCGGGTTTAAAAAAAATGAAAAAATATAAAATGAAAAATAATAATAATAATTTGATTGTTAGGGTTATGACCAGCTGTGTAGCGGGTCTTTTCTTTTTTCTTGCATTATATGACCAGCTGTGTAGCGGGTCTAAAAATATATATATAAATATATATATATATATATGACAAACTGTGTAGCGGGTCTTTTTCTCTCTATCATATTATATGACCAGCTATGTAGCGGGTCAATTTTCTGTTTTGCTCGAGGACTAGCAAAATGTAAGTGTGGGGGAATATGATGAGCACGCAAGTGTGACGCATTTTCACCCATAACTACATTCGCTATGACTAATTTAATCACTAATAATCTTGTTTTAAGTCTTTTCAAGGAAATAAGCTCTTTTGGAAAAATAGCTCGAAAAAGTATTAGAGGCAACCAGAGGAACTGATAAAGGCACCTATCATTTCATATACGGGCACCCAACAAATGGATAGATGCACTCTCTTCTTCTTCATTTGAAACAGATTCACATAATTATGGGAGATCTCAAAGATTTAAGGAAAAGAAATATTCTTGCCTATTATACAGGAAGTTTTCATATCTTGAAGTTAAAAGAGATAATATATTGGTAAGTTTGTTTTTATTGAAAAGGAGAAAGAAAATCTGTGGTTTTATTTATAAATAAAAAAAGATAATATCCTCAGAATTTTATTCTAGCAAATAGAGGAAGATGTGTGATAAATGGAGAAAGAAATTATTCCTGAGATATCTTTCATTAAAGAGAAGATCTGGTGGAGTTATGGAAGAATATTTTGAAAAGATGTTTGAGTAATGGGTTGTTGTGTATAAATAAGGTGCTAATAGGACCAAACAGGCATCCGGAGAGGGGGGAGTTTTGGAAGAGAAAAATAGTTGCGTTTAATTTTTCTTCATTTTCACCATTGTTAATACTTTTCGAGCAATAAAATAATCTTTTAAGAGTGTCTACAACATGATGAGCTAGACCCCTACACTGGGTCCACGGAGGAATCCGATTTTCATACATGGGTAAAATTATTTTATTTTTCTATTTGACTTTTGCACTAACTAAAATAGAATTATGATTTGAATTAATTAGTTATCATTTTATTTGATGGGTCATGCTTGCTTATATGTTTGATGTCCCATGCTTACAATTTATAACTAATATTTTGAGAATCTACTTTGGCAAAAATAAGAGTACATGTTATTTTATTTATTAAGTGATAATTGTTGAGAATAAATAATTGAGCCTTATGATATGAATTCGGTGGAATCCTAGTCCCAGTAACTCTCCCTTTATTATTAAATCTTTAAATTTAATCTTAACAAGTCTTAGAGTTCGAATTCTTATTTACAACAACGATTAAAAATCACACCAACAAGCATTATGAATTATCATTTGATTCGTTCCAGGCAGTCTCAAATTCTTAACATATTTCCCAAAAGCTTTAATCTTAGGTTCAGCTATCCAAAGTAAAGAAGGATTAAATTGTTTAACTAAATTTCTAAGTTTATCTCTGGCTCTCATTCTCTTCAAGCCTCTGATATTCCATAACATAACTCTCATTGATGTAAAATAGTTTGAGAAGTTCCAGGACTCCTCACTCCTTTATTTTGCTTAACTAAATTTCTTAAAGGTTGTTTTCTAGTTGGTATAATAGAAATATTACCAGAATTTTAACTTTAACTGCCTTGCTCAATTCAATTGTACTTGTTCCAGCTTTTTCTTTATTCACACTTATCTGCTCTTCAACCATATCAACCAACACATTAAATTTACTTGGAGACCCAAGTACAGTAAATTTTTGTACTTCATCTCCACTGACATTTATTTGTGTCACTAAATTTTCATCCTCTGTTCCATTCTGATAAATGTTAGTACTCTCCAGATTAGGAGGATTACTGTTTGCTATATGAAGTAATTTCTCAACAGATAATTTAGGGAAATCCTTTAGAGAATTAATATCACCAAAGAAAACAGAAGACTGATCTTTATCACTGTTAGTTAGAGGATATATAACAACATCAATTTCCTCACTATCACTTAATAACTCCTCATGAATTGAGAACTCTCTCTCTCTTTTGAAGTAGTACAATTAGCTTGAGCAGTGTTTCTAAAATTTTCATTCTCAACTACATTTGATGATTGAGATTTTGGTGTTGAGCAGATATCAAAAAACCAATATGTTGTTGTTGCTTTTTCCCCCTTTGCTTCCAAATCTTCTTTTGTACTATATTGGGATTCACATCAACAGTTTCATTGTGTACTGCATTCTTTCTCATCACTCTGCATTCAGTAACTAAATGTTCCACCACCTTGCAATGACTGCAGAAACCTGGTAATTTAGGAATTTGTACTTCTTGCTCAAAACTACCATACTTAGATTTCACCAAAACATGATGAGGTACTATATTTGCTAAATCCACTTCAACAAGAACACTATCATAATAACCTACTTCCCTTTTAAGAGTTATTTCATCTACCTTATAGCTATTCCAATGGCATCACCCAATGACATAAGAATTTTTTTCCTTCCAATACTCAATTCCCAATCCTGTAAAATTCACCCAACTAAAAGCAGAAGTTGATTTCTGAGCAGCTGGATTGAAGTCATGCTCCCAAAGCCTCAGTTTAAGTATCTGAGACTTCATTTTCCAAAACCCATTCCAAATATATTTCATATCAACTTAATTTGTTAGTTTAATGATGAAATACCCTTTGCGCAGAGGAATCATTTGATATTCATCTGATGTTTTCCATTGTTTTTTCAGAGATTTTACAGCAACAACAAACTTCATCTTAACAAAATCCAATCTCCCAATTAAACTAAATTTCCATTCATCTGGACTTTCATCAATATCCTCATCAGGAATATATAGAGATGGAACTACTGAAGAAATTGCATTCTCAACTCTTTTCTCATTAGATCAAGAAGAAAAGAAACTAAAATTATTATTACTCATCGTTGATCCAGATTGCATCGATTTCAACTAAAATTATCAGAAATTTAATTGAAATCCTTATTCAGACCAACAATGTAAGAAAAATCATCACCCTTGATATGAATGTATTGATAAAAGATAGAATGAACTTTTGACAAACAAAAGTTAAAGTCTTTTATGTCATTAGTTTGATAAAGGAAAGGATAGAACTTTTGTTCACAAGGATTAAGTCTGTTATATATCATTATGCAAATAATGATGAAAGATAGAATGAATCCTTGTATTTTCGCAGTATTGGTCGAGCTCGGATCCACATATTTGTGTATGTACTGTGTTGCTTCATAAGTTTCCTAATGGTTGATTATAATCAATTGGATTGATCATTTTCATGGTTGTTTAGTTGTGTTGCTCCGTAAGTTCTCTTATGTCAAGCATGACCAATTAAATTGATCACACTCTTGTGATTAATTTAATTATTTATTTTGGATAAAAAATCATGTTTTCATGTGATTTGGTTATATCCAAATAAATCCTTCTTTTCTTGTAAAAGCAAGGTCGCCTTCGTTGTTCCTTTGGGAATGACATTTTTATGGAGGAGAGTTCTTTTGAACTTGTGCTTAATCGCCATATCTTTGTGGGGAGTGCGGCTGTGGAATTTTTTAGGGGTTATCTTGTATGTTTATAAACTCCTTGATGAATGCATTTAGCTTCGGCTATATGATTGCATCCAAATTTGCTGGTATGTTAATACACTTTTGGTCATGAAGTATCTCCGTGGAAATTTCATTAGGATCCCACTAATTTTCGTACCTTTGCCAATTTTATTGACAAAAATGGGGAGAATTAATGTGTAGTTCATACTACAAATACATATGGTTTACGGATCATTATGTAAGGGGGAGTGATTTTCATGTTGAGATAAAGTATTTACTAAGGAGGAGTGATACATATCACCATAGTATTGTTGTCAAAGTTGTGATACAATTGAACTTTGATGATGTGTAATAATGTTATGACATTGTATAAAAATGATTGAGAGCATTTGTTTTCTCATTGTTATAGCTACGGGTCTTCAACAACTATGAGACTAAACTTACAACCTTTGGAATCATGGAGTACTTGGAAGTAACGAAGATTTCGAGTCGTGTTGAAAATGCCAAAGAGATCAAGCATATGGATGAAGCTTCAATTTTTATTTATTTTGTAATCCATATGTATTGATAGTTTTTCACTAAAATTGACAAAGGGGGAGATTGTTGGAGCATTGCTCGGTCGAACTCGCATGCGTTGCTATCTCAAGCATGTTTTTCAATGTTAGTGATCAAAACTATAAGTCTTGATTTCTAGCCTATTTATAGATGTCTCGGACTAGGACATAGATAGTGTAGTTGAGCTTAGATCTCTCGGAGTTCATCATTTGAAGACGAAGAACTACTAAGGGGATCTTGTGGAACTTCATCAACAAAAGGTATATGGATACTTAAACTCATCTATCACTTGGAAAGTCTATTTCTACTCTATCTTCTATATTGAGACATAAGTCGTATGACGATATAGTTTTCCTATTATGCACATTTGAGATTTCGAGCTGAGTTTATCTCGCTTATATGTTTCTCGAAATATGTGTTGGCAAGCTTTCACTTTATCCATGTTCATATTATATTCGTGATGAAATTCCGAATAAGATCATATGAAAATTGCCGAGTTACATCTAACATGGTTTGTGTGATACAATCATTTGGTGTTTCCTTGGAATGTTTCATTATGTTAATTTCAATAACTTGAAAATCGCTTTGACAAAAAATAGTTTGTGAACAACAACTATATAACGTCCTCTAAGAAAGTTTCAATGATTAAAATTAAGAATTGATGATATAACCATCTTTGGATATAAGCATATATACTGTGTTCGCACATTAATGTATAAATCCATAAAACGGAAACCAAGTGTATACACATGTGTGTATACAAAATTGGTGAAGGAGACAGCATAAGTATGCGTACCCATACGCATACTGGTAGAATTTTACGAACCGAAAATATCTGCTGTGTTTAGGAATTAAAAACTCCTAAACTAGTCACCTTAAGAATGCGTACCAGTACGCATACTGGAGGAAGTTTTCGAACCGAAAATATCTGCTGAGTTTGGGAATTACAAACTCCTAAACTGGTCACCTTAAGTATGCGTACCCGTACGCATACTGGCGGAAGTTTTCGAACCGAGAATTTCTGTTGATTTTGGAAACTTAACAAACTCAAATCCGGTTGCTCAAGTATGCATACCCATACGCATACTTAAGCTGGTTATTTTTTCAAATCGGTTTGTTCATGAACTTAAAAATTTAAATCTTAAGGAATGCAATCTTTGCAAACCGTGGCTATAATGTTCATGATTGATTCGAGTGAATCAAACTGATTTGGTTTCAATTTTTTCTTCTATGCAATTGAACAACTCTTTAACTAGTTTCATTTGAGTCATTTGAACTAGTTATGGTTAAGATGAATAAAGTTAATATGAGAGTAAACATATGGCTAACCTCGGTTAACTATTTGATCCAACATGAGGGTACACGTTTGGGTACAGTTACATAAACCTAAATGAGGGTACATTTCATTTGTGTGTAACAAGCTAAGTTTCATCTAACGGTTGAAAGATATTAGCTTGGTTGAATCGGGTTTTTCATCTAACGGTGATTAATTTTTTGTTACCAAGTAACTTGGATTGCAAACCATGATTTGAAAACTATATAAAGGAGAACTCTAACAACTGGGAAACCTAATCCCCACACCTCCTATGTGATACTAGTTGTATTGCTAGAGTCGATTCTCCTTTACCCTTAGGTTTCTTCTCGAGACCCTGTAGGTAACGACTTGAAGACTACATTGGTATTGTGAAGCCAGACCGATACTACTTCTCTTGTAGTTGTGTGATCTGATCTTGTTGTTTCTATCGTACGCGTACAATTGTAAAATTGGCTTGAGATTTATTTCTCCGATAGGCAAGATAAAAAAAAATAGTCACAAACATCTTCGTCTCATGGTTTGTAATTCCACAATATCTTGTTTCGCTAGTCAATTAACATTATTGTGAGGTGATTAATAATACTAGGTTGTTCTTCGGGAACATAAGTCCGGTTTATAAATTGGTTCATGTTCACCTTGATTTATCAAAAGACGGAACAAAAACACTTAGGTATTTTTATGGGAGACATATTTATTCAATCCTATAGACTTTTCTGTGTGAGACAAATTTGTTTATCAAGTCTTCGACTTTGGGTCATAGCAACTCTTGGTTATGGGTGAGATCAGCTAAGGGAATCAAGTGCGTAGTATCCTGTTGGGATCAGAGACGTAAGGAGCGCAACTGTACCTTGAATCAGTTTGAGATTCATTAGGGTTCAACTACAGTACAGTCCGAAGTTAATTGGTAGTAGGCTAGTGTCTGTAGCGGCTTAATACAGTATGGTGTTCAAACTGGACTAGGTCCCGGGGTTTTTCTGCATTTGCAGTTTCCTCATTAACAAAATTCTGGTGTCTGTGTTATTTCTTTTCCGCATTTTATTTTATTTTATAATTGAAATATCATAGGTTGTGCGTTAAGATCAATCAATTAGAATATCCAACCTTTGGTTGTTGGTTTACATTGATTGACACTTGAACATTGGTCTTTGGTACCATTCAAGTAACTCCTCTTATATTCAATCGGACTCGCAGATTTCTATTTGCTGATTGCGGATTGAATTAAGAGTTAGAGATATTACACTCTTTAATATACTTTATTCTAGATTGAGTTTGTCTGTCTAGTTGATTCTCTAGAAAGTATATTGGAGTAAGTCCTCTCAGATTGTCAAACGAATTGTTGGATGTGGTTGTTAGACCTCCGCATTTTCAGTAGGGTACAAGGCGATAACATTAACGGAGGGGTACTCGGGATACAACCAGATCACCTTGGCTCCCGAGGATCAAGAAAACACATTTTCTTTACACCACGAGGACTATACTGTTATACCAAGATGTCGTTCGGACTGAAAAATGCAGGTGCCACCTATCAAAGACTGGTAGAGGACATGTTTGAATATAAAATATGTAACACCATTGAAGTTTATGTAGACGACATAATGATGAAGAGTAGGGTGGCATCCAGCCACATCAATGACCTTCGGGAAATTTTCAAACTATGAAAAAGTACAAAATAAGGGTAAACCCGGCCAAGTGCACCTTTTGGGTAACTTCAAGCAAATTCTTGTGGTACATAATCACTGATAAAGGTATAAAAGCATATCCCGACAAGATCAAGGCCATCTTGGAAATGCCATCTCCAGTGACGGTTCATTTCACGACCGTCGGCGTTAGGACGGTTCATTTCACGACCGTCGGACAAATGTAAAGATTTCTTCGGGACACTAAGAAAAGGAGAAAAATTTAAATGGAGTGAGGAATGCGAGGAAACATTCCAAAATATCAGGCCACATCTCGCTAGCTTTCACGTAATACAAAGACCCGATCCCGAAGAAGTGTTTACCTTGTACCTCGGGGCAACAAATTATGCTATAAGTGCAGTTCTAGTCAAAAATGTCGGAGTAGAAGAAAATATCGTGTACTTCATAAGCAAGACCATGAACCCGGCGGAGAACAATTACACCAGAATTGATACTCGCATTAGTGTTTGCAACACAGAAGCTGCGAACATACTTCCAGATTCACAGGATTCGGGTACTTACGAAGTCTTCTATAGAGTCAGTACTTGACAGTGCAGCGAGATCGGTACGGATCTCTAAGTGGAGTGCTCAAATTAAGCAATTCGACATTTTCTATGAAATGAGGACAACCGTGAAAGCACGGGAGGTAGCGGATTTCCTTGCGGATTTCCCCCTTGGTGAGGAGGAAGAAGTAGAGGATATATCGGGCATGGAAGAAGATAGAGATGACCCACCCGACCTTCTGGAAACTTGTAACCCGACACGATAGGAAGTATTTGTTGATGGATCCTCAAACAAAGAGGGATCTGGGCTAGGGTTGGTCTTCACAACGCCGAAGGGAAAAAAGATAGTCCACTCGTTAAGACTCGAATTCAAAGCAACAAACAATGTCGCTAAATATGAAGCCGTGATACATGCTTTAAGGCTAATCGTGGAGCTAGGGCTTCAGGAGGTGAGACTAACCAGTGATTCCCAATTGGTGATTCGACAACTTAGCGGGCAATATGCTATCCATGACCCGATACTTCAAAAATATTGGGAGTTGGCACAGTTCTACTTCAATCAAATTCCCAGCATCAAATTTTGACATATCTGCAGAAAAGACAACCTCCACTCGGATGCCTTGGCCTATATCACCTCTATGCTAACAGACCCGAGCATTGAAGCCATACGAATTACACGAGTACTAATGCCATCTATACCCGAAGAGGGAAATATAGGAATACACGTGGCGGTCACCACAGCTGATAAATATGAAGCAGGAGATTGGAGCAAGCCCATCCATCAGTTCTTGGAATCGGGTGAACTACCGAAAGGAAGAGTCTAGGAAAATAAGATCAAGAGCAAGGCAGCAACTTACGAGCTACGAGAAGGAATTCTATATAGAAGGTCATATCTTGGGCCACTACTAAGATGCTTGAGGAAGGAAGGGGGACAATCGATCCTGAATGAGCTATATTATGGTGCCGCGGGAAATCACAGCTCGGGTCGAAGCCTATCGTCCAGATCCAAGACCATGGGGTACTTCTGGCCCTGCATATGGTATTAATCTGTGATGAGTGCCAAAAGTTCGGAAAGAAGATACATGCACCATCTGTTTCATGGAACTCGGTAGTGAGCCCATGACCCTTCGCCAAGTGGGGCATCAATATTGTGGGACCGTTACATGTCGGGTCGGGACAAATAAAGTACTTAATAATATCAACAGACTATTTCACCAAATGGGTTGAAGATGCACCATTAAGACATATTCGGGAAAATGACATATTTCGTTTCATCTTTCAACATATCATTTGTCGCTTCGGCATTCCAGCAACAATTGTCTCGGACAATGTGAAACAACTACAAGGAAAGAACATTGATCTATTGTTCAACGCCTATAACATCAGAAAAAGCAAGGTCATACCCATTTACCCGCAGAGTAATGGGAAGGCTGAGATCACTAACAAGGCAATAGCAGATAATCTGAAAAAGAAGATAGATGGGGCATATGGTGAATGGTGTGAAGAACTACACAATGTATTATGGGCTTATCGAACTACCCGAAGATAATCTACATGCATCTCGCCCTTCATGCTCACATATGGGACTGAGGAAATTCTTCCTATCGAGGCCATGATACCTACAACCCAAACCGAAGCATGGGGACGAAATCTGATGACAAATTTGATCTTGGCCAAACTCGATGATTTGGAAGAGACTAGAGAAACGGCTTTGAAAAATATGGAGAACTACCAGAGACGACTACAACGCAAATACAACAAAAAAAGTTCGCCCGAGGTAATTCCACCCGGGGCAACTAGTACTGAAAGAACTACCCAGCTACGAGCATGATAAGAAAGGCGGAAAGTTGGAAGTTAGATTGGGTGGACCATACACCATTGTGTCAAAAGCGGGAGAAGGGGCGTACAAGATACTAAAACCTGACGGGACACCAGAACCCAGGCCATGGAACGCAAGACATTTGAAGCTATACCACCCATGAGAGGTGTGTAAGCAGGTATGATACTTTGTCATCCGAATCCTTTTAATATCCTTGGGAGATATAAAGTATTATGGCATATACAACTAATGGTCATTAGAACTCGGGGCAATGACAGTGTGCAAGTGCCGAGGTGACTTACACTCGAATGGTCATTTCGAGCTCGGGGCGATGGCAATATGAAAGTGCCAAGGCGACTTACACTCGACGGGCTATTCGAACTCGGGGCGGTGGAAGTGTGCAAGTGCCGAGGTAGTCTAAGGGTTCTAGTGGTTGGAAGCCAGTAACCGGTTATCAAGGCATGATTACTTGATAGCCGAGCATAAAACATTGCTCCCATCGCAAGTGACCGGGTTCACTTTCCCAGGATAGTTAAATGATAACTAACCTGGGGCAATCAGGACATAGATTCTAGGGATGACCAAATACACTTCCATTGGTCCACAACTCCAATGATGAGATACCTCAGTCGGGACATGGCATTAGGCCCGATGACCCTCCCTATTGAGCGTGTTCGACAGAAATGGAATTTCTGCTAACATATAAACAATTAATACGAAATGCAGGTAACTAAGAAGCTAACGATTGCGAACAACCAAGTCATGCAACAACGAACAATGTCGAAAGGAAACAAGCCCCGAGACAGAGCAGCTGGTCGGTGACGCAGCACCCCATAACACAAGATCTTCAACAAGAAAGTATAGGTGTTCGAACGAAAAGAAAATTACAGCCCGACACAAGGGGCAAAATAGTGGAGCAGCGCTACAAAAGGCATGACCTATTCATTCAGAGGTATGGATCCTGAACCCGACTTCTTGGCGGCAAGATCGGATCACTTCTTCTCGATAAATTCCTTCACATCCTCCTTAATTTTTGTAGCGAGCTCGGCGCTGTGCATATCTCTCTCCTCAGCGAGTCGACGAGTCATCCCGCTGAAGTGGCTTCAACGTTAGCAATCTTCACGTTCAATTGAGTTTTGTTCTCCTTCAGTTAGGTAATCTCCTGCTCCAAAGATTGGACCTTCCCTTGTTCGACTAAATACACAAAGAACTGATCTATATTATGATAAACAACATGATGGTGCAAGAAAAAACATCGGAACGACTCAAGACATGCGGGAACACCTCGGATTTAAACAAGCTACTCTCAAACTCAGAAATTTTTGAGGTCAAGTCGTTGTAATACTACTCATTAAACTCGTTAGTGGGGCAATATTTCTTATGATCGCTCCAACTAGCCTTCTGTCGATCATGTGCTAACTGAATAACCGACAACTGGGCCTGAGCCCGTTCCAACTCTTGGGATATCTGATTAAATCTCTGAAGCCTCTCTCCTAACTTTTGAGCAGATTTCTCGGCAACATCCTTCGACTGAAATAGCCGCTTATGATCGGAATGTGGATCTCTAATCTAAAGTCTCAATGATTCACACTGACTTTCTAAGGACTTAGCTAACAGTCCCTTATCGGATGCAACCCTTTGATCTAGAGATAAATCAGCCTGAAGGTGATCTATCTCCCCGGGCACATACTCGAACCTTTGATATCGAAGCAACTCGGACTGAATCCCCTCGATCTCGGCATCTTTACAATCAATCTTATCATCTTTATTATAAATTTTCTACTGAAGCGTGGCAACATGTTCTTTTTCGATGTTTAACTTCCTAGTCATCCAGCGACATTCAGAAGCAGAATCTCTATCTAGGCTAGATATCTCGGCTAAGAAGACAATACTAAACTCAGGATATTGGCACTACACAATCAATCAATGTTAAAAAAGTTTTGAACAAATACCTTTGGCTTCAGCTAGTTGCCTCTCTAGTCCTCGGGCTCGTTCCTGCTCCAGCTGCAATTGGGCGCGAAGACACTCCATATCTGCTAAATCCTTCTGGCGAATAGAAGCCTCCAGTAACCTTTGATTGGCAGCCTAAAGCAGTACATTCACATCATTAATAAAAATAACCCCTTCTCATATCAGTTACACGATTAAGGAAAGGAGACTCACCATAACGTTGAAGGTATCCCTCAAACTGGCATCATAGAGGGGCACAATATTGACCATCTCGTTATCAGTGTAAGAACTAAAATTGGGAGAAGTGAGTGCACCCAAGGAATCACAGATCGGGCCCGACAAAGTGAAGAAAGTATTACCACCCGAACTCGGAGTAGGAACACCTTTGGGCGGGTTCTCTAACACTTTGTTTCTGGTGCCAGAATTTTTCCCAGAGAACGAGTTTTCTGCTTCCTTCGGCTCCTCTTCCCGATCCGAGCTATTGGCCTCACCATCCGTGCCAAAGATCTCATCATCATCATCATCATCGGACATTACCACAACCACATTGGCATCGGAAAAAACAACTCCTTTACCATAAGTTGGTTCGGCCGATTGCAGGGGCACGTTCTCCCCAGGGCAGACTCTTTCCTTTTACCACCTACAATGGTAGATGAAACGTCAGAAGACTTCTGGGATGACTTTTTCAAGGAATGAGATAAGGGTAGCCGATCATCGGAATCCTCACCATCTTTCGCCGAAGCACTTTCAACATATCCTTTGCCAGCTTTAGACTTCTGCACAAGACTCATCGTCAGACCCATTAAAGGCAACAAATAGGGGAAAGTACATGTACTGATAATAGAGCAATATATTTGTTTCCTTCTCTGTCTCCTCCTCGACTCTTATGATATGACCTCTATTCCTCTTCAAAGTAGCCGGAACCTTAGGTTGACCACCTTGCGACTTGGCATACAAAAGAACGAAATAACTAAAAAAATTCTAAGTCGCCCGACCGCCCGATGACGCAGAAATGATAAACCCGAACCGATTAAAGTAAATGATAACCTCACCTGATCGGCGTTAACCACCCAGAATTGATAAGGCTCGGCAGGAAAACGGGAAGGTGGAAGTTTGTCACTCAAAATAAGGCCACGAATAGCAAGAGAAACCCGATCCCATGCAGCATCACTAGTATGACGGGCATGTCTGTTAGTATTCGTACCACCTTCAAGATCCTCATCCAACATCAACTTCTTAAATCCACAGTAGTAACCTTGTTGCGATGAGGGCTAGCGGAAAAACCGACAAGGTCGCCATTGGTAGCAGTTCCACTTTGATAATTGCTGACAAAGCTGGCGGAGGTATATTCACTTGCTTGAGAAGGATCATAGGTAGACCAAGGGGTCGGAAAACGCTCACCCTTTCCTCGCCGATACCATTCTTCCATAAGGCGGTAGGTATTACCATTCCACTGAACCAAGGACCGAGGGGGACGAATTTGAGACAAGACTTCATAGATGAAAGGGCGACTTGGGTCATACAATGGAAAACGCATCCCGATCTCAAGTTGGCCCTTAATAATAATTGTCGCCTCGGCCGAGTGAGAAAACTTCTCAACTTCCTCCTTCTTCAAAGTACCTCTCTGTCCCGATAAGAGTTGGACATCATAAGCATGGAGGTGGTAATCTTCTTTCAGTTGGTTGATGAACTGTTCATCAGTTAAGTTCTTAGTGGTTTTCTTGTCATTCCTACATGAAAACGAAGGAGAATCTTCAGAAAATATAGAATCAAGAGGACGTTGATCGTGGTAGGAGGGACTGTCAACAATAAACATTGAATCCAAAGAAACACCATCCCCATCATAAAAAGTATAACTCACACACTTTTTTCGGTCATGGAAGGAGTTGAAGAAGCCATTAAAGAATTGAATGAGAAAAGTGAATCAGAAAACGGGAGAACCGCAACAACAGCGGCAACAAAGAAGTAACAGCAAAATCATGGTAATAAACAAGAGTCTTAGAAGAACCGAAGGGCAAAAGCGAACAAAAGTATGATAGGTAAAGGAAATTATAAAAGCAGAGTTGTAGAGAATGTATGTTCCTGACGTAGGTAATCATGCCGAACCATGTATATCTTGTGTTCTTATGAGTCTCTTGCTTGTTTACTTATAATACTTATGCTTAAGATCTGTTGAATGTAGTAGTAGGATTTTCTACACCTACATTATGGCGCCGACTAAGGGGACGAGTAACATCTTCGGATACCTTGATTGAAAACCACCAAATAAGAAATCCCAAAGCTCCTAAACCATATTATGATGTTAGTTGATGCTAAGTGGAAGACTCTTATAGTTAGATGTATAAGTTGGTAGATAAATCGAGTATTTTTTAATGATGAGTTATTTTAATCAAAGTTTTGCTTCCTTGTTTTACATAAAGGTTTTGTTTCTTCCAAAACTTTAGTTTAGAATGTCGGAGTAACAAAGATCCTTCTAAAGCATGATCTCCCAAGATCTTTCTAGTTGAGTTGTTAGAAAGATTCAAAAGCTCCCAAAATAACATCCTTAATATTTGGTAGAAGCTAAATAAAATTTCATCTCATTAAATAGCAAGGATCCGGTCAAAATTGTTAGCATTATGATTTAAAGGTTTGAAAGTTTGTAAAAATAGCATTACGATACATCGCTACTAGTAGATCGGCTCGAAATCAATGAGTCAGGTCACTGGAGCAATTTTCCGACAGGGTTTAAGATCGTTTTTGGTGTAAGATCTGATTTACCTTCCCTGATGAACTCATAAGAGTGTAGAGGTGCACAGAAAACCAAAGGAATACCAAGGTCAATCTATCCTTGCGTAATTTCTAGGAAAACCATAGAGGAAGGCATGATTATGATTTAATCCATGATTCGAAATCATACGTAAGTGGTGATCTCATGAGTATCCAATGAAGGACATCACTGCATTAAAACTCAACCAAATAATTGCTTTTCAGACCACTTGTAAGGATAAGTGATGACAATTAATAGAAAGAATGTAGGACAAATAATGATTAATGCGTAGTAAGGGTACTGAAAGCGACCCAACAATAACTTTTCTCACAAAAAATATCCTAGTAGTCAAACAAATCTTTTTGTTGAGTTCAGCGTGACAAAAATGGAGGAATCGTACTTATATCTGCACACTGACGAATAACAGAATATTTTTTTGTAATTGCAAAACCTTTTCTAAAACAGTTCAAACTAAGGTGTTGTATATTCTGCTGACGTAGGTCAAGCTGTCGGAAGAGAAAACGAACCCGACCCGATGGCCAGCACCTCAAGGACAGGTAGGATGTTAAGGAACAGAACGGTAGAAGGAGCCATCATGCAAGAAGGAGTGATAGACTCACGACAGGAGAGCAATCGCCAACATCTACCCGAGGAGAACCCGACACCTGCAATAGAAATGGCGTTTGTAAATGAGGAGATCCACCTAGGTATAATGACCTCACTCTTCTGGAGCGCATCTAACCCAATCAGAGGAGACCCAAGAATATGATTGACGTCCTGACAGAATCGGACACTGAAGACGATGAGGTGGTATAGATGATGAAACGGGACCGCATGAGGGATAGACAACGTGTTGAGTACCAAGATGCTTTGAACCGAGAAGAAGAGAGATTCAGAAAAATTTGACTAGAGATGAGAAATGGAACCCGAGATTTTTTGACTGGGGAACCACCAGGATCACCGCCTGTCAACCATCCAGTGGCACCACTTGTTGCACTACTAGTAGCACTCCAGCACCACCGACCATTGCACCTCCAGCCACACCTCCGGACGTAACAAAAAACTACCCGAATGGTCATTCAAGTCACGAGAATACAGAGACATTGATGGCAGTTCTGGAAAATCAGAGGAGGCATGAAGAATTCATGAGGGAACAACAGAGAAGAAATTCAGCACTCGAACACGAGAACTATCAGCTTCAGAATCAAGAGGAGAGATCCCGAGGATCCTCGATCCGAGGTACATCAGGAAACCGAACCCGTTCAGGGTATACCCGAACACCACCACCTCAAGGACACATACCTGATCCAAACCAAACCATGGGAGGGTATGGCCCACCCGAGAACCCATCAACTGAAGAAGAGGCACCCGAGCAAATTGGGAGGACAGATAGTATAACTGAATCTAAACTCAAACAACTGGAGGACATGGTCAAAAAAATCGCAGGAGATGGCGAAGATGACAAGCTAACGGAAGTAATTAGCGAGGCTGAAAATACTCCCTTCACCCGAGAGTTAGAGCAAGCATCATTCCCACCGAAGTGTACACTCCCGACGTTCCCATCAAGATTCGTCGAAACAGGAGATGCAGTGGAACATGTCAATATATATACGACATCGTTATTACAATGGAAGAACAGTGACGTGGTCATGTGTAAATTTTTCCATGCAAGTTTGGAGGGAGAAGCAAGGAATTGGTTCTACACCCTACCAGTCGGGAGCTATGGAGTGTTGGTCGAAACTTTCCTAGAAACTTATATGCACAATAACATCTCCCGACCTAGGGTAAATAAACTGTTCACTTTGGCAAGAAGGTTCGGGGAACTTTTGAGGTCTTTAACAGATAGGTGGAGGAAATTGTGCACCGAAATCAGGAAAGTACCCGTGGACCAACAGATTTACGGGTTCGAGAATTCTCTCGGGAAAACAGATCTTATTTGGATAGTCGTGTTCACCGAGAAGCCACAAACACTGAAGGAGATGCGAAAGATGCAGGAACACTACATTTCCTTGGAAGAAATACAAGAAGGAACACATCCCAGGGGAGTGAAAGAAGCCAGTGCATCAACAGAAGTAGCACCACAAGAGATTTCCAAGTGGCCCGAGAAGAGAGCGGGACCACAACACAAAGTCACCAGTAAGAAGGAGTGGGTCGAAAAGGGGAAAAGACATAGGCACGAGCAGAGACCGTATAGAGCATTGAATGCACCATTAAAGGAAATTTTCAAAGAAGTGGAAAAGAGAAATGATATCAGGTACTCGAACACCCGAGGAATACAATTTGACGAGACGAAGAACCATCCCGAGTTTTGTCATTATCACTAGTACCGAGGTCACTCAACCAACGACTGTCGATAGTCAAAGACATAGTTCAACATCTAATCCGAGACGGATACCTAACGCAGTTTTTCAAGCAGGAAGCACCGGCCCTGACGCACCCGTACACCAAGTTAGGATTATCGGGGAACCCAGTTCGTATGTAACACGATCTCGCACTCTGCTTCCCAAGGGCTAGATCTGAGGCCTGGAATTACGTCAAGAATTCACAAGAGAGACCGGGCGGGGAAAGAAATCTTCAGTGTAGCCAAAACCCTGCCTATGGAGGCATGGATGATGCAACCAATCTCATTCTCGGCCAAATATGTCTGGATGAATGACCAAGCACATGGAGACCCATTGGTCATCACTTTACTCATTGAAGAGTGGGGATTGAAGCGGATACTAGTGGATAGCGGGAGTTCGGTCGAAGTCCTTTTCTACGATATGTTTAAAAGGATAAACATGTCTGATGATATTATAATTCCTTCTACCTACAGGATCTACGGCTTCAATGGGACAATAACTATACCAAAAAGAGAAGTCACGCTTAGGGTCTCGGACGGGGAAGGATATCTGGATACCCTCACCACCTTCTGTGTTGTAGATGTCCTGTCACCATACGAGGCGATCATCGGGATACCATGGATCGCAGGTATTAAAGGAGTAGCGTCATCCTATCACCAAAGGTTGAGGTTTCCCACCTACAGGGGTATCGTCGAAGTAGTAGGTGACCCACAAGCCACAAGACAATGCATGCAAGTTGATATACAATAGAACAAAGATAGGCGAGCTAGGATACGACGAGAAAAGAACAAAGCTAAGGAGATCAAGGCCGCGTTAGAACTGGAAAAATTAATTTCACAAGCGGTCATGTCCTATGAAGCTGGTGAGAAAGAGATCTTATAAAAATCAAAGGATGCGACACCGATTAAGGAACCAAAGCCAAACTTCTCGGCCCTAGAGTCTACTCGGGAAGTCAACCTAGGGTCAGAAGAAGAACCAAAAATAGTAAGAATTGGGTCCTTGTTATAGGAAGAACAGGCGAATCAACTAATAGCTCTGTTACGGGAACATATGGATGTGTTCGCCTGGAATAACAAGAGGGACCCGATCCCAGGAAGCATCACTAGTATGACGGGCATGTCTGTTAGTATTCGTACCACCTTCAGGATCCTCATCCAACATCAACTTCTTAAAGCCACCAGTAGGAACCTTGTTGCGATGAGGGCTAGCGGCAAAACCAGCAAGGTCGCCATTGGTAGCAGTCCCACTTCGATAATTGCCGACAAAGATGGCGGAGGTATATTCACTCGCTTGAGAAGGATCATAGTTCGACCAAGGGTTCGGAGAACACTCACCCTTTCCTCGCCTCTCCTATTATGCCATAAGGCGACAGGTATTACCATTCCACTGAACCAAGGCCCGAGGGGGACGAATTTGAGACAAGACTTCGTAGATGAAAGGGCGACTTGGGTCATACAATGGAGAACGCATCCCGAGCTCAAGTTGGCCCTTAGTAATAATAGTCGCCTCGGCCGAGTGATAAAACTTCTCAACTTCCTCCTTCTTCAAAGTACCTCTCTGGCCCGATAAGAGTTGGACATCATAATCATGGAGATGGTAATCTTCTTTCAGTTGGTTGATGAACTGTTCATCATTTAAGTTCTTAGTGGTTTTCTTGTCATTCCTACATGAAAACGAAGAAGAATCTTCAGAAAATATAGAATCAAGAGCACGTTGATCGTGGTAGGAGGGACTCTCAACAATAAACAATGAATCCAAAGAAACACCATCCCCATCATAAAAAGTATAACTCACACACCTTTTTTCGGTCATGGAAGGAGTTGAAGAAGCCATTAAAGAATTGGATGAGAAACGTGAACCAGAAAACGGAAGATTAAAAAAAGACAATGAGAAGCAGAGACCGCAACATCAACAACAACAGCAAAGAAGCAACAGCAAAATCAGGGTAATAAACAAGAGTCTTAGAAGAAGCGAAGGGAAAAAGCGAACAAAAGGATGATAGGTAAAGAAAAATGATAAAAGCAGAGTTGCAGAGAATGTCTGTTCTTGAATGAAGGATGAAAGAAGAAACAAATGGTTTATGGGTGATAGCTTGGACGGGTACAACCGGCAGAAGAAGTAACAGGTCATAAAAGTGGAAATGATGGGGAACAGCATGGCGGAAAAAACGGCATGCTCAGTGACATGGGAGGCGAAACGATTTCTTCCACTCATGTCGGTCACACGAGTGAAAGAAGGGGCATAAATGTAGGAGTAAATAAATGGCAGATCCAGGTGGAGCAATCTTAGTCATGTAGCACTAAAAATAAAGGAGGGAGCGTAGCACCGAATCATCCTTCAAATGCTTGGCACGAAGAAAGAGATGCCTGGGAGAACTCGTGAGACAAGCACGTGTAAAGGAGAAGCTCGGATGTGATGGGGAGATGTCTATCGGACATCAGAGCAATAAATGCACTGACAAAGTAGCTGGAGAAGATAAGAAGGATCTAGTCAAAGTGGGGCCGGAGACTAACAACTTCAAGCTCGGGTCAGGGTGGAAGAATGATATCGGATCACATATCGACATCGGGAAGAATGATATCGGTAATTGCACTTACCAAGGTCGGGCTAGAGATCTCGGGAGAAACACCGCTTGACGCCCGACGGGAACATCAAAGAGAGATACACTGTGACCCACATTATAACTTGGCTGTATCAACACGTTAGCCTAAAAATAAGAGAGTCTTATAAAGAGAGAGGGAAAGTAATCTGAGTGAGAGGGAGAGAACACTAAGAGCCTTGAGGAGAGAATAGAGAGTTTGTTGGCAAGAATCACCATTTGTAACCTTGAATCGAGTAATAAGATCATCCTTTCACCCTCGTAGACGTAGGTAATCATGCCGAACCACGTATATCTTGTGTTTTTATGAGTCTCTTGCTTGTTTACTTATAATACTTGTGCTTGAGATCTGTTGAATGTAGTAGTAGGATTTTCTACACCTACAATACGACACTTGAAAAACCTTACAGTTCATGGAAGATAACTCATTTGAATTGAAAAAAAAAAAGTAGAAGTAAGAAAGAAGATGATCCTATTTTTTCATTACAAACACAAATTACCATCCCAAATTGTTGATTAATTATCACTCAGGTATTTTACAAGGAATACAAGCTTGAATGTAAAGAATGTATTCAAACAACAAACAAATGTATACAAGATATTTGCCTTCTCTATATATAAAAGTGGAAGTACGAGAACTCCACAATGTCAGTGAGGAAAATTTCGTTGCAGCCAATCTGGAATTATCATACAACTCAAGGATAGCTAATTACACGAGTTGGTATTTGTATTCATGCTTCATATCACTATTATTAGTAGCAGAAGAGATGCGAAGAACATTGAAAGGGATGAAAAGAAAAACCCTGCCATCTTCCCTACATTCGCATTCGATGGGGTTGGACCACCTGATTTAGATGGAGTTGGACCACCTGAAGACGGGTTCACATTGCCGTCTCCTTTCTTCGAAACAGGAGGCAAAGGCGGCTCTGACACATCAGCATCCGTCAAGACCGGGTTTGGAGCCTCAGCAGGGGGTAAATCTTGGGTGGTGATGAGTGGCAAGAGACCGCCAGGTGGAGCAGACAACATGTAAGGTGGCAATGTTTTTAGACACCGAGACTCTGTTAAAACCAAAGTACCACCCACCACATCAGTGGAGCATATTGAAGATAACAAAATCTAATAGTGACACACTGACACTTGATTGCATGTAGTGGTGATGCTGCACCAAAAAAGTGAGACTATCATCCGCTAGCTAGTGTACTCTGTTGCAAAGAAAACAACAAAAAGGAGTCTAATGGTCTGTGTCTTTGTTTTTGAGTCAGGAACAGCTTCAGTATGTTGGAATTACTAGAATTAGTTAGTTTATAGCATATGCACATGCAGAATCAGAAGTGACGGAATTGAACAAAAAAAAGAGTGAAAAGTGAAAAGAAAAATTGAAAGAGTAGAGTTGCTTACTTTTGTATGATGCAGCTGTGGCAGGGAAGTCAGTGATGACTCCATCAATCCCACCTCCCGCAACATAAGAGTTGATCTCCACGATTGGGTCGGCGAAGAAATCCCATGCCTGAGACACAAACTCGTTTCTAAACAGATATCCGTACACTGAGAGGTTAAAAGTGTGCAGCCTAGGAACAACTTTAGTGGAACCAGTGAGGAAGAGCTGCTCACTAGGAAAGATAGATTCTTTGCTGATAGCAACAGAATCAGCAAAGCTCGTTATGTCTTCGATGGATGAGTCATCGATGGAGCTGATATCCTCATCAACCATGTACATGCGCTTGTACCCTGATTGTGCTTTGAACGTTGTCAGAACTGCTTTATTTGTTGACTGGATAATAACTTCCTGGGCCGTTTGGTTCTTGTAACCAGATTTGTTTAAAACATCAATGACGGCACCAGTGACGCCCAAACCTTGCTTCTCCGCAAGATAGGCTGCGTGCTGCATGAACAGCCGTGACAAAAATATCATTGTTAAAGTGGAAGCACAAGATATTATCACTAGCTACCAAAAAGACACAAGACGTGGGAGTAATGAGTAACATGTAAGCTCACCTCTATGTTGATTAAGACACCAGAAAGTGGCTTGCACGATGCCAACATTAAAAAGTCAGCCAATGAGACGAAACTTCCTGCATTTTTGTTTGCTGGATTCCGGAGGAGCTGGTACTCATTTAACGGGTTTGATATTACCGCTGCAAAAGAAACATTGCAAGTCAGGAGTTACCGTTGTCAGATCATTGCAGTGGTAAATAAACATATTTGTCTGGGGTAGGACTTCTTGCTGGTAGACTGGATTTGTAGTGCACGAACCCCTTGGAGATCAGAAGATTTGAAGCAACTTTTCTTTTTATGTAAAGTGTACACACACACACATAAATTTAAAAAAAAAAAAAAAAAAAAAAAAAAAAAAAAAACAACAACAACAACAACCCGACTTACGTTTCAAGATTGAAGGTACACTACAAAGATTCCATGTTAGATTGAAGGTAAAGATTCCAGGATTTCCTTGAATCTCTGGAATGATAACAGAGAGAGAGCCAAAAGCTGATTGAGCAACATCTGTTCCGTCTAAAAGATTTATAGAGCTTAAGCAAACAGGGACTCCATCTTTCGTCATTTGAACAGGACAGTCAATATAATTTGCACCATCTGTAATGGCTTGGCTATATGCAAGATCAGTACAGCCGGGGAACATTCCACTAGCTCCGTTGTGTGATATAACTTTAGGAGTTTCTGAAACACAAACAGTAAGTAGTAATATATCAGACTGTTTTCGAAATGATTTCAGAACCTCAAACAGATAGTAATAACAAAATTTTAGAAGAAAAGTGGCATACCTTGTCCAGAGCTACTGTTTTCCAGGTGAGCAAAGCAACCTGCCATCAGAATGAAATGTCAGTACCTTGACAGCATCATTTCTTGGAAATGAAAATGTGAAAGTCCATTTGACTACTTATGATGCTTTACCTATGGCTGCTGATGCAGTTATTGGGAAGTCTGACAGTACACCATCAACAGAAAAGTCACCATTGTCAACAAATGACAGGTACTCAGATGTTGGATTATAACTGTAGCTGTAGCTGAAAGATGCATCATTAGCGAAATCTGATGCATAAACTTTCAGTCCTTGCTTATGAGCATCCAAAACAACCGATGTATGAGGTAATAGATATTGGGCAACATTAACAGGCCATATGTAGCTCTTAGGAACAAGAATTCCAGAGGCAAAAGTCTTGACAAAAGTAAGGTTCTTCAAAAGTGAACCATAAGTCTGGTTTGTTGATGGCTCGGTATCTCCTGCTCCAAGAAAACGGAATACCAGTTTGGTCTCGCTTCTATTAAATCGTGATATTATACTTCTTAGAAAACCAACTTCTGGTGATGAGATATGGTCAACTATAACTCTCTTTGATACTGAAAGCACATAGCTTCTCATGTTCAATTTATGTTGTGTGAAAAACGAACTATGCTGTAAAAAGAATGAGTTCATAGAGAGATTAAATTGCGCGTCAAGAGAAAATACGACTCGATAAGATGAAATGGATATAGTTCTCATCCCGTACCTGAACATTCAGCCATAAGCCTGAAGGTTCTAGTGCTGCCACATATTCAACGGCTAGGACAGGATACAAATTACCGTCAAATTTCGGCGTCCGGGAACCAATCCTCTAGTCACTGTTAGATAAAAAAGTAACCTTAAGTACTGCTTCAAAGTTCAAACATCAAAGAAATTCCTATAATAAAGAGTTCAGAGAGTTAAGAAAAGTAATCTTTCTTAAGCTGAACTGAAACAACTCATAGTTTAAGAAAGATTAACTGAGAACAGAATTTGTTCATGATGACTTATAATAGACAAATTATAAGCTACACAGTGGAAAGCCGAAGAGGTGGCGTTTTCAGTGTACTCAAGTTTCAAAATCAGACTTGACTGGCAAACAAGAAGGCAATAATAATCAAGAGAATCAAAATTTAGAAAGAGGATACTTAGAACTTTAGCTTACAGATGATATTTTTTAGCAGGAAGTCCATGTCATAGTCCACAGTGAACCATCCTTCCGTTGAAACCCCATTGACAAGGTATGTGCTGCTTGTATTTGGTGAAACACCTTCAATATTAGTAGCATTATTTAGCTTTAAGTCAGGGAAGCATATCCCTACTTCATCCTTTGTCAATTGCACATCACACCAAAGAACAAGATTGGGTACACTTGTGAGCATTGCAGAATTGTATGCATCTGAGCTGGAATCGGGAAACAGACCTGAAAATCCACCTCTTGCTATAACTAAAGGTTCATTTCCTGCAAGTAGAAATAAACATGTAAATATCTCAACTTCTGAATAAGTCATTGGTCAACCAATACAATTTGGTGGTATTAGAGACACCGAAAACCATCAAATTTTCTCTTCAATTTCCTCTCGGCGAACCCAGTCAAGGATACAGAAAAAAAATCTGAAAGAATCAACTTTTTAAAGAGAGTTCTCTATTTGTCTTAAAATCCACCGATTCCACCAGCACACGCCAAATTGCACTATAAACAACAGAAAATCTCATCTCTACAAAGAGATTAAAAGAACAAACAACCCAGAAGAAGATGAAAAATAAGAAAGGAAGAGTTTCAGATACCCACCACTTAAGGTCTGCCATGGAGAAGCTTTTCTAGTAGATCTTTGAGCTGAAACTAATACTGAATGAAGAACACAAACCAAGAAAAGCGCGCGAAAGATCGACATTGCCGGATTTAATCCGCCGGCATAAGCTTCAGATGAGACTTGAGACAGGTAGTAGAGAAAGTTTGAGTTGGCTTTGATGGATTTTATACAAAAAAAATTGTTTTTCCGGACAAGTAACTAAATTATTTAAGTGTTTATACTAACCGTTGAATAGTCTATCGGGAGACCATTTCAAAACCACAAAAAAAAATATCTGTACGGGGAGAAAAAGAGAGAGTGGAAAACTGTGGAAGCCGGCCGGCCATCTAACGTGTCCGTTGTTTTTTCAATTTGGCCATTAGCAAAAATGAGAAAGCGAAAGCCCAGATACGAAGGGTGTGTACGTATGAACACAAAATAGCATCCAAGATTGTTGAAATAAATTACTCCCTACGTTTGGTTTCTATAAATAAATGTTTCAAAAAAATAGACTAGTTTCCTAATTGGGAAAGTCAAATGTTACTTTAATTTTCTAGGACATGTGGACCATTTCACCTTACTTCTTTTCCTCAACCATTTCACTTCACTTCTTTTATTGACAAGTGTCATGATGACCACTTTCAATGATTAGTTCTCTTAATTTCCTTAAATTTTTCTAAAAATAAAACCAGGGAGTATTAAGCAAGAATTTTACAAGGAATAAAATCACGAGTAGTATAAAGAATGTATTCAAACAACAAACAAATGTGTACAAGATTTCCACGTTCTCTAAATAGAGTGGAAGAATGGGAAAAGAAAACTCTACAAAATAAATAAAGGAAAATTTTTGTTGCAGCAAACCATTAAAAGAATGGATTAGTAGTAAATCTGGAAATATGAAACAAAAGCTCCCAACTAACTACAAACCCAAAGATAACTAATTGGCTCACATCATACATACACGAATAGATACTTGTATTCAAGTTTTCATATTAGCAGAACAGATGCGAAGAATAACGAGAGCGATGAGAAGAAAACTCCGGCTATTTTTCCTACATTTGCATCCGATTTAGATGGACTTGGACCACTTGCAGAAGTCGAATTAGCATCGCTGGCTGTTTGCTTCGAAACAGGAGGTAATGGTGGCTCTGACACATCCGCAACTGTAAAGCTCGGATTTGGAGCCTCGGTAGGTGGCAAGTACTGGGTGGTGACGAGTTGCAAGAGACCGCCAGGTAGAGCAGGGGTCATGTAAGGTGGCAATTCTTTGGCCTCTAAACACTTGGACTCTGTTGAAACCAAAGTAACACCACCATATCAGTAAAAATATTGTATATGATAATCAGCAATTGAACTTTATACATTCATCTCAGCAAGATGATTCAGTAAAACCACACTAGCACTTGGATTATGTTCTTAATTGTTTCTACTATATACAGAGGTGGTGATGCTGCACCACAAAAGTGAGACTAGCATCTGCGCCGTGAACTCTTTAGGGGTTTACTTAAGACATATGCATGGCTTCTTTTAGTTGCAAAGAAATGAACTTAAAGAAGTCTACTGGTCTGTGATTTTATTATCAAATCAGGAACAGATTCACTAAGTCGGAGTTACTAAAATTGGTTGGTCTACAGCAAGTGCACATGCAGAATCAAAAGCAATGGCATTGAGAAAAAGCCAGTAAGTGAAAAGAAGAGTAGAGAGTTCTTACTTTTGTATGATGCAGCCGTGGCAGGGAAGTCAGTGATGACTCCATCGATATCAGCTCCCATAACATAAGAGTTGATCTCCACGATTGGGTCGGAGAAGAAATCCCATGCCTGAGACACAAACTCGTTTCTGAACAGATATGCGTACACTGTGAGGTTGAATGACTTCAGCCTAGGGACAACTTTAGTGGAACCAGTGAGGAAGAGCTGCTCATCAGGAAAGATGGATTCTTTGCTGATAGCAACAGAATCAGCAAAGCTCTTTATGTCTTTGATGGACGAGTCATCGATGGAGCTGATATCCTCATCAACCATATACATGCGCTTGTACCCTGATTGCGCTTTAAACGTTGTCAGAACTGCTTTATTTGTTGACTGGATAATAACTTCCTGGGCTGTTTGGTTCTTGTAACCAGATTTGTTTAAAACATCAATGACGGCATCAATGACGCCCAAACCTTGCTTCTCCGCAAGATAGGCTGCATTCTGCATGAATAAAAGTGCCAAAAATATCATTGTTAAAGTGGAAGTACAAGATATATTAACAGGTGGAGAATATCTTCTTGTCGTTTTCTTTCTCAAAATTCTCTACCAAAGAGACACAAGACATGGGAGTAATCTGTAAGCTCACTTCTATGTTGATTAAGACACCAGAAAGTGGCTTGCTCAATGCCAACGTTAAAAAGTCAGCCAATGAGACGAAACTTCCTGCATTTTTATTTGCTGGATTCCGGACGAGCTGGTAGTCAAAAGACGGGTTCGATATTACCGCTGCAAAAGAAACATTTAGAATTAGGAAGGCTTTGTGGAACAAATTTTATAGTGCTACGTATGGGATTTTATTTACTCACTCCCAAGAGAATTAACTTTCTTCAGAAACTCAGGAGTTAGCATTTTCAGATCATTGCACTTTGACATCTAAATTATACTATTGAGACTTCTCACTGGGAGTATTTATTTTATATACATGAACCCCTCGGAAATCAGAAGAAACAAAAAAATCAACTTACGTTTCAAGGTTTGGATCTCTTCCCATGTTAGATTGAAGGTAAAGATTCCAGGATTTTTTTGAATCTCTGGAATGTTAACAGAGAGAGAGCCAAAGGTTGATTGAGCAACTGCTGTCCCCTCTATGAGATTTATTGAGGTTAAGCAAACAGGGACTCCATCTTTTGTCATTTGAACAGGGCAGTCAATAAAATTTGCACCATCTGCAATGGCTTGGTTATATGCAAGATCAGTACAACCAGGGAACATTCCACTAGCTCCGTTGTGTGATAAAACTTTAGGAGTTGCTGAAGCACAAACAGGTTAAACATGTGAGTTGGCAGTACTGTATCAGTGTCTTTAGAACGAATACCGAACCTCAAACAGATAATAGCTAAATGTTAGAAGGACTTGATATATATATGGTGGCATACCTTCTCCAGAGCTTTTGTTGTCCATGTGAGAAAAGCATCCTGCCATCACAACAGAAAGTTAGTACCTTGAAAGAATAATTTCTTGAAAATGAGAATCCACTGTTCAGACTGAATTACGAATGAACATCTCAAATTAACTGTACTCAAGAGTATTACAGGCAAAGAAGAACGGACAAAACCCTCTGCAAGAATTGCAGGGGTTTCTGAATGTCTACTACACCAGTTATACCTGTTACAGCAAAGGGTGACAAAACCCCCGTAAGGTGTGCACAAGTTTCTGCAAGTTTATGCGTGAAGGAGGGGACAAGTTCTTGGGAAAATGTTGGCAGTCGTACACCTTTGGAAGAAAAAAATAGATTGTATTTTGTTCATATTTTGCATGTTTATTGCATATGTTACACCCGCTACGGTTACATCCCGTTTGGGACTTTACTATAAAGATTGCTAAATTATGATTTCCCATATATGCTAGAGCAATCCGATGCAACCATGAACCTTATCTTAGCAGCGTTATCTGGCCGAAGATAACAACCAATACTAGTAAACCCTATGGCTACACGTACAATCATCAATATGCTTAAAAATTCTTCATGTCCAGTTGAGGTAGAACAGTCTCTACGGAACTTTCTCAATTGACCGATGAGGTTGTTTTTTCACCCCTTTGTGACCCAGTAATCATTTGCGCGGTCATTCTTTGTACAATATAATAATCTGCCGTCGAGATATACTTTCCCTATTAATCTATTATCGGAGAAAAAGTATATCTATTGATACAGTATATTTTTTATTATCCTTCTTAACTTGAAAATATATAATTATTGCTACCAATGAGGGAATTAAAGAGAAGAGATTCAAGATGCTTACCGATGGCCGCTGATGCAGTTAGTGGGAAGTCTGATAATACACCGTCAACAGAAAATTCGCCATTGTCAACAAATGAAACATATTCAGTCAAAGGATTATAACTGTAGTTGTAGCTGAAAGATGCATCATTTGCGAAATCTGACGCATAAACTTCCAGTCCTTGCTTATGAGCATCCGAAACAACAGATGTATGAGGTAACAGATATTGGCCAGTAGTAACAGGCCAGATGTAGCTCTTAGGAACAAGGATTCCAGAGGCAAAAGTCTTGATAAAAGTAAGATTCTTCAAAAGTGAACTGTAAGTCTGGTTTGTTGAAAGCTCAGTATCTCCTGCTCCAAGAAAACGGAACACCAGTTTGGTCTTGCTTGTTCTAAATCGTGCTTCTATACTTCTCAGAAAACCAACTTCTGGTGATGAGATATAGTTAACTATAACACTCTTTGATACTGAAAGCACATAGCTTCTCATGTTCAATTTATGTTGTGTGAAAAATGAATTATGCTGCAAAAACAAAAACAAAAAAATGTTAAAAGAGAGATTTAATTGGTCCAAAGCGTAATGGTAAGAAATCTAATTTATCGTTATAAGATTCACCCTTCTAAATATGTGGAGAACTCAAGAGAAACACGACTCGAGATAAGATGAAATGGATATAGTTCACAACCCCTACCTGAATATTCAGCCATAAGCCAGAGGGTTTATTTTGTGCTACCACGTCTTCAACGGCTTGGATAGCAAACATATTACCATCGAATCTGTTTGTTCGGGAATAAATTCCTTGAGTTACTGTTAGATAGCAAAGGAACTGTGAGTACTACTTCAAACATCAAACAAATGCTTCAGAAAGAAACTATGAAATCATAGCCTCATTTTACAGTAAAACAAGAAACATTGAAACAGAAACCAACCCTACATAATAACTACACCTCCTTCGAATTGGATACAGCAAGATTTCAAGTTCAGCTTCACCAAATGCAAACTACAACTAAAGAATCTAGGAACTGCATCACCCTTTGCGCAGAAAAAAATAAAAGCAAGTAATGGCGGCAAAAAAAAGAAAAGAAAAAAGTCTAGCTTTCTGTTGCGTTCGTTTTCATGAGTTCAAATAATTCTAAATCCTTAATCAGCACTGCAGGATAAAAGGCTATTAGGTTATTATGGTTACTAACCTAGTAATTCTATATGGGATTCACTGATGCCTCTTTGTGAAAAGAACATTTCCTTATTTGATAGGGAAAGATATATATTTTTGGCTATTAGGTTATTATGGTTATGAATCTGGACTTCATTGTAAGTATTAAGAGTGGCTCCAGAAGATACATGAGCTTCTTGACTGTAAAGATCATTAATATCAAATAATCAGCTTCCCCTGTAGATCTTTGATATCCAGCTCATCTCTTTAACACTATTCATGAATAGAAGCAACCTAAGCTGAACTGAACCATCTCACAGTTTAAGAAAGATTAAGCACGATGACTTGTAATAGTTAAGTTATACATATATCAACGTATGGAAAGCCGAAGGGATGGCATTTCCTGCGTACTCCGAGTTTGGAGATCAGACTTGATTGGCAAACAAGAAGGAAATAATTAAGATTAAGGAAGAGGATATTCAAGACTTTAGCTTACAGAAGATATTTTGCAGGAAGTCCATGTCATGGTCCACAGTAAACCATCCTTTCGTTGAAACCCCATTAACAAAGTATGTGCTGCTCGTATTTGGTGAAAAATCTGCAATGCTGGAAGAGTTATCTAGCTTTAGGTCAGGAAAGCAGATCCCTACTGCATCTTTTGTCAATTGTACATCACACCAAAGAACAACACTGGGTGAACTTGTGCTCATTGCTATACTGTACGCAGCTGAGCTGGAATCGGGGAGCAGACCTGAAAATCCACCTCTAGCGATAACTAAAGGTTCATTTCCTGCAAGTAGAATTAACTATGTAAATAGCTTGGTTCTCAAACAAGTACAAAGATTATACTTTATAGAGCATTAACAAAGGACTTAGACAAAGAACTGTGCAGAATATCGAGCCACGTGATTGGCATGAAACACGTCCAAATGAAGCGTAAGCTAATTACAAGTTATCGAATGGTTAACGTAAAGGTTAACTAGCGATACACCTATACTAGCATTTTGTACCAGCTCAAAGTACAATCATACATTTGGGCAAAAAAGTGCTAAGCGTAATACATGTTTTCTTCTTTTATGTTTCTGACCAATAAATTATGTTGTAGATGAGTTTCGAGGTCAGATTGTGGGTCACACCTACAGTCAACAATTGGTATCTGTAAATATTATAGTCAACAAATTCCTACGGTGTAGGTTTAAATTCTTATGCTGACTCTTGCTATAAACGAATATATGGTACATAGAGTCAACAGCGGCCTCTAATGTGATATGTGCAAATCACAATTAATTGGTGAACCAGCTAATTTACCATGTCCCAGGTCCTACCTACTGCATAATCTAAACACCATCGAGCCTGCTCGTCTCACCTTCGCTACCAATTACTACCATTGGAAACTCAGCCCTGACAAACCAAAACCTCTCATCATGGTAACTTAAAACTTAAAAGCCTCCAAGGAATTGTCAGTTGTCCTAATCTGAAGAACAAAAAGAATTTTAAAAGTTCTCTGATAAAGTAAAGGCTAATAACCCTCCATAACTGCCCACTAAGCTCCTTTAGTATTTGTCTTTCTTCAGCCTCAACACTTTATGGCGGAATCTGAAGACTTAATTTTAGATTCCCCGTGTCCTATCTGGTAAAACCCTTTTCGACTTGATGACCTTATTTTCAGAAACCGTACTCAATGTGCAACCATGCTAGCCCATCATCTACAAATATCTTGATTTCTGAGTAAATCATTGGTCCTCCAGAACAAAAGTCAGATTCTCGCTAACCAGAAAAGTCTACAGATACACGCAATTTGGCATCTTTTATGGCAACACGCAAACACTATCCTCAAAATTAGTTAGTTTCCTTATATAGAACCAATCAGAAATTACTGCTGCAAATTCAACATGTTCTATTATGGAAACAAATACTCTCTAATGAGTTACCTACCCATGTAAGAAAGAATTACTACAGTATATAAATTCATCTTCTTTTAATCTTAGTATCATCATCAAATTAAAATAAGCACTACAAAAAAATCATTAAAAGGGTGTAAAGATAAAAGATAAAAATAGTAGGTCCCAAATTCTCCCACATTTACTACTCTTTCCTATTTGAGTAATTTAGCATCTCAACGAAATGCTAATTTAGAAAAATTGACTGGCTCGACCTAAATGAACCTATAGTCTACAATTACTTAGTTTGTAAAAAATATTTCAAGAGACGAACCATGTTTCGACACCACCACCATCATTGATCATTATGATTAATCATCACAAAATGAAAACTAAGAACATAGAATGTTCAAAAGATTCCTGAAAAAATCAAATTTTTAGAGAGTACTCTATTTCTCTACGAAGATCTAACAATTAAACTCCACCATTTTCACCAACAAACACGAAATCGCAACTGCAACTAACCTAAATGTTTCATCTCTACAGAAAGATGAAAAACAACAACCTAATATCCCTCATTTAAATAACAACAGAAACACTTTCTGATCAGCTCAAAACGAAACAAATCAAGGTAAAGTAAACATAAATCCAGAATAAAATGAAGAATAACAAAGAAAAGGAAGAAAGGAAGGAAGGATGGAAGCTAGAAACTAGAGAAAATGAGAGTAGTTCTGGATACCCACCGCTTAAGGTCTGCCATAAAGAAGCTTTTTTAGTAGATCTTTGAGCTGAAACCTGAAGCGTTACTACTGAATGAAGAACACAGACTAAGAAAAGCGCGCGAAAGATCGACATTGCCGGATTTAATCCCGGCATAAGCTTCAGAGTATCAAGTTCTGCTGGTCGGATTTACAGCTCGAATTTGGAGGAGAGAGAAGATGAGAGTTGAGAGACAGAGAGATAGAGCAGTTGAGTTGGCTTTAATGGATTTTATATAAAAACTAAATAAATTAAATTATTTATTTAGGGTGAGAAGAAACAGAGAGAGAGTTCATTTAATGGAATTTGTATAAGCCGGCTATCTAACGCGTCGACACGTTAAATGATTTAGACTGGCTTTCGGCTCTAGATTGTAGCCGATTAGATCGGCGCATTTGTAATAATGAGCTTAAAGTCTTGTGATATCTACCACGTCTTAAATGTTAAGGGGGTGAAGAAAAGTTACTTGTTTGTCTAGAAAAATTGGATCACAACCAAATGCAGTTACAATTGAATGTCCTCTGCCAGATTGGTTAAAAAGTGAATTTTGTTGTACGTAAATTGAAACAGTTTGATTAGGGCTGCACAACGGGTAGGGTGGGTAGGATATGGCCTATACCCGCCACCCTACCCGTTTATTGGCGGTTAAGAAAATCTTTACCCCGTCACCCTACCCGTCAAATAGTGGATAGGATAGGATACGGTTAAAAAACTGGCGGGTAGGGTAGGGTTGGCGGGTATGGGTAGGGTATGTGCACCCCTAGTAGGAATTGTTCGAAGACCAGTAGGGTAGGATAATTTCAAACTTTACCCGCCACCCTACTCGTTTATTGGCGGTTAAGAAAATCTTCACCCGCCAAATAGTGGATAGGGTAGGATACGGTTAAAATACTGATGGGTAGGATAGTGTTGGCGGGTATGGGTATGTGCACCCCTAAGTTTGATCCTGTATTCCTATTCTATTCCAAAGCAACAGTATATGTCAGTGTGCTACCAGAATTGGTGGCCCTGATGATTTGGTAGGCTTTAAATAGCAATAGATGACGGGACCATCATTTTCAGCCTAGCTGTCTCTCTGATCACATTCATCAGTTGTCTGCTGTATCTTTTTTGTTTTCTTTTTTATTTATTTCTGAAAATAATGCACTAGACGAATAAGTATGGAGATTGTTATGTTTCGGGGATTATGTAATGCTTTTGCATTTGTATTCGAAGAAATTCCGGTAAGTTTTTGTTCGTTTCCTGAATTTCAAGCTCCACGATGCTTGACATTTCACTTTTGTTTGTTCAAATAGGTCTTGTGCATACACACTAACTCAACAAAGCCGGAGTCTTTGTGTTTGCAAAAATTGACGCGGTCGCTATTCTTCTTTGGCATCCAGTAGTTGCCGTTCTGTTTGATAATTACAGACACGTCTGTCCACATTGCCATATGGCGCACTTTCAATGGTTGAGCGGCTTCAGCCCCTAAATTATTGTTACATGGCGCAAGTCTCTTTTTATGGGGCCGTTTGTTACATTTTGTGGGCCCCTAGCCAGCGGGTATATTGGCGTTAGGACGACCAACGTCATCGGTGATTCAATGTTATCGAGATTTCTGTAGTCTGGTATTTCCTACATATAATAACATTATTTAACTCGCGAAACTATCCTTGTCCCGACCTAACACCATTTACCCAAATGTAGAGGATCAAACGAGACGAACAAAAATAGAGGCCTCCGATATTTCTTTCCAAAGAACAAGATAAACCAAGGTTCTTCGATATATTTCATTTCAAAAAACGAGATAAACCAATGTTCTTAGGTAGTACTAATTAGAATCGTGGAGTACCATTTTCCAATATCCGACATTCTTAGCTTATAGGTGTTATATATCTAGAATACAAAACATAGTTTGGACAACTTAGCATAGATAAAGAGTGGTCAGGATGCATTCTGGGGAAGTTAAATTCATGGTTGTGATTTGCCCTAATTAAAATTAATCATTATAATTGCTTTATTAATTAGTGTATCATTAATCTCTCATGATGAATAATTTATTAGTAAATTTCATCATTAAATATCCTCTTAATTAATCTAATAAATATGTATTTTTACATTACTAAATAATTTTTAAAAAAAATTACTATATCAATAGAAATTAGTGGTTAGTAGTGGAAGAAATAGTGGTTGGTAGAAGTGGTGGTGGTGGAGGCGATAATATCAGTTGTGGTGGAAAAAATAATGCCAATGGGTGGTTTTATGATGGTGATGTTGGTGAATAGTCGTGGACAATATTAGTTTTGTATATTTACAACACAAGCAACATTATATCGTGAAAGATGTAGTTGGTCATTGATGAGTTTCAAAAGTTATTGTAGTAGTAGAGTTCGTCTAAGACTTGTGAAGGTTCGATTTTTAAATTTAATAAAAATAAATATATAAATAATGTTAACAATGGTGAGAGGTACTGGGACTAAAAATTTCACCAAATTCCATTCATGTGATTCAAAATTATTCCTGCACAATTATAGCTTGTATGATAACAATTTGTTGACTTTAGTTCCTTGCCTAATGTAGATTTTGAGAGCAATGAATGTAAATCTAAAGCATGAGACATCAAAACATTTTAGATAAGCATGACCCATCAATTGAAATGACACCCATTCAATAAAAATCATAAATCATTTCATTAACAGTGCAAGTAGTCGTAAAAAGAAATTAATTTATTTACCACAATGACGAAAAATGGCTCCATCCGTCGTCCCAGCATGTGATTCTAGTTCCTCATTATTACAAAGAAAACTAAATATAAGAAATAAAAGAAAATTGTGAAACTGGCTACCGGCTCTCCAAAAAAAATCACCTTGAATCATATAGCAATAGCCGAAATAATTGTGGGTTATCGAAACCAAATAGAGCTATCACAAGTAAAAGGAATCTGCAACAAGCCAAGAAAATGAACATGTACTGCATACCCTTATGTAGTTTCCTGATTAAGATACCTATGTCCCATTGTGGTTCAGGTTCAGGTTCTATGAAAGGATCTTGATAGAATATTTTCATTGGATGCACTTCCTCATAGCTAAGATCCAACAGTTCAGGTTTAAAAGTCTGGAAAAACTCAATTAAAAATAATAACAACCTGAATAACTGGGGATCCTTAAAGTCAATCAGATTTGACTTACACAGCTGACCACAAAGAGAGTGGTGGTCTTCCTTAAATAGATGTGTCGACCCTAATCTCCTAAAGTAATTAGGTTTAGTCTCAAAACTTAATAATTGACACATCCGAAATTTATATGTTCCCACAATTGGTAGAAAAGTTTTTGGTGGGAAAACAAAGTCAATCTTGGTATTATTGCCTGGGCTAACCTCATCAACCAGAGGATGGGTTTCTAACAGTTGAGACTCGTGTTGAATATTATTAAGTTCGGGAAAACGAGTACGAAGATAGTCTTGTAAGATGGTTGAGGCATTGATGTCAATTCCCACGTGAGGGATTTTTGTAAGAGTTAAAGAACATGGGGAATGATAATCACCCCCAAACTTAGAGTTTTCGACGTCTCTAGGTAGACTGGTCATAATCTCCCTAATTTCTAGGTCATCAGATTCCTGAAAGTGGGCGATTGATTTTTCTAAGTCAGGTTCATCCCCGCTAATCTCTACGAGTTCATCTAAGACTATTGTTTCTAAATCGTTTGACTCGAAAACAGTACTCTCAAGATAAACTGGTTCCTCTAAACCATCATCGGTTTCGTAATCATCGTCTAAAACGGGGGTATTTCTAGTCAAATCCTCGTCCTTTTGAATAGGTAAATAATTATTAAAATTATTTGGATTTGAACTAGAAATATCATTATAATCATCATCACCATCCTCCTCCTCATCATCATCACAATATAATTTTTGATATTCACGAATTCTCAAGCTTTGTTCCCAACTACATGGTCTATGTTTATAATATTTCTCATAGATCGTTAGAGGTGATTCCTCAATAAAAGTTGGAGTATCCATACATCGCTGCCCACGCATATATTCACCAAGATTCACTTCCGAAGACGTCTCTTGATAACGAGAATTTCTAGACATATATTCTCGTAACGTCATCTCAGGTGGCGTCTCCTGAAAAGGATTCATCACCGAGGAAACACAAACTACAGAGGAATTCTACACAATCACAAACAAGGCTGACTCGACCAAATCAAACCTATAAATTCTAACAAACAAAAAGCATGATGGCTCCACTTAGATTGTTTCTAGACCAGCTTCTATCTTTCGAAAGAAAATTCGTTGCAATTTGAGCAAACCCCTCTGGAATCAATCCGAGTCAAAGTAAGTTGAATAGAGACGAGGGAAGCTTAGTAGATCTTTGATACCCAAGGCCTCACCGCATTAGAAGGCGGCGCAGTCACGCATTCAACTCACAGAAACCATCATGAACTTTGAAGTGTGCTTAAAGAGCAACCAATATTTTTCGAACGAGTTTCCTATTAAGCTCGTTACCCTATAGGTCTCGTTCTAGTCAAAATTTTAGGCTTAGGATCGCGTTTGGTTTCGTTTTCCTAAGGCGGGCAAGAAGAGAACGGTGATGAAATCCGAACCCTTATCTTGTATTGGTCAGGCCTTGCCCTTTACTAGGAATTTAAAACAGTCGTATTCAAGTCCTCAGCATATATTCACCTTAAGGCAAACAGTAAACCCGCTTGCAGGAGATTCACGGGTGTTTAAAAGTTTACCTCCCGTACCAGACGGGCGAAGAACCGCTGTAGTCGACTCGGCCCACTGACTCCGGTGTCAGTGTGCGAACCCGAGGGGCCGAGACGATATAGTAATCGTCGTCCTTCCCTGCAAACAGTTTGTATTTAATTTTTTTTTAATTTATAACCCTTCCGTAGGGTTTTAAAAATAATGTCCAATGTTCAATGTCCGGAAAAAAAAAATAATGTCCAAAAATAAAAGATTACAAAAATAAAAACTTTAATTACAGTTTCTAAAAAAAATTAATAATAAAAAAAATATCTAAAAAATAATAATAAAAAAAAAGTTCTTCGTCTTCTTTCCGTTCTTTTTGCTTTAAGCTTTGTTCCTAGTCTTTATGAAATCGCCAAAAATCTTTGACCACTTCTTCTTCTTCTTTTTCTTTTCGATCCAAGCCTCAAAACCTGTATCACATAGACAAATACCCAAAGAACGTAAAAAAGAACAAAGAAAAATAAATCTAAAAAAAAAAATTCTACCTAAACACAATTCTGTGTCGGCGGCGCCAAAATGATTAATGATTTTTCGTGGTTGTAGTAGTGAAGGTTCAAACTCTCGGATTTGTGAAGGATAATTTTTTTTAGACTTAATAAAAATAAAAAAATAATTTTATATGCACAATATTAACAAAATATGGGAGAGAATTTTTACCGGGGATCAGGATTCCACCATTCACCAAAATTTATGTGATTCAATAACAATTCTTATCATGCAATTCTAGACAATATAACTCCAATCAAAGGAAATTGTGATTCTAATCATTGCCTAAATTAGATTTTGAAAACATCCACTGTTAATCGCGAGCATGAAGTATCAAAAGCAATTTACTAAGCATACTCCATCAAGAGAAAACACAATTGATTAATAAAAATCATTTACTCCATTTTTATTCGGTGCAATTAATAAAAGAGTTGCATAAATAAATTTAAATAAATTTTACCACATAACTTTTGGAAGAATGGCTTCCTCCGTCACCCCTGGGATTGGGTTTAGCTACTCATGATGAAAAACCTCTCAAATTGATTCATTGATACTCAAAAGTTGTTTACAATCAAGAGAAATGGAAAAAACATTTACCGTGTTTGCGACACATATAGAGCGTTCAAAAAGAACGATACAACAGAGTGTTGTGTGTTCCGAAGTCGGGGAAAGGAATTGAATTGTCGCAATTAAGCGACACTAATCAACGACTGTCCCTGAGGGTTTATGTTCTTCGTCTTCCTTGCACCAGCAGCAAGCTTTCTCCTGCGTGATTTCTTTCGATTTCTCGGCTCCTAAACTCTCCCAAAGACTCTCCAACTCTTCTAAACTCTTTAGCCTTGTATTTATAGTGTTTTAGAACAAAAATATCCGACCATAACACCGTATAATCTCCCATTAATCCCGTCATTGCTCGCTGCCCATATTTAACAATAATTTCCATTTTTGGCTTCTACACACGTAAACTTTGATCCTGCACGCTCTAGTTAACCTTCCCCACGCCTCCGAAGTCATCGAACTCCTCCAAAACACTCCATGCATGGCAAACACACAATCAAACTCGTGTTACAGGACACGTTGCTCTGTTTTGAGCTCGTGACTCAAACCAGGATTTCCAGCCAATTCCGATCGAATCTGATGCCCACAATGTGTTCCCTATCCCATATCACAACTTCCCACCAAATTTCAGCGATTGAATCGCACTAAAACACCTTCATTTTCTCGATCACAAATCTGCCAGTTTTGAATATATTTTTCCCGCCAAAAAGCTGTTTTTGAATTTAAAGAGAATATGGATGCCCCTTAACCAGAGCTTCGGTGCGAATAGCAATTGGGTGGAAATAGTAATTTTTGGGTGGAAATAGTAATTTTTATGGGTTCCTCCGAGACATTTCTGGGATGCTTCCGGTGCATTTCAGGGGTGCCTACGATACATTTCTCCGGGGTGTAAAACACTGCTTTTTGAGCCCATTTCTCCGCAAGGGCTTATTTCTCTAAAAATTCCTACAAAGACATAAAAGAACACAATAAATACAAAATTGAGCACTAACAATACATACAATAGAGACATATTAGACACATAAATGCGTCTATCAGTCATCACGATTGACAAAAACAAATATCATATTTTAGGATGATACCATACCATTTTTTTTAAAAATGATCATAACCGCTGGATCACCTAAACGGTATCCTTGCTACCTTTAGCACCCGGTTGTATAAATCATGGTTCTAACCGTTAACATAAAATTAATTGCAATTCAACAGAGTATATAACAATAAAAAATATAATGGAATAAATTAATTAACGATCTAAGTTTGTTCAACCGTAATTTTACTCATGATGTTTGTGATTTAAAAATTAGAAGTACGACAAACGGCCAATGGGAGGTAGGCGCCTTTTGTGGTGGAGAAATAAATGGTATTATATATAGTATTGTAATGGCGGCGACGGTTGGTGAGTAGCAATAGACTATGTTAATTTTGCATCACTAAAAAATAGGTAATATTATAAATTAGAAGCTGGTTGATCGTCTTATTAATAAAATAAAATAAACTCGGTTAAAGTACCTGAAAGATCAAAGAAAAACAAAAAAAAAACACAAAATGTCACGTTATATAATTACTACAAACAAACGGGCACAAGTCAAAATCAATACAAAAAAATTTACTTATTATCGAGATGTGTCGTTACGGTAAGGGTTGTACCCTAGCTGTGTATATTTTTCTGCCTATTTCTTTGTATTGTATTATAAAATGAAGTTTTGATAAGTTAGGAAAGATAAAGACCGGTTCTGATTTTTCCTCCCAATTGGTGAATTCATGGTTTCGTTCGATCCCATGAATACACACTTTAATTGAGAAAAATTCATTACATATTCTCTTATTCCCATCTCAAAGTCTAAATCAAAATGGAGAAATTTGATCAACTGAAAATTACAAATCTACCTTCCCATAAAACTGAACAACTGATTCTCTCTCTCACATTCGGTATGATGAGTGGGTTTGAAAAATCTAATTCCTTACTTTGGAGCAAACGAAAATCAGAAATGAAGTTGGGAAGGGAGATAGATTGCATAAAGGAAAAAAAATCCAAGAGTATAGTTCCACTCAATCTTCTTTCAATTTTCTCCCAATCTTCATCTACCAAAACGTACATCTGTGACCAGTCAAAATACTCTGAGCTCATTTGAGAAAATATTTTCTTTTTTACATTGTTTCATGTATGAATGTTTGGGGTTTCTATCATTTTCTTGAATATCATTTGTTGTATATTTAGCTGAAGTATACATTTTAAAATATAGCCTTGTTGATTATAATAACCTCATGGTTAAATTTAGGGATGCGTGTATTTTGTGACTAGAATTTGGCTATCACAGGTCGTCGGGGTTTCAATATATTCACAACTTTTTGGTTTAGAAAGGTGATTTTTTCTAGAACCAATTTTTCGTTTCTATTTGTTTAGATATTAGTGGAAATAGAATTTTGATTTCATCTTGATAGATATAAACTTACACAAAAACTTATAAGATTATTCAAATTACACGTTATAATTTGACAATAAATTGGTATTTTCAAAATGATCTTACATGTATAAAAAAGCTCTTGTTCTTCGGGCTTCTGTTTCAAAGTCCAGATTAATTTGACTAGAAGCTATTTTCAATAAATAACCTGACATGATTATACATAATTTATATAACATCCACGCCATTATGGATTCATTCTTGGAAAAGCTAAATCTACGGCTGTAAAATGATCAGTTTAATTAACTTTCAATAATAAATGTTCTATTGATATTTCATAATAAATATTTATTTAATTAATCAAATAAATATATTTCCATTAATACAATACATGATAAATTTTATTTTATATTAAATCAATAGGCATTAATGGTAGTTGTGATGGTGGGCAAGGGCGGTGGATCGACGCCGGGGATAATGGTGGTGGGTGTTGGTGAGAATGGTAGAGTGACGACTTTAATGGTGGTGGTGGTAGTGGGATGAAAAAGGTGTTTTAAGGTTATTTAGTTTTCCTTATTGAAAAAAATTATTTGATATTAGATTTTCCAGGAAAAATCCATTGAGAGAGTCTTTTCAATTTAATAAAAAAATAATTACACAGCAAGCAACAAGCTGCGCCGCGAGCTCTTATTAGTTTTTAAATTTGTTTTTTTTTTAAATTAAAATAAATATTAAAGGCCAGATTTTTCTAGGGAGAAGATAAATCAATAGCTATGATTTTAAGATTTGTCGGGTCGCGGCAGGTAAGAAGATGAAACCTATTAAAAAAGTTGACCATATACAAGGCTACACGCAAATCAATTGTAATTGATTTAGTTTATCATATCTCTCTCTATTCCCATTTTTTGTCATGACTGTTTTTGCCATTTCTCCTCGACTTGATATGATTATGCGTGCTTGAGAAATAGTTCATGGTAATAGGTAAAGAGAGAAGATAAGTAGATAAAAAACGAAATGGATCAAAAATTACAGATTATTAAACTTTAGGAAAACACAAATCTATGTAAATTAGGATAATTTATATCACCAAAGGGAGAAAAATAATCCTTGAAGCTAACAAATTTTGTAAGATTAATCTGATTGATTTTGAAGTAATTTTGTGTTTCAGATTTGTTATAAATTTGGTGAACGACCTTTGATGATTTTTTTTTTTCGAAGAAGGGACACTACTTTGTTTTGAAGAAGTTAATGAAATGGTGTTCTATTACCAGTAGGCCCATAGAATTTTGAAGAGTTGGTTAACGTTTAACTATATTTGTATTAAAGGATTGTATGACTTACATATATAGTATTAAAATATTTGAGACTAAGACATGTTTATTAACCAACACCTCAAAAACATTTAGATTTGGATCAACTTGATCGATTTTTAGCAAATAGTTATGATATGTATGAACCGATGGATATATTTGAAATACATATCATTTCAAAAGATATGGGTTAAGCCCTAGTATATATTACAAAAAAGATAGTTAAACTGTATCATATATTGAAACCCATACGGATGAATAAGGTCCTTCATGCAAAATGGGTCTGGAGATATAATGTTGCAGATAAAGTTCTTTGGAAAAGAGTTATCAATCAAAAATTTGGTGGCAATTCTAAGGAATTTTACCCTAATTGTTCTAAATAGACTATTAGTAAGAGTCTATGGTCATGAATCTTGAAACGTGAAAGGCGGATGGAGTTTAACTCTATAATTTAGATGCATAGTGGTGACAAATGCCTTCTTTGGAATGAGATTTGGCCGAATAATCGGTCAATAATGTCTATTCGTCCGAAAATATTTAAGCTTAGTAGATTAAAGGAGACTACAATTAAAGAGATATCCAGTGTTGGTGTTGATAATAGCTGGAATTTTAAATTTGGCGTACCACCAAATGAGGAAAAGATTGAGGGTACGGCATATTTACTCAACATGCTTCTTGTTATCAATCAGGATGGAAGCACAGATCAAGGACTTTGACTGCCAGGTAAAAAGAAAAACTTTGTTGCCGAGTGTTATAAGGCTCTAACATATGAAGGTTTGTTATTTTTCCTTATAAGTGCCTATGAAATCCAAAAATTCTTCAACGGGTAATATATTTTATTTGGACCCTTTGTTACAATGCTGCACCAACACAAGATACTTATAGAAACCATACAGAAGCGAATGGATATATGTTGTGCAAGAAATCATCTTAGTGTCATCATTATATTTATTTTTTTGCAATATGAGACAGCTAGAGCAATATAGCATCATTTCTTAAACGTATACAACTTGCAGTGGGTTTTCCAAGAATCTGTTCAGAAATTCATTGAGAAATTGAGTAAGAAGAAGCATGAGAATGCTGCAATCAAATAGAAGGTATGAGACATTATACCATTTGAATATGATGGCAGTCCGTATTGAAAGGAGTGAAGGTATTTCAATGAAAAGTATAACACTTTAGATATTATTATTATTTGTTTATTTTTGATTGATAAAGACTTTGGTGCTGGCGAATTTCGAACTCAGGTCATGGTATCATCACCCAGTAACTTTACCATTGTACTACAATGACATCGATCTTTAGATATTATTATTGAAAAGGTGAAGAGTTTGATTTTGAATTGATGTGTGGGTACTTCAGTTTTTGACGGATACTCTATTAATGATGTTCTGCAAAATTAGGATGCAGTTCTTGGTTATAGGTAATGTATGTCAGGTTTAATATAATATAACTTTTGTAAATATTTTTTCATAACTTTTGCACCTTATTGGTGTTGAGATGTTCTACTAATAAATCTTGCCCTTTTAGAGTTTAAGAAATTTTTTTTTATCATATTCTAAAGAATGTCGAAGATGAACTTTGGGAATGTTATTTTATTTTTGTCTTCTTTTTTCCGAAAAAGAGGCTAACATATTGATAAAGCCGATTTAGGAAATCGGAAACCTTGCAAAAAAAAAATCAAGATCATAAAATAGTCATACAAGTTGTTGTATTTCCACCAATTTTTTCCTGTCAAATTTGTCCCTACAGATCTAAAAACAGTTTCTGAAAAGCTTTTTCTTTCTAGCAAAGGAGATGATCAAACATCTAGGGACTGATTTTGAAAACAAAACCAGTATGTGTTAAAGCACAAAGCAATGACTGGATTAAATCCAACCCAATGTTCATCGGAACATGTAGATAACATGAACTGGAGTTTTTAAGTTTAGATTGCCTAATGCAATAAAGGTAGAAGTGACCCAACTAGAAGTAACGGTAGACAAAAAGTAACCAAAGTGTCTCAAGTAGCACTGGTAATTTGAATTGGTCTTTAAGTGTTTGTATCGGGAATCAGCGGGCTGACTCGGCTTTGGAGATGTGGTAACAGTTGTAGTAATAGACGAACTGGATGATGATCTTCATTGAGTTATTGTTGTCTTTATTTCCATTAATAAGCCTAAAACTGCACTAACAACCTTTTCAGAGTAATTATGATCTGATTCTTCTTTAGTTGGTATATCAAAAACTCGTCGGAAAATCCCTTGAACATTTTTGCCTGTCAAGAAGAAGTTTGTCATTACTCATGAGGCATACAATTAACATAGCACAAACAACAACCCACAAGTCAAAAAAAAATAGTAGAATTCGGTCTCCTCGGCCGAGTACTCGTTGCCAGGTAAATGAGCGATGCGATTTCCGAGTCCAAGGTCATTCCGATGAACAACGATTAAGTCGGTCGATTAGACCGATTTTGGTGAGTACTCGGCTGAGGAGACCGAGTATTATATATAAATGGGCCGATTACTAGGTATAAGTCATGACTCATGGGTATTATGAACAAATCTCTTATAAATAGGTTCTGATTATGAGGCCAAATTTTGGCGATTTCCAAGTCCAAGCTTATTGCTCCTCGCTACAAGGTACCCTACCGAGTAGGACCGAGGATCGTTTTTGATTATTTTGGGTCAAACCTAAAAGAAGGATCTCAAGATTGCTGAAAGATGGCTGACTGGAGACTTTCCTTAAACAAAAATAATGAACTTGCTGGAAAAGACGTTGTAACTCCTGTAACTGCCATAAAAAATCACCAAAGATACTGCATCAAGAGTCTATCAGAACAAGACCCAATCTTAAAAACCCCATTACAAAGAGGGTTACACGACTCAATTAAGAAAATACGAAATCAAGTATATAAAACATAAAACTAGTCTTAATAGCCTTACAAAAACATGATCTACAAAAAAACTAGATCAATAAAAAATCCTAATAGAGGATTCAAAGGACAACCAAAGCTATTAAAGGGAGCAGTTAAGTCCGCGGGTACCATATATGATGTTGTTTTTGTGACATGCTTATAGATAAGTGCTGAAATATGTAGTATGCTTTGGTCTCTTTTCTTCATTAGATCATATAACAAACCTTTACTTACAACAAAGCTCCAAGCAAGACAACCCAAAATTACGAAGAACATAAACAAGAAAGCAAAAATTAAAACTAAAACTGGTTATAATTAAACTAGGCTAAAGATTAAAATAGATTGAAGCTTGAGATGGTAGTTGATCCGCTGAGATCCCCTCTCGGAGAGACGATTTGAGCAGATTGGGGATCTAGACAGCTAGGGTTTTTTTCCCTCTATTGTTTAGAGAAAAGGTATCAGGACGCTATAGGTGGTTTTTCTTTGATACATTTCTACTCTTTTCCCTATTCTAGACTAGATGACATCCCATTCACTAGTCATTTCATTTTTCACTTCGAGGGGTTTACTGTTTCTCATATTTTAATGTTTAACAGGGGAGGCGTCGAAGACTCATAAAACTTACCTTCGCTTATTTATGTATATTTGTAGTGTTTTTTAAATTTTAATTCATTTATTTCTTTTCCTTTATTTATCCATAAAAAGATATATTACAAAATTTATTGGAGTATGTGTCATTTCTTTTCAGTGTGATTCCTAATATCACAAACCTTTGAAGAAACAACTGCAAAACCGAGGGATTCGTTTTAGGCGCTTAACGTTTTAAAATAAATGTTTGTAAATAAATGGAGATTTTGTAAAAAACACCATGTTACAAGGGTAACCGAACCAGGACCAATGAAAATGGTTTGGCTTTTTCTCATACACAATATCAGTCAGGAGCGGAGCTAGCTCAGAACATGGATGTTTTATCATTCAGGGAGAAACTAGCTTAGAACATGGGTGTAGAGTTGGGTCCCCATCCCAGCTGGATCCCAACTTTAATATTACAAATTTTAGCTTGTTTTTGGTGCAAAATGATCTACCAAACCCGTTTTCTGCACCCCATACTCTGAAAACTTGCCTCCGTCCCTAATACAAGTATGTTAAGGAGTTAAAAATTAGAAGCAACATGTAGACCAAATGACCAATTTATATCCTCGCGTTTTTAGGGGCCACTCGAAAGGATTTAGGGGCCAACAATAAAACAAAAAAGGTCATCCAAAGGGAAAATATAGCCAGCCCTTATTTCGTGTAATTCGTAATGGCGAAATTACCCTTATATATTCGGAGGATATGATAACATTGTTATCCTCCGATTGCAATCGGAAGCCAAAATATTTCCCAGACTTCCGATTGTAGTCGGTGCAGTATTAGAATGATTTGTGTTCATTAATCGGGAGTGTACACAGCCAGCCATAACCACTTGGTTCGTGTTTTGGATGCAGCGTTAATCGGAAGTTAAATATATTACAAAACCTACCGATTATAAGTTGCCCCAAATTCAAATTTTGAAAGCTACCATAATCGGTAGATATGCTAAATACAATACCTATCGATTATTGGTTTCTCCACATTCAACTTTCGTCAAATTAGCCGTTGGAGTTTTTGGGAAAAACAAAAAGAGTCGTTGGACCCTAAACCTATATGAAGAAACTCATATCTATCACCCCAATTGCACCAAACTCTTTCCTCTCTTCAGTTTTAATTTTCATAACAAAAAACATGGATATTGCTTTTGCCGAAGAAGAAGATTGTGCTATTTATAGAGCGTGGGTTGTGGTAACTGCTCATGATCGTGTTCACAAGCTCCACAAATCGGAATCCGAAGAGCAGATATGGAACCGTATCTTAATGGTATTTGAGGCCTTAGATGGTAATCGAATTCGAAGATCATCCAATGACATTAAGATGAGAAAGAATGCGCTCGATAGGAGATTGACAAACTTGAAGATGAGGAACGGTTTGTTAGGAACGCTTTTCCTTGGTGGACGTATGAAAAACGAGTAAGTATCTCTGTAACTCCAACTCACATTAACAAAAGTTAGTACTAACTTGTTACTCATTCGTAATTTCAGAGAAATCTTGCGGATCGCCGGTATGTGGACCTCTACGGGAAACGATTTGAACATGAAGGATGCTACAAAATCAAGAGGGACAATTTCTATGGTCACTGGAAGTTATGATCTGTTTTAATACTTTTATGGTCAATTAGGAGTATGTATTTAGGTGCTTTTGACGAAATTGTAAGGTTAAGGCCGTTTGAACTTTATGTAATGGATGTAATCGGAGTATTATTAATATAAAAACTAGCCGATTATACGAAATCGGTAGATTATTTTGTTAAACAACCTACCGATTGTAATATTCGGTTATGTTATGAGTCAACTTTCTTTCCGATTATGGTGTTGTTTGGTTCCAGGAAACAGTTTTTTTTGTACTTGTAATATTCGGAGGATATTTTTTTTGTAAAGTTCCGAATGTACGATGGCCCAAAAATCAGAATTTGGAAAAACTTATACTTTTCAAATTGTCTTTGAAATAATCGGAAGTTAAATTAGTTACCAAAACTTCCGAATATGGGTTGTCTAACCTTCAATATTGTCCCTTGGAACCACCTAGAGCCATGGCGTGTTTTGTTTTGAACTTGTAATATTCGGAGGATAATTTTTTTGTAAAGTTCCGAATGTACGATGGCCCAAAAATCAGAATTTGGAAAAACTTATACTTTTCAAATTTTGTCTTTGAAATAATTGAAAGTTAAATTAGTTACCAAAACTTCCGAATATGGGCTGTATAACCTTTAATATTGGCCCTTGGAACCACCTGGAGCCATGGCGTGGTTTGTTTTGAACTTGTGATATTCGGAGGATAGTTTTTTTGTAAAGTTCCGAATGTACGATGGCCCAAAAATCAGAATTTGGAAAAACTTATACTTTTCAAATTTTGTCTTTGAAATAATCGTAAGTTAAATTAGTTACCAAAACTTCCGAATATGGGCTGTCTAACCTTCAATATTGGCCCTTGGAACCACCTGGAGCCACGGCGTGGTTTGTTTTGAACTTGTAATATTCGGAGGATAGGTTTTTTGTAAAGTTCCGAATGTACGATGGCCCAAAAATCAGAATTTGGAAAAACTTATACTTTTCAAATTTTGTCTTTGAAATAATCGGAAGTTAAATTAGTTACCAAAACTTCCGAATATGGGCTGTTTAACCTTCAATATTGGCCCTTGGAACCACCTGGAGCCATGGCGTGGTTTGTTTTGAACTTGTAATATTCGGAGGATAGGTTTTTTGTAAAGTTCCGAATGTACGATGGCCCAAAAATCAGAATTTGGAAAAACTTATACTTTTCAAATTTTGTCTTTGAAATAATCGGAAGTTAAATTAGTTACCAAAACTTCCGAATATGGGCTGTCTAACCTTCAATATTGGCCCTTGGAACAACCTGGAGCCGTGGCGTGGTTTGTTTTGAACTTGTGATATTCAGAGGATAGGTTTTTTGTAAAGTTCCGAATGTACGATGGCCCAAAAATCAGAATTTGGAAAAACTTATACTTTTCAAATTGTGTCTTTGAAATAATCGGAAGTTAAATTAGTTACCAAAACTTCCGAATATACCACACAAATCATTGTCATTTGAACTTGTCTAACTTAGTTACCCAAACAAATTTCCGAATGTACAACAAAAATCATTGTATAACACATAGACAATACATTAATAAAAAATAGTAATTTTATTACCTCGGTTTCGTATAATTCTCTGGCCCATGAGTCTTTGTATCCAAATAGCAATTTTCCTCCATCCTCCGGTAGCCCAAGGATTGTGCCTGCTAGAATACCATTCTTCTTCAAGTGCTGAGGGACAAGATGTGATGCTTTCTTAGCAATATCCTTCTTTACACCATCTTTTCCTTTTTTGGCTTTTTGGGTACCACTTGGTTGTCCTTCTTCTTCTACTCTTGGCACTGGATCAACTGGTTCAATTTCATGGCGGGGTGTAACTTGTGGAGCAGTTGGTTCTGCACTTTGTTGAGCGGCTTGTTCAACACTTGGTTGCACCCCTTGTTCACTGCCTTGTTGTTCTACACTTTGTTCAGCACTTGGTTGCACTCCTTGTTGACTGCTTTGTTCTTGTAAGCTTTGTTGAGCACTTGAGTTATCTTTGGCGCTCCTTTCCCTCCTAGAACTAGCTGTCACTTTCTTCCTCCTTTCTCGACTTTGTCTAAACAACAAAGAAAGGAACAATATTTACAAACTATACAATCGGAAGACAAAGTATGGAAATATAACCCGAATGAACACATTCGGAAGTAAAAAGACACATACTGTTCCCGAATACAAAACAATTGAAATATAACTAAACATGTTTACAACCGAATATGCATCAATTGGAGTTCAGAAGCTGTAAATTTTTCATCCTACACAATCGGAAGACAAAGTGCACATCTATAACCCGAATGTACAAATTCGGAAGTAAGAAGACACATATTTTTTCCGAATGAAAAACAATCGGAATATAACTAAACATGTTTACAACCGAATATTCATCAACTGGAGTTCAGAAACTCTAAAATTTTATCCTACACAATCGGAGGTATAAAACATTATATTGTCTTCCGAATAAATACTGGCCCCAAAATAGGATTTTTCCTATATCAGAAATTTTGAGATTTTTTCAATATATACATTCGGTAGTGAGTGTTCTTCCGAATACTCTGTGTCTACTTAAATATATTCGGTAGCCAGAAAATTCATTAAACTACCGATTATTAGCAGTTTGTATCCAGGAAGATATGGCCACCAATATTCGGCAGATAATCATCAAATCTTTCTCCCGAATACTGTCGATGTTCTTGAGAAATGAAGAACACAACTACATTCGAAAGTAAATGAGCATGAATATCGTCCGAATCTGGATAAATAACCGAAAACCCTAGAAATTTTTTTTCTCGATTCGACGAATTAAAGCGAAATAAACACTAAAAATGATAGATTCTTACCTAATTGGGGTCATTTGAAGTTGACGAAGTGTTTGACTATCGGTATCGCCACCACCGACTACATTGCCGGGTACTTGTTCTTCGCGTTCTTCTTCATTTGCAGCAAGAATTTCTTTATTTCTTGCTAAAATCCCAATCTTTGGATCGATACCCCGAGCAACATTTTTGGTTCTAGGTCTGTGGGTTTCATTTCCCTTATCCATTGTTTTATAAACGAATCGACGATGTTTTGATTTTACGATTCACGGCGATGTTTCGGTTGAACGAGGAAAGTTTTTTTTCTTCCACAATCGGAAGATATGAAATTGGAAGAAGAAGAGTTGAAATGAGGAGAATTTTTTTTGATTTGGTTTTTATGGTTTTACCAGAAGGGCATTTATGTAACTTCAATATCATATAGGGTACCCCTTAACTAGAGTCTTTGGATGGGTATAAATTGATGGTCCCTAAATACTTTTGAGTGTCCCCTAAAAACGCGAGGATTTATATCATTCTATAAATTTGAGAGGAAAAAAATTGTTTGCGTCAGAAGCTTTCAAAGTTCACCTTTTCCGCTTATCCCAATGTAATGCATGGTTTGTTGTGCCGAGTATAGGTATCATATTAGTCCCCATTGGTACATATATGATACGGTGGTATCATTGATACTAACCGAAAATAAAGATTTATGTATATGTATATTATTGGCGTCTTTCATCATATAAATTTTCACATATATGATGTTTAAATACATTTTCTCATGCACAATAGAATAGTCAAATGAAACTGACTAAATCATCAAATACTAAAAGGAAAATGTGTCATTTGTCCAAATATTTTTAAATCACAGTTCAAATGGACGAGTAAAAAATAGTTTGGGTGAAATGACAAAAAAAAATATAGCAAGGATGAAACTGGATTCATCCTAGCTTAAATTTAAAAAATAGCAAGAATGAAACTGGATACATCCTGTGTAAATTAAAAATAAGAAAAAATATTTGAAAATGGGCACGATGAAACTGGTTACATCCTGCCTATTTTTACATTTTTGTTCATTTAAACAGTATCAAAATCTAACTGTCCATTTCACCCAGGAATTGTTGATTTTGGTCTTTTTAACCAATTTTGTGAATACCAAAAGGATTATAATTTCAATAAATTATTACATTGAATGTGACTAATAAGCATATAACGTGAAAAGATCGACATTACAGTTCGAATTAACTTTATCTTCAAAATTTGAATAACTAGTGTAGATGGTTTGATTTTGCTCTTTTGTCTGACATCCTACTTGTAGAGGTTATGTGTGAGGAAATATATGCATCTTTAAAGGATCATTCTCATACGTTTATCACGACATTCATGTATTGAATACTAAGACTGCTAATTGAAAATTCCATAAATTTTTCTTTCTGAAAAAGAATTGACCATTGAATGGCACTATGTCAGTGAATGTATGTGTCAGCTTAATAATCAAATCTCAAATTGTATTCATCGCATGGATATTCGTACATCGTTCTGGCAAGCAAAGTAAGAAGTCATGATAGAAAAACCCAGCATGAATATTGCGAACAGTGTCCTTCTTTTTCCTCCATATGTATAGATTCATGCAAATGCTATCGTTGACATGCGTTTTGTATTTCGTATCGGTTAATATCGGTTATATCGGTTAAAACAAATCGTTACAGAACTACACAATTCATATCATTATATACAAAATTAATACTTAAAGACATGTATAATTAAGGATCGTACATCAACAACACTGTTAATATGGGGTGCCAATTTGGTAGACCAAAATCAAAATCCATATTAGACAAAATATTTATAATTCATGAATCGGTACACTTCTTAGTAATTTAGTACCCCTAATTTTTGTTTGCACTATGATAGGTACAAAATTATTTTGAATTTAAAAGTAGGATTATTTTGATTGTTATGGGTTTGGGACCTTGGGTAGGTACGTCCAAGACAAATGCGTAAATAGCGGGAAATGCATCTTACGGGATGGGCCACATGGGTATAGTGGAAAATAGCAATGTTTAAAAGTTTTTGAATTCATGGACCCACGTGAAAGGTCCATACCAATATCATTCCCTATCTTTTCAGAGGATTTTAGGCTAATGATTTTTGTCGTAGAGGTAGGAGCCCGGTAGATGCTTGCGGCCACGTTGTGTCGTAAAATACGAATATACTGATAATGCATTAAATATTGTAACCTCTCTTTCTATATGAGTTGGTGCGCACCCAAAAGTGGCCAATACCGCGTCTAAAAAGATTTGACGAGATAATCACCTAATTCTTTCCAACGATTACAAGGAACTTATTGACTTTATGTAGTAATGAAAATGATATCTTCGACCTTTTCAATTAAATTTTAGTTCATTGTGGAATATAGTATTTTAGGCCGTCAGTGATTGATTTTTTAGTATTTCAAAAGTGTACATGAGTTGAATGATTAATTATGGTTTGTCAATGGTTTAGCCTCAAAATTAGTATTTAAAATAGTATGCTATGTTCATTATTGTTTTTTGTTTTGTGAATAATTATGTTGAAACTAAGTAGAGGAGCCCCGAGCTGTAAACTATGTTGCAGATTGATTGATCATTGATGTCCAATAAACCACTGTGTAGGATTAGTGTGTGACCAGGGCCGGCCCTCAAAATATGATGACCCAAATTAAATTATAAGTCTTAGCAAAAAAAATATTTAAATTTTAAAATGATTCCCCATGCACACATAAACTTTTTTTCCTGGTAACAAAGGAACTTTTTTTTAATGGAAATTTAAGGTTACATTGGATTTAAAATGGAAAAGTAGAGAATACAAAGTAATAAGAACATGCCATACAAATACAACACCGAAAAATCCGACAAGAGAAAGAGATGCATCAACGGAACATGACAAATATAAGCATGAATAAGAACCTATTAAATCGGTGGAACAATGGTTTTTCTCGGAATTAAAATCCAACCATTTTGTTTGTTTTTCTTCTTCATAAAGAAATGCTCCTAAAGTTGGAGTGATTTGCTCAAATCTCTTAAAACTTGTGATGAAAATTCCGTCGTCAAGAATATCATTGATGAAGATTCTGTCGCCGGATAATTTAAGGATGGAGATTCCGGTGAAGATTCCATCGTCGGAGACAAAAATGATGAAGATCTCGCCGTTGGAATGCATCTCAAGTGATCTTAAAACCCATAGTAACCAAGAACGACCATTAAAGTCGAGATAAACCTCTCTAGTAGAGACCATCAAGGTGCAAAAAACTTATCACATGATAAGGCATAAACACAAATAAACCTAGCTATAACAAAGATATAGTGAAAAGCAAGGAAAGGAAGTAAAAATCCCGCTCAGATCCAGCCCAAAACAGACCAGATCTGAGCAGCTGTGTTTTTCTTTTTTTACACAAATAAACTCTAGAAAAAAAAAGAAAAAAAATCTATAACACTTGTTATAAGCTGATTTTATCTTCCAGCTGAAGGGATTAACGCACTGTTTATTTTTGATCCATCACTCCACTTCTATAACATATCATCCATTCCACGTATTATTAGAGAAGCCAGTAACAGTTCACCATTGGAATAATTTAATGTATTATGTAACCACTTAATTTAGGATGATGTATTAGTAAATTTTAAGTGGGTGTATAGGATATAGGTGTGATTTCATCCTAGGAAACTACGTATTATTTTATTGGTTTAAGGAAGTAGATGTATGAACTTGTTTCATAATCGAAAGGGAAATCATAAGTGTATTGGTCCCGTTTTTTATTGAGTATCATTTGGATGACCAATACAAGATGACAAGGTATACCCTATATTGACTTATGTTGAGAATCAAGGTATAACCGGTCATAGTCTATAGTGTGTATCAAGTTGTAATCGGTCACTAGATAATTTGGAAAGTAAGGTGTAATCGGTCACTAGATACATTAGGAAGTAAGGTGTAATCGGTCACAAGATACATTGGGAAGTAAGGTGTAACCGATCACAAGCTACTTTGGGAAGTAAAGTGTAACCGATCACAAGCTACATTGGGAAGCATGGTGTAACCGGTAACAACCTATCTTGGGGAGCATGTTATAACCGGTCACAACTTATATATTGAGTCATTGTATAATCGGTCCCAAGAGCAAAACCGAGTTTCCAAAGTTCACACATTTCTTCATGTTGTGTGTGAATTAGGAATTAAGGTTTGCTAAGATGAGAAACTTATAGATGTCGACATTATTTGAACATGTGTACAACTCTTATTCATTTATTGTTCAAAGATATTCCTTGATGCTCAAGGTGATCCCAAACCGAAGTACTGAAAAGTATTTAATTATGACTTTCAAATATATATGTTTTAATTACCAGCAACTAAAGCATATTCTCTTGAAAAGGTTTATTAGTTAATGTGCTAAACTAGTAAAAGAAACTTTCTAAGAGAGATTCCGGAAATATTGTTTGAAATTTAATTGGAAATAGGAAAAACAGAAATTAGGTACTTTATTGAATATCTTGAGAATATTTTCAGTTTTGGAATTTCCTTGATGTCCAAATAATCTTGGTCTATAAATACTTGAGTTTGTGTTTCTTGCAAACTATCGTAAGAGCCAGACAAACTTCATTCGTGTTGTTTCTGGTGGAGCCGTCTATCCGGAGAGGAAATTACCCTAATTAGACGAAATCTCTTACGACCGCTCGTTTAAAGATATATGTGGGATCAGAAGCTCTACGAGTATCGTTGGTGGAAACTAGATAATTGCGCTGTTATTCTGACATAAGGGTCACTCAAAATAGATCAAAGTATCGACAGTATCTTTAGAACTATTTGTAGATTTAAAGACATCTTGTTATAATCCATTATTAACAGACTCAGTTATATGTGTGCTTGATCACAAGAGGATTGAAGTTTGTGATGTGCAGGTTATTGAGAATGAAAAGACTAGGGTACCCAAATATACCTCAATCTAAAAAATTTCCACCTATAAGTTCTTTCTCCGAAAGTTATTGTCTATGGACTGAGTCGAGACAATACAACTAATCGGTTCACACTTCGTGTGATCGTCTATGGATACCAGATCGAGACAATACAACAACGAAGTATGTTTACTTGATAATAAGTTCGGACTTAACCAAACTCTATATGATTACTTATCAAGTAAAATAGGAATTAACGTTTGTGTATTTTACTTCTAATTATGATAAAACAATTATAATTGCGGAAATAGAAAAGTAAAAGACACAGCAATATTTTATTAACAAGGAAACCCAAATGCGGAAAAATCTCGGGACCTAGTCCAGATTGAATACTCTCAGAATTGAGCCGCTATACAAAATCTAAACCAACTTCGTATAGTTGAGACCAAGCAACTAAACCTATAGTTCACCTAGTTTCCTCAGTATCCCTGCGCCTCCAACTTGTAATAAGTCACGCACTTAGAACAATTCATTTGGTTTGTATTCCAAACAGTAAAGGAACAACAAATCTGTTCGGTAACAACTCTTTTCAAACTAAATGATATGAGTTTGACAAAGGCTCTTCCGTTTAAACAATAAACTCCTTTGTCGGGTCCTTAAATCAATCTCTTACCAATCACCAAAGCAATTGTAAGACTTATGCAATCAATATTGTTAATCACAAAGAAGTGTATTGATGCCGATCTACTCAACTAATCAATCACGATTATCACAAAGATAAAATGATTATAGTTGAATCCCTTTCAAGCCGAATCAAGTATTGTGTACACCAAAGATTATGAACCCAAAAAGTCTTCCTGTCTTCAAATCTTCTTTGATCTTCAATAAACACCTGCACACAATCAACTTGAATCTCTTGTGATCAATCACACACAAAATTGAGTCCGTTAACGTTGGATTATCACAAGATGTCTTTAGATCTACAAACAGTCTAAAGATCACTGTCGAAACTTCGATCTAGTTTGAGTAAATCTTATTGTATCAGAAGAGAAGATTCTCAAGCATAAACAAACTAGGTGCAATCAAATTTCAACCACCGTTAGTCAATCAAATCAATCGAAAACTAATAATAAACCACAATTATCTAGTTTCCCACCAACGGTACTAATAGAGCTTCTCCACCAGTAACAACACAACTGAGGTAGTTTTGCTGGCTCTGAGAATTAGTTTGCTAGAAATGCAAACTTCAATATTTATAAATAAAGGAAGTTCAGACACCAAGGAATTTCCAAAACCGAATATTCTCAAAGACATGCAATAAACACAAAATCGGTTTTCATAATTCCTGGAAATGCACTGTCCAAATATTGACTGAAATCCCAATAGAAAAATCTATAATCAGTAAATACACATTACTAATTACTATTTTCTAAATATATGCATTTAATTGCTGGAAACTAAATAGCATATAAAAACCAAGAAATCTTAATTAAAAGATTCTCAATTTATTTCGATCCTGGGATTCTACTTTAGCTATTAAGGAATATCTTTGAACAATTAATGATATGAGTTACAACACGTGTTCAAAGTATGACGACATCCTTTACTTTGAAAGTCCTTTTTCATACTTACAATCTTGGAAACGATTTGCATCCGACTTCCAATAACTATGTGATTGATTATCCTATCAAATCACCAAACATAGGTTTCACGGTTTTACCAAAACAAGTTTCGGTTCTACCTCGATGTGAGTATTGTGCTTAGTCACGCTAGTTACCAAAACTCGGTTGACTAGGTACTATGATCGGTTTCCCACATACTTATGGTAACTACCTTCAATTTGGTGCACATGTCCATATGATCGGTTCCCCCATCTTCTAAGAACTTATTGCACATGTTCATAGGATCGGTTCCCTTTTCACTAAAAACTTGTTGCACCTCTTACAAGGATCGATTCCCCTCTTGCAAATTTGTTGTACTTCTCACTAGGATCGGTTCCCCTTTCACTATATAAAAGTTGTTATTTACAAGGCATCGATCATACCATCTTGAGTGATTACTTAAGATCGGTTTTAATAATAAAAGTTATACCAATACATAAGTCAGGCCTTGTAAATAGTTTTACCAAGAACATAAACAAGTTTATGAGCGGTTATATTAAACACACATATTGGTAATCAAAATAGATTTGCAATAAATGACAATACTAATAAGCCTAGCGATTTCCCTTTCGATCCACAAATGAGTTTGCGAACTTACTTCCTTTAAACGAATGTAAAAACATTGTTTCCTATGATGAAATCTTCACTCACACCCATACATAATCACAATAGCATTCATACGATTATGTCGTTGTCTTATATACAAAGTTTAATGGTTAAGCAATAAACCTCGTATTGTATTCCTTAATACTATTTCTAACTAGAGTATCATACACAGCTTCGCAGTTTCGTTTTCATTATGCACGACTTGAAAGATACGTTAGGGAATGAAACAGTTCAAGTCAAATATTACTAACTTCAAGAGGAAGGATGATGTATGTCGTTGTAGCTCCATACTTCTTCGCAATCTTCAAGTCTTCATGTAATACTTGTAAGTCTCATATCCTAATACTTTCAATCTAACCTATACGAAGTCGACTCTAGCATATAATCAAGCGACTCTTTAAATGAGTTTTGATCCACTAAAATATGACAACCAAACTTTGCATACCAACGCTTGGCGGGTTCAAATGAGCAATGCTCTAACAATATCCCCCTTTGTCAATTTTAGTGACAAAACTCTTACATCATGTGGATAAACAAATTACAAGAATTCATTATACACATACGCTTGATTCCAAGTTCAACAACATAGAACCTGCATTAAATTCAGTCCTTAAATACCGCCTCTGACATCACAATAACAAAGCTATTACTCCCCCTAAAGGTAAGCTAGGTAGATTTGCAATCCACACATCTTTGTTATTTCAATGTAGTTCCTCATAACTACATATCATATGGTATGTGACTCCCCCTTAGTCTATGTTTTTACTCTCTTCGTGAGAATAAACGTTTTAACACATATGTCCTTTCCCTTAGTGATGCCAACTCACAATAAGCTAATATCACATGTTTAATCCATATATTTCTCCCTCTTTTTGTCACAAAAATGACAAAGAAACGAAAAAATAAAGGACAAACCGAAAGGATCTTACAAATATCACAAAAAGAAATTTTAAACCTATAAGAGTTGAGCACGAGGGTTTTACACACCATCTTTAGACAACTAATATTAACACCTAAACTACAAGTAATTTGATTTTGATATGTCATCTAGAAAACAACTGCACAAAGTAATTTTTCTTAATAGTTTAGCAAACCAAAAATCGACTAATCACCTTAGTTCTTTTGCTAAACCGATTGTACAAATACAATCGCTTGTTCGATAAGACCAAAATAAAGATAAGAATTAACTTTATTTTTCTCATATCAGGCTCTAATTATTCTCAAAAATAACTTAGACCTTTTACCGGAAACAATTGAATCACAATCAAACATCCATACACAAATAATGGAATAAACATCAATTGTAACGAAATTTTGTTAGGCAAAAGCAATAAAGATATGAAATAAAATCATGGCTTTTCTTAAACAGGAAAACAATTAACTAACAAGATTGTTACCTCAAATTCCTGATCCTCTTTTCCCCTTAAGATGTGTCATTAAGCGCAAGTTCACTTAGAACTCTCCCTCATTGATGTTATCATCCTCCCGCCAAAACAAAAGGACAACAACAAGGACCAACCTTTACCAAGGAAAGGTTGAAAGCCGGTTTTAACTTTGCGATGCAAAATTTGAAACCTCGAAACACATATTCTTTTATGCTAAACCAAAGATCCAACATATTGTGACTTTTTCACATATTGTTTCTACAAGAACCCCTCATGATCCTTTGATAAAGCCTACCAACAAGGATTAGAACTTAATCCTGCTAGATCAAAAAGTCACCCAAACCATAAGGGTTCACACATTATGAGATCGAGTATCAAGGTAAGAAAACCGAAATCAAACATCCCATAAACATACATACAATAAAATAAAGCATTCAAGCACATGATATGTAACCGAAAACTGTCATAAGAAAAAATTCCAAAATAATAATTTTATTCATAATAAGATAGTTTTATTCATAGTAGACTTTATAATTATTGAAAATCTGAAGTCTATTCTCCCCTTGATTTAATCCTTCAAGGTTGAAGCGAATCTGATGATTTGACAGGATTCCAATCATCTTCTATGATTACTAGTCTTGATTCAAGACTAACAACATTGTCATTGACTTCCTTTACTTCCTTTCGCAGATATTTTTCCATATTCCGTACTTCACATAGGATCAGATCTAGTTTTAATGACAGATTCTTGAGAAGATTGTCATTTAGAGATGAAATCTCTTCATTAGGAACATCTTGATGAGGTTCTGGAGACGAATCCGAATCACCTTCGGAAGATCCGAGACAAAGTTTCTTGTTAGGAAACAGAATGGTCCAGACTTTTTCAGTCTTGCGAGAGTTGCAGCTAGAGGAAGACATTCTGTCAAAACTCTATAAAATAAAGTAAGAGGTCTTTCCTCTTATAAGTTCAAGAAATTTTTCTCAATAAATTTTGAGAATATTTTTCCAATTCTAACCGAAAACCCATTTAGAAATATTTTATTCAAATATTTACAATTGTATCCTTACCGTGTGTTTTTAGCAGAATTAGTAAGGATTAATGATAACCGATTAGGTTTTCATATTTTGATTGTTGAATCTTCTTCCCTTGAAGCCTTCAACATTCATAAGAAATTGGGACGCACTTGTATTTGACCTTTTAGGTTCAACTCTTAATCTTGAAGTAATATCTTGATGTTCGACAATCGTATTCACTTTCTTAGAAGTGATTTTCGATCTAGACTTAGATCTTGATTTTTTGGGTTTATAGACTCTTCACATTTTAACATCAGGATATTGCCATTGATAATGTCCCTTCTGTTTGCATAAAAAGCAAACCCCAGAAGTCTTCTGGTTGCAGGATTTGGGATTCACAGAGTTGTTTGACCTTGTATCCTTGTCTTTCGATATATTAATATCGAATGATGATTTTTTGGAGCAGTTAAGCTCGTCTCTCATTTTCTGATTTTCAACTTTTAGCTTCCTTATCTCATCTTGACAACATTTAATTTCAAGAATGAGTTTCTATATTTGAACCTTTTCGGAACATTGAGAGACCTCGATTTTCTCTAATCGCTTATTAAATTTTTCTTTATCATTAAGAAAACTCCGTTTGAGTTGATCAAGCGATTATGATATTCCATTGATGTGTATGGAAATATTTATTTGAAAGTCGGAGGTGTATTCTCTTCTTGTGTATCTATCGTTGAAGAAGTTTCAAAGTTAGAGACTTCTGCAATAGTTGCAATATTGTGTCCACAATATAGCCTTGATTATCCTCATCAAGGGAATAATCTAATGTTGCAGTATATACATTTCTTTTCCATTGATTATCCTTGGTTGGGAAATCTGGAGAGATATGACCAAAACTTCTGCATTTGTAGCACTGAGGAATATTGTCATCATCGTCTCAAGTTTCTTTAATACAATCTGTAGATTTGTGTTTTCCCCTTGATACAGGATATTCTCTTTTCCGATGTCTCAACAATTTTTTAAGTTGTTGAGTAATAAGAGATAGATGATGATTGATTTATGCTTTATCTTTAGCACTTTGATCTTCCCGATCCTTGGAGTTTTTCAGACATTGAGTTGGAATCTTTATACTAACATTATAGGCTAGATTGTATTTTTGCTTATACAAATACTCCTGATCAAATATCTTTAGTTTTCTAACAAGGGAACTTCTGATAGAGATGAAAGATCATTAGCTTCAATGATTGCATGCTTCTTAGAATCGTATCTTGATGGCAAAGATCTGAAAATTTTGCATACTATTTCTTTTTCAAAAACAGTCTTTCCAAGGGAGAAAATGAAAAGGAGAGGGTACCCAAATATACCTCAAGCTAAAACTTTTCCTACCATAAGTCCTTTCTCCGAAAATGATTGTCCATGGACTGAGTCGAGACAATACAACTAATCGGTTCACACTTCGTGTGATCGTCTATGGATACGATATCGAGACAATACAACTACGAAGTATGTTTACTTGATACAAATGTTCGGACTTAACCAAACACAATGGGATTGCTTATCAAGTAAATAGGAATTAACGTTTGTGTAATTTACTTTAATTATAATAAAAAAATTATAATGAAAAATATAAAAGTAAATGACACAGCAAGATTTTTTAACGAGGAAACCGCAAATGCAGAAAAACCCCGGGACCTAGTCCAGAATTGAATACTCTCAGGATTAAGCCGCTACACAAAATTACACTAACTTCGTATAGTTGAGACCAAGTAACTAACCCTATAGTTCACCTAGTTCCTTCTGTATTCCCACGCCTCCAACTTATTAATAAGTCACGTGCTTGGAAAAATTGGTTAGTATTCCAAACAGTAAAGGAACAACAAATCTGTTTGGTATCAACTCTATTCAACCAAGTGATATGAGTCGGACAAAGGCTCTTCCATTTATCTCAACATAAACTCCCTCGTCAGGTCCTTAGATTTTTGTTATATTTAATCACCCAAAGGTAATCGATTAAGATTAAGCCAACAACACCTTTATTCCGAAGAACCGTGTTGATGCCGATCTACTCAATTAATCAATCCAATCTACCACAAGGATAAACCGATTATTAATTGGATCCTCTTTTACCAAAACAAGTATTGCGCACACCAAAGATTATAAAACCCAATTTAGATCTCAATATCTTCTTTGTCATCAAATCTTCTTAAATCTTCAATAAACACCTGCACACAATCACTTGAATATCTTGTGATCAATCACGCACAGAACGGAGTCTGTTAACAATGGATTATCACAAGATTGTCTTTAGAACTAACAACAGTTTAAAGATCCCTGTCGAAAATCTGAACTAGTTTGAGTGAATCTTATATAAGAAGAGAAGATGCTCAAGAACAAAAAAACTAGGTGCATTCATATTTCAACCACCATTAATCAATCAAATCAATCGAAAACAAAAGATAAACCGCAATTATCTAGTTTCCCACCAACGGGTCGCGCTAGAGATTCTCAATCCCAAAGAAGACTTTAAACTGAGCGTCCGTAAGAGATTTCGCCTAATTAGGTTACTCTCCTCTCCGAATAGGCGGCTACACCAGTAACAACAACAAAAGAGTAAATCTGTTGTTACGAAGGATTGGTTTGCTAGAAAGGAAAACTTCACGTATTTATAGACAAGGAAGTTTGGACACCAAGAAATTTCCAAAACCGAAAATATTCTCAAGATATTCATTAAATCACAAATTCGGTTTCCATAATACCTAGAAATGCTCTGTCCAAAAATAACGATCGAAATCTCTCGGAAAATCTAATTAGTAAATGCACATTACTAATTCTGTAATTTCCCTACAAAATGAAATTAATAACCTTAATTAAAAGATTCTTAACTTACTTATGTTTCAATCCCGGGATTTTCTTCCCTTAGCCGTTAAGGAATATCTTTGAACAATTAAAGAAATAAATATTCACAACACGTGTTCAAAGTTTGTCGACATCTTAACTTTGTAAGTTCTCTTTCATACTTACAACCTTGAAACCGATTTGCCACACTTCCAAACAAGTTTAGAATTGGTTCATCTGACTTTCAAGAAATATGTGATTGATCAAACCAACATTCAATCACAATCATGGGTTTATGATTCTACCAAAACTAGTTTCTGTTCTACCTCCATGTGAGTACTGTGCATAGTCACACTAGCTTTCCAAAAATTTGGTTGACTAGGTACTAGGATCGGTTCCCCACATATATATGGTATCTAACTTATATGTGTTGCACATGTCCATAGGATCGGTTCCCCTTTGCCCAAAAACGCGTTGCACATATCTATAGGATCGGTTCCCCTTTATGTTATAAACCTTGATGCACCTTATACAAGGATCGGTTCCCTTTGATGTACTGCACCCCTTATAAGGATCGGTTCCCCCTTTCCTTTTAATTGGTCAAACATACAAAATCTGATCATATCACAGGTAATTACTTAAGATCGGTTTTACTAATAAAAGTTATACCAATACATAAGTCAGGCCTTTGTGAATAGTTCTACCAAGAACACAACAAGTTGTGAGGGGTTATACTCTATCACACATATTGGTTGTTCATAAGATATGCAATGAATAACAAAACCAATAACACCTGGCAATTTCCTTTTCGGTTCACAAACAAGTTTATGAACTTACTTCCTTAGAACACATGTAAACATTGTTCCCTAAGATGAAATCCTCACCTTATACCCATACATAATCACAATAGCATTCAAATGATTATGGCGATGTCTTATCTACAAAGTTTAATGATTAAGCAATAAAACTCGTATTGTATTCCTTAATACTATGTCTATCTAGAGTTCACATATGCTTCACAGTTATGTTTTTAATATGCACGACTTGAAAGATACGTTAGGGAATGAAACAGTTCACGTCAAATATCACTAACCTCAAGCGGAAGGATGATTGTTGTCGTTGTAGCTCCTTACTTCTTCACATCTTCAAGACTTTGCAATACTTGTAATGTCTCATATCCTAATACTTTCAAGCTAACCTATATGAAGTTGACTCTAGTACATAATCAAGCGACTCTTAACATGAGTTTTGATTCATTAAAATATGACAACCAAACTTGACATACCAACGCTTGGTGGGTTCAACCGAGCAATGCTCTGACAATCTCCCCCTTTGTCAATTTTAGTGGAAAAACTCTTACATCATATGGATAAACAAATTACAAGAATTCATTACAATCCGCTTGATTCCCGATTCAAAAGCACAGTAAAACTGCTTACATTCAATCCTTGAAAATGCCGTTGTTGACATTATATTAACAAAGCTAATACCCCCCTAAGGAAAATAGGTAGATATTCATCCGCACGTCTTTGTTATACCAATATATATGACATGTTACTCCCCCTTAGTCTGTGCTTTCACTCTTTCGTTAGATAAAACATTCAAGTACCAATGTTCTTTTTCCTAGCGATGCCAATCAATATAAAATCAATGCCAGCATCTCCTGTTTACTCCATATATTTCTCCCTATTTTTGTCACAAAAATGACAAAGAAACGAAAAAATAAAGGACAACACGAAAAGAATCTTACAAATCTAATAAACTTGCAAACCTGTAGAGTTAGGCACGAGGGTTCCACACATCACGTTCTGATAACCAATATCAAAACCGAAACTACAAGTAGTCTTATTTTGATATGTTACCAACGAAACAATTGTACGAAACAATTTTTCCAATTTAGTTTAGCAAACCAGAAACAACTAATCACATTAGTCCCTTTGCTAAACCGATTGTTCAAAAACAACCGCTTAATTCGATAAGACCAAAATAAAGATAAACTCCATTTTTCTCATCAGGTTCTAATTATCCATAAACTTAGACCTTTCAATTTAAACAAGACAAGTACTAGGTTAGTTAACTATCATTCCTTGTTTAGGCATTCGATTAGACTTGAATAACCGAAACCTCACTTTGATAAGACAAACTAAGATCAGAATTAACTTAGTTTCTTATCCGGAATCGAATTGGACTAAACAACTCATCCCGTACACAAATTATTTGGTTAAGCCATAAATAATTCATATAAACCAAAATGAATCAACTTGCATAATTATTCACCTCAACCGGAAGAAATTGAAACAATCATAGACATCAAAAGCACCACAATTGCACCGTAATTTTGTAAGCCTAAAAAATCGATACCATACAAAAGCAAGATAACAATGTTTTTTCTTAACCGGAACCAATTGAATCACACACACATCAATTGTACCGAAATTTTGTAAGCCTAAACAATTGATACCACACAATAAAGCAAGATAACAATAGTTTTTCTTAACCGGAATCAATTGAAACACACATACACACACACATCATGGAATAAATATCAATTGAACCGAAATTTTGTTAAGCAAAAACAACAAATATATATAATATAAACTCAGGATTTTCTTAAACAGGAAAACAATTAACTAACAAGATTGTTACCTGAAATTTCGCATCCACTTCTCAAATATGATAGCATCTTCGTCCATGGAGAATTGATATCGAAATATCACCACGTTGTTATCCTTATGCATAAACAAAAGAATAACAACACACCTCAACCTTTACCAGAGAAAGGTTTAAAACCGGTTTTAACAATTGCAAGCAAAAGTTGAAAACCGTCGAAACACATATGCTTTTATGCTAAACCAAAACCGATTCAACATATTGTGACTTTTTCACATATTGTTTCTATCAGAACCCCTCATGATCCTTTGATAAATCCTACCTACTAGGGCTAGAACTTAATCCCGCTAAGTCAAAAAGTCACCCAAACCATAAGGATTCATAATATATGAGATCGAATATTAAGGTAGTAAAACCGAAATCAAAATCCCATAAACGTACATAGCAATAAGATAAAAGCAATTAAGCACAGGCTATGTAAACCGAAAACTATCACAAGAAAAATTACTCAATCAAATAATTTTATTCATAATAGACCAATATAATCAATGAAAGAACTCAAAAATTGATGTCTATTATACTAGATTAAGTATTACAGCAAATCACCTAATCTCTAATGACCTTCTGACAGGAGTTTTCAAAGGTCATCCTCAATTTCCTCAAATTTTTCAGGATCTTCATCAACAACATCTCGACTGATATCTCAGATTCTGCACACAGTACCTTGGTTATGTTCACAGGCTAAACCATTAACCTTTCGATTAATATTCCTAGCATACTCCCTATTACCGATTCCAAGTTTGATCAGCTTCCTTTGGTTACGGATAACAATTCTTAGTAATTCTGCCCGTCTATGATGAGTTTCGATGGTACTACAGAGGACTTGTCGAAGATTGATAATATGAACCTTCACATCCAAACTGTTTTGGACAAGAAGATGAGTCGTATCATCTTTTTCGTTATCGATGTTTTCATAACTAGATTTCTTGAAGGCATTATCAGGATGTAAATTTTCCTTAGAAGCCATTCCACTCAAGGATTTCAGAAGATGTGCTTGAGATCTGGTTTGAGAGTACATCCTTTTGTATAAGTTCTCTGATACTTTGAGTACTAATACAAGAAATACCTTTAACACATTTCAAACATAGATATCAGCCTTAAATAAATAGTTCTGACAAGATTTGAAAAAATATTTTCGCATCTAATGTGTTACAACAACACAATATTTTTCAAAGAGATTATCTCCAAAATCGGTATCAATAGATACTAGCTTATGATTTTTACACAAGTTGTTGTAAGACAACCTTTCTACACATAAAGATGAATAACAAATCCTTAAGGTAGATTTTGTAATCTCTCTATGTTGAATAAGAGATATTAGTTGGATACCAGTTGCCCGGGTATTTGTGCTTCCTTACATCCGAGGATTCGACAAGGTAAGGATGCGCACTCCAATGCGGTTAAGCACTGGGATGAGAATAATCCTCATCATACACTTCAGGAGGAGATCTTTCTCCCTTTTGAACACAATCATGTTCTTCTTCGTGGGTTCTGAACCCATCCTTTTTGTTAAGGAAATTGCGAGATACAATATCCTTAATCACATATTGTGCCCAGGATGGTATGTTCCTTGAACTTGAACCCGTTTTGTCTAGATCTGCCAGTCGATAGTTTTCTAACGTCTCTTGTTCAAGACGTTCTATATGTCCTCTTAAGGTTTTTATCCCTTGTTGGAAATGTTTTTCTAAACGCTTGTTCAGATATACCTCTTGACATATTTCAGTAAGAAGTTTCTCAATAAGGACCTTACTCCTTATCTTTGAGTGTTCCAGCGAATGAGTAAGATTTCCACACTCTATAGTCTGTTGGTGAACTTCATTGCATAAAGCCATTTTTTGTTCCTCATAATCTATCAGATTATTTTGAAGACTAAGTGTTTCTCGCTTTCGTTCACATATTCTTACAATCATTTGAACAATAAGTTCTAGGACATCATCTAGACTGTCAATGGATTTACCCTTTTCTGAAATTTTTTCAATATGTTTGAAAAATCTTTCCATCATTTTAGAAAATTCATAACTCGGGCTAACAAGTGAATAGAATCTCTTTACAGAAGATTTCTCACAATGAATTGGAGATGAGTCCAAACCATGTTTCTTGAGTTTCGAACTCACACCTTTTTGATCAGGAACCTGATTCGTAATCAAATTATTAGTCATAGACTTTTTCTTTGATTTTCGAAAAGACTTTTCGAGACCAATTCCCATTGGTTTTCCTTGAGATCTTACTCTCATTATATTGTCTTACATTAACTGAATCATCCTTTGGATTCATTCTTATAGGGTTGGATCCCACCAAACACAAATTGTTAGATCTTTTCGCGTTTTCCTGCTCTAATACCAATTGAAAAGGCGAGGGTACCCAAATATACCTCAAGCTAAAACTTTTCCTACCTATAAGTCCTTTCTCCGAAAGTGATTGTCTATGGACCGAGTCGAGACAATACAACTAATCGGTTCACACATCGTATGATCGTCTATGGATACAAGATCGAGACAATACAACTACGAAGTATGTTTACTTGATACAAAGGTTCAGACTTAACCAAACACAATAGGATTGCTTGTAAAGTAAATAGGAACTAACGTTTGTGTAATTTACTTTAATTATAATAAAACAATTATAATGCAGAATATAAAAGTAAAATATACATCAAGATTTTGTTAACGAGGAAACCGCAAATGCAGAAAAACCCCGGGACCTAGTACAGAATTGAATACTCTCAGGATTAAGCCACTACACAAAATTACACTAACTTCGTATAGTTGAGACCAAGTAACTAACCCCTATAGTTCACCTAGTTCCTTCTGTATTCCCACGCCTCCAACTTATAAATAAGTCACGTACTTGGAACAACTCCTTTGGTTCGTATTCCAAACAGTAAAGGAACAACAAATCTGTTTGGTATCAACTCTATTCAACCAAGTTATATGAGTCAGACAAAGGCTCTTCCGTTTATCTCAACATAAACTCGTTCGTCAGGTCCTTATATCTATCTTATATTCAATCACCCAAAGGTAATCGATTAAGATTAATCCAACAACACCTTTAATCCGAAGAACCGTGTTGATGCCGATCTACTCAATTAATCAATCCAATCTACCACAAGCATAAACCGATTAGTAACTGGATCCTCTTTTGCCGAAACAAGTATTGCGCACACCAAATATTATAAAACCTAAGTCAGATCTTCAATATATTTTTTGTCTTCAAATCTTCTTAAATCTTCAATAAACACTTGCACACAATCACTTGAATCTCTTGTGATCAATCACACACATAACGGGGTCTGTTAATAATGGATTATCATAAGATCGTCTTTAGAACTAACAACAGTCTAACGATCCCTGTCGAAAATATGAACTAGTTTGAGTGAATCTTTATATCAGAAGAGAATATTCTCAAGAATAAACAAACTAGGTGCAATCAGATTTCAACCACCGTTAGTCAATCAAATCAACCGAAAACAAAAGATAAACCGCAATTATCTAGTTTCCCACCAACGGGTCACGCTAGAGCTTCTCAATCCCAAAAAAGACTTTAAACTGAGCGGCCGTAAGAGATTTCTCCTAATTAGGTTACTCTCCTCTCCGAATAGGCGGCTACACCAGTAACGACAACAAAAGAGTAAATCTGTTGTTACGAAGGATTGTTTGCTAGAAAAGAAAACTTCAAGTATTTATAGACAAGGAAGTTTGGACACCAAGGAATTTCCAAAACAGAAAATATTCTCAAGATATTCATTAAAGCACAAATTCGGTTTCCATAATTCTTGGAAATGCTCTGTCCAAAAATAACGATCGAAATCTCTCGGAAAATCTAATTAGTAAATGCACATTACTAATTCTGTAATTTCCCTACAAAATGAAATTAATAACCTTAATTAAGATATTCTTAACTTACTTATACTTCGATCCTGGGATTCTCTTCCCTTAGCCGTTAAGGAATATCTTTGAATAATTTAAGAAATAAATATTCACAACACGTGTTCAAAGTTTGTCGACATCTTAACTTTGTAAGTTCTCTTTCACACTTACAACCTTGAAACCGATTTTCCACACTTCCAAACAAGTTTAGAATTGGTTCATCTGACTTTCAAGAAATATGTGATTGATCAAACCAACATTCAATCACAATCATGGGTTTACGGTTCTACCAAAACAAGTTTCGGTTCTACCTCCATGTGAGTACTGTGCATAGTCACACTAGCTTTCCAAAAATTCGGTTGACTAGGTACTAGGATCGGTTCCCCATATATATATATGGTATCTAACTTATATGTGTTGCACATGTCCATAGGATCGGTTCCCCTTTGCCTAAAAACGTGTTGCACATGTCCATATGATCGGTTCACCTTTCTGCTATAAACCTTGCTGCACCCCATACAAGGATCGGTTCCCTTTGATGTACTGCATCCCTTACAAGGACCATTTCTCCCTTTCCTTTTAGTTGGTCAGACATACAAAATCCGATCATACCACATGTGATTACTTAAGATCGGTTTTACTAATAAAAGTTATACTAATGCAAGTCAGGCCTTTGTAAATAGTTCTACCAAGAACACAAAAAGTTGTGAGAGGTTATATTCTATCACACATATTGGTTGTTCATAAGATATGCAATGAATAACAAAACTAATAACACCTGGCAATTTCCTTTTCGGTTCACAAACAAGTTTATGAACTTACTTCCTTAGAACACATGTAAACATTGTTCCCTAGGATGAAATCCTCACCTCATACCCATACATAATCACAATAGCATTCAAATGATTATGGCGATGTCTTATCTACAAAGTTTAATGGTTAAGCAATAAACCTCGTACTGTATTCCTTAATACTATGTATATCTAGAGTTCACATATGCTTCGTAGTTATGTTTTCAATATGCACGACTTGAAAGATACGTTAGGGAATGAAACAGTTCAAGTCAAATATCACTAACCTCAAGTGGAAGGATGATTGTTGTCGTTGTAGATCCTTGCTTCTTCACGTCTTCAAGACTTCGCAATACTTGTAATGTCTCATATCCTAATACTTTGAAGCTAACCTATACGATGTTGACTCAAGTACATAATCAAGCGACCCTTAACATGAGTTTTGATTCACTAAAATATGACAACCAAACTTGACATACCAACGCTTGGTGGGTTCAACCGAGCAATGCTCTAACAGAAAGAAGCATTGATTATCTCAGAGAGTTTGAGGTAAAACTCTTTAAAATTGTCGTTGTCATCCATTTGAAGGTTTTCCAAATCGGATATTAGAGTTCTCAGAAGTGTTTCCTTCGAATGCGATATGAAGATTATCCCAAGCTTCTTTCGAAGTTCGGCATGAAGATACATGATGTTGTAGATCATGACTCACAGCATGTACAATAGCATTCAAACCATATGAATTCTGCTTAGCAAAAACCTTTTCTTCAGTTGAGTACTCAACTAAACGTTTATATTCAATTTCCGAATTTGCTACTTTCGGACGATCATAGCCATCAACGACCAATAGCCATGTATTAAAGTCTCGTGATTGAAGAAAAGATCTCATAGCAGATTTCCACCATAGATAGTTTGATCCGTCAAATCTTGGCAGTACGTTAATCGAAGTCGATTCATAAGAACTCGAATTCATTTCTTATAGGTTGGATTGCACCAAACACATATTGTTAGATCTTTTCATATTTGCCTGCTCTGATACCAATTGAAAAGACGAGGGTACCCAAATATACCTCAATCTAAAACTTTTCCACCTGTAAGTCCTTTCTCCGAAAGTGATTGTCTATGCACTGAGTCGAGAAAATACAACTAATCGGTTTACACTTCGTGTGATCATCTATGGATACGAGATCGAGACAATACAAAAACGAAGTATGTTTACTTGATAATAGGTTCAGACTTAATCAAACTCTATAGGATTACTTATCAAGTAAAATAGGAATCAACGTTTGTGTATTTTACTTCTAATTATAATAAAACAATTATAATTGCGAAAATAGAAAAGTAAAAGACACAGCAAGATTTTATTAACGAGACCGGTTTTATTAATAAAATTTATACCAATACGTAAGTCAGGTCTTGTGAATAGTTTTACAAAGAACATAATCAAGTTTATGAGCAGTTATACTAAACACACATATTGGTAACCAAAATAAATTTGCAATAAATGACAATACCAATAAGCCTAGCGATTTCCCTTTCGATCCACAAACGAGTTTGCCAACTTACTTCCTTTAAACGAATGTAAAAACATTGTTTCCTAGGATGAAATCTTCACTCACACCCATACGTAATCACAATAGGATTCATACGATTATGTCGATGTCTTATATACAAAGTTTAATGGTTAAGCAATTAACCTCGTATTGTATTCCTTGATACTATGTCTAACTGATACGTATGATCTCTATTCCTTGGTAGCTATTACTATAAAGGCGGAATTCAGAATAATAATAGACGAGAAACTTAGAAAACAGAACACAAGTAGTAATTCTAAGAAAATATATTCTCTAGATTATGAACAAGAAAACAATTACAATTCTCTCTTTGTTACGCTCACAATCTCTCTAAACAGTGGATCAACCTTAAACTGTTTGCTAGCTTCCACAAGTATTGTTCCAAGCTTCTCCTAGGTTTTCTGTGCCTAGTATCTGTGTAGGTGCGTCAATATCAAGAGCACACTAATTAGATGTGTTTAGTTATGAGCTAAACATCCCTATTTATAGGCTTGGTTTGGTTTCCCAAACGTCTTAGGAATCTATTTCCTTTTGTAGGACTAATTCCCTTTCTAGGTATATTACCTAAACTAAGAATACTGCTTAAAACAATACTCCTTCCTAAACTAGGAATTTATCCTAAACAAGGAATCCTTCATAATATAGGATTTTATCCTCAATTCGTCTTGAGGATCACTAGTTCCCATGGAAACGTAGATACACATGTATCATGCGCCCCCCCCCCCCCCCCCCCCCCCAAGAACTTGAACTCCTGTGAAAGTTATATTTGTAGGTTAGGGAACTCGTGAGTTTCTTTCACCCTGCTGAACCATTTCTCCTTGCTGGAAACTTGACTTTGACTTCCAATTAGAAAAGCGTCCTTATCTTCTTGTCTTGTCTTAGTCACTCTTCGCTCCGTAATGCAATACTCCTCGAGTGGTTCTTCTCTATCAAACCACAAGATTTCCACATGTGGCAAGATCGTCTTGTCATCACCATCATCATCTAGTAATGGTGGTTCAAACATCTTCAACCTTCCTAGGTCTTCTTCTTTTTGTTTGGTTAGAACTTCCAAACAAACTCTACTCGGCTTCTCGTCAAGAGAACGGATCACAAGGAGAATGAACTTTGTACTAGCATTCACCAACCGTTTAGCCTAAGTGGCTGTAATCAAGCTTTCCCCCTCAAGAGGAGAGTCAATAGATCGTATTACAAAAGTTCTCCCATCTTTGGTAAAGGTATACTTCTCCTCCCTTCTATGTAAAACTGCATCTCGATCCCATAAGTAAGGACTACCAAGTACAACTTGACAAACATCCAATGGAACCACGTCGCATGTAACCTCGTCAATGTATGACTCATCAAAAGCAAACTTGAACGTGCACTGCTCTGCAACCTGTAGACCACCTTCCTTTTGAAGCCACCCTAAAGGATAGGGTTTCGAATGTTTTAAATTTTTCAAACCCAACTTCTGTACCAAATAATGTGAAAGTAAATTCTTCTAACTTCCCGGGTCAATAATAACATCTATTAGTGTTGTCTTAACCTGCATCTTAACCGTGAAGAGTCGTTCCCTAGGGTCGTCCTTCATAAGTTCTTCTACGCCTCCTGCCATTAGAGAGAGCTTTTGATTAGGTTTTGTTAGTCCTTTGACTTCTTTTGGAGCTTGTGCGACTAGTGTTTCCATCATGGCTTATTTCTTCTACAACCCTTTTGGTTTTAGATTAGGATACTGCATCCAACACTTGTCAACAACATGCCCTGTTTGTTTTCAATGAGTGCAAACTAAACCTTCTTGGTCATTAGACTTCCTTTTCTCTTTGATCCTTTCATCTCCTTTAACGAAGAAACTTCCAGACTTTACCTTGTTGTTTCCCTCATCATGAGTTTTCTTTAGTCTGCCTTCAATGACATTAGCTTTTATACTTGCTTCAGAGATAGTATCCACCGAAAACATCTTCAACTCCTTCCGTATATACTCATGGAACCCGGAAATATGTTTCATATAGATAACATAATCTCCCAAGTCTAAATCCAAAATCATAGATTGATTCTGAAATTCCGAAGTATATTCTTGTACGGTTTGGTTGTAAGTCTGCTTCAAGTTGTACCACTTGAACTATCTCTCCTCAAGGTAGCCAACCGGATAAAACTGTTTCCTTACAACTTCTTTAAATCTTTTCCACGACAATACTCCTTTTCCTAGGTTTTGTCTTTGATAAGCTTTCCACCAGGTTAGAGCATGCTTTTGTATCTTCAATGCCGCGAAAGCAATCTTTTTCTTTGAACCATATTCAAAGAAAGAAAAATACGTCTCTAGACGTTCAATCCAATCATCCAATTTTTCTACATCGACACTTCCATCGTAAAGCGGAATATCAACACGAAAATCAATTTTCAGATTCTTACCATGAGGTTTAGTTGAAGTAAGACTTTTAAGAAACTCACTTTTCTTCTTTCCGTCATCCTCATCTTCTTCCTCTTCTTCTTCTGAATCATCTTCTTCAGAATCATCTTTTTTCGAAGCTTCAGGTGAAGGTGTAATCTTTTTCTTCGTCTTCGGATTGGGTGTATGAGAACGAATATATTAACTCAGCTCCTGAAGGGTAACTTGAATTGACTTCATATCTATTTCCAGCGTAGCCACCTTTTCTTCCATAGTCTGTGGTTCGCCTTCCTTAGGATCATCATCTGACTTTGTCATCCTTGATCCCCTTGTTTTCTTAACGTCCTCTAGCTTCTCGAGTACCTCACCAAGATTTATATAGAGATATCTAGTGAAAACCATAAACCACAGGGAATTACCCTAAAAACTGAACTAGCTCGTGATGCCAACTTGATACGTATGATCTCTATACCTTGGTAGCTATTACTATAAAGGCGGAATTCAAAATAATAATAGACGAGAAACTTAGAAAACATAACACAAGTAGTAATTCGAATAAAATATCTTCTCTAGATTACGAACAAGAAAACAATTACAATTCTCTCTTTGTTACGCTCACAATCTCTCTAAACAGTGGATCAACCTTAAACTGTTTGCTAGCTTTCACAAGTATTGTTTCAAGCTTCTCCTATGTTTTCTGTGCCTAGTATCTGTATAGGTGCGTCACTATCAAGAACACACTAACTAGATGTGTTTAGTTATGAGCTAAACATCCCTATTTATAGGCTTGGTTTGGTTTCCCAAACATCTTAGGAATCTATTTCCTTTTGTAGGACTAATTCATTTCTAGGTATATTACCTAAACTAAGAATACTTCTTAAAACAATACTCCTTCCTAAACTAGGAATTTATCCTAAACAAGGAATCCTTCCTAATATAGGATTTTATCCTCAATTCGTCTTGAGGATCACTAGTTCCCAGGGAAAGGAAGATACACATGTATCACTAACTAGAATATCATACAAAGCTTCGCAGTTTCGTTTTCAATATGCACGACTTCAAAGATACGTTAGGGAATGAAACAGTTCAAGTCAAATATTACTAACCTCAAGAGGAAGGATGATGTGTGTCGTTGCAGCTCCATACTTCTTCGCAATCTTCAAGTCTTCATGTAATACTTGTAAGTCTCATATCCTAATACTTTCAAGCTAACCTATACGAAGTTGACTCTAGCATATAATCAAACGACTCTTTAAATGAGTTTTGGTTCACTAAAATATGACAACCAAACTTGACATACCAACGCTTGGTGGGTTCAACCGAGCAATGCTCTAACAGAGAAGGCAATTGAAGATTTGAAGATGAAAAAGATTTTCTTATTAGTTTTCATATCTTGTGAATTTGTGAACACATCTTGATCAATTGGGATCCGACTTAGATTAAATTTATCTAATTATAAAGTCGTATCGATCGACAACTATCATTTGGTGATATTTTTCAATATCCAAATCTTTTAGTTGTGAATCTGAATCTAAGTTACTGATTTGAATCGATCTTACCCGACAAAGAAGTTTATTAGATTAAACGGAAGAGCCTTTGTCAACTACTCAACATATCTTGTATAATAAAGATAATTGAAGTGGTTACCAAACAGTTTTATTCCTTTACTGTTTGTGTTAGAGCGTTGCTCGGTCGAACTCACAAGTGTTGCTATCTGAAGCTTGTTGTCAAATTTAATTGTCAAAATTATATCTTAATTTCTAGTCTACAATTAGTTAAGTCTCGGACTATGATAAAAATGTAGTTGAGAAATAGTGGATCACGACAGTCATCATTGCGTTCTACCATTTGAAGGAGAAGACCAACTGAAGCTTTTGGATAACTTCATCAACAAAAGGTAAGTGAAGATTGAACCACCTATATCTCAAGTTATATTCATTTTCTATCATTTGAGACGATGTCGCATAGCTAATTAGACTATTATGCATAGACAAGAATTTTGAGTCGAGTACTAATTATCTAGTTAACGAATTTTCTCGAAATATAATGACTAACCTTAGTGAACATATTTTCACACTTGATGAATTTCGGTTAGGGACAATTTATTGTTCGGAATCAAAATCATGATTCAAGTTTATCATTCGGCAATATCCTGAAACAGTGATATGTGTCATTGATGTTATTCAGGAATGTATTCGAATCGATTTAGAGAAATATAGAATTACTATTAATTTGGATACAAGACAATGGTGTCAGTTTTACTTGGAAAACTGTTATATGTATGAACCTGTATTACATGTACTTGTACACGTAATGGAGTAGTTATATATCGACTTACAGATTATTGGTACACATATTCTTATGTATCATTTGAAAATATGTGTGACTCATGAACCGGATCTGTATGCATACTTGTATGCAAACCGCTTTTGAATTGTGGTTATGGAACCAGGTTTGTTTCCAAACCGGTACGCAAACTGAAACATTTCTGTCTTCCTGAACTCGGCAGTGTTTCCAAACCAGTATGTAAACCGTTTTAGTTCTTTGAACTCCGGAACCGGCGACAGTCTCAACGGTTCCAAAACGGTACGCAAACTTAAGAAGTTATGTGAACTCCGGAACTCGGTTTGGTTAAATGTTTACGAACCGGCAGGCGTACTATGACTGAACCGACTAACGAGCCGCTATGTATTTATACCTTGTACATCTACTAATCATGTCGATTATATTTTTTAAGTGCGTTTAAATTATTTCTACGAGATAATTAGCATTTGATTAATTCTCTAAAACACTGAACTTATTTGACTCAGAATTAATGTCTTATGTGTTCATGCAAATGAAGATTAAGCTTTTAAGTTCAAATAGGCTAGTTTCGGCTAACCATGTTGAACATAGTCTTTGTACGCGATTTGGTTATGGTTTTACCTAACCAGAGTGTATATCTTGTTTATGCGAATCAAATTTAAAGATTCATCTAACGGTGGACATTATTTGCTTGGTTCCAAATCTATCTTAGCTTAAACCTTAAGCAACCTATGGTTTGAATGTCTATAAAATGGGAACTTCAAGCAACTGGGATATTTGAATCCCGACATTACTTTTTAGTGTGTCCTAGTTGTATCTAGAGTCGTCCTCTTCCTAACCTTTTCAGGGTTTAGAGACTACAAAGTATTCATAGGGATTTTTGAAGCTAGGTCCAGTTATCTTTCCTTGATAATACATTATTGATAGGGTAAAAGTGGGAACTAGAAACTAGTCCAAGTCACAGCAAGCCTGCCCCCTTAGAGGTGAAGAGAGAGAATGGGTGAGTTAAGAATGATTTTCTAAATACCCTTTCTTCCCTATTATATTAATATTTCCTCGTCTTCTTATAAATAGGCACCCATAAGATCAATATATTAGAAAACTACCACTTCCCCTTTATCCAAGTTACCATGGGCTTATGGCTTTTGGATTGGAGTGAAGCCCTAACCTCCCATTTTCCCCCTTTTGGACTAGGATCACCCATCACCTTATAGGTTGGGCCTAGTACCCAAGTCTTTATATCTTAAGAGGGATTCCTGAAGGGTTAAGGGGACTCCTTTTCTGAGGATAATTATTTTCATGTATCAACATTAGTCCCCTGATTGTTGAAGAGACATAGTCTCATCAACAGTCATATCAGTTAGTGAAGTATCATTCGAGACATGTAAGCCGCTTAGGTATGAATTGACAAGATCCATGCAAGTTGGTAAAACACGATGAATGTTTATATACGCAATGCCGAGTCCCCAAGACCAGCATTCAAATCAATGTTTGTCGTGCTCCAATAATAATTCAATAAGATTATTGTGTGTCGGTAATTAATGGGTTACCCGTTTGCATCCTAATATGTGCAGGATGTTCTTAACATAATATGTGATAAAGGCGCGGGGGATCAAGACAATATTTTCATTTCATAAGGTAGTTCCCGAGTGCCAAAGCGAACAGATTCTGAGCCATGACAAGTAATTTATGTTTAATGTGCTTGCATATGAGGCTACGCCACATGAGGTGTAAGTGTGTGATAGTTATGATGTATGAATACACGGCTTTCAGAGAAGGTTTTCATTTGCAGCACCCACATGGTCATATATCAATCAGTTAGACTAAGCAGATACTCTTAGAGAGAATATGTATGTGTGTGTGACAATTGAATGTTGTTAAGATAAATAAAGGTGCACGTAATTTTCTTTCAAAAGAGATTGCTGACCCGGAGAAAGAGCATGCTCGACCGCTAAAGGTGGCAGAGGCCAACAGGGGAGTATATGATCAGCCGATAGCGGGCTAGGCAATTCAAATACAAAGTTGTGGGGTCCAAGTCAGCAACCGAGAAGGTACAATGCAAGCTTGATCATAAAAGGAATGAGTTAGCTTCTCTTGACGGGTGGCATTCCTTTATGAAGTTGTTTTATTTTTACTCATTTCCTCGTTCTTTTGTTGTTTTTCATCTTCTGGTTTAATTGTGTGATGCAACGTTTGGAAATTTCTCCTTTGTTTAAGCGTTGAAGTTTTATTAATTTGTCTCTTCCACCCTCTCTCTCTTTTGAAAAGTCAAAGGGCGGATGAATGTTCATATGAGAGTTCTGTTTAAGTGCTTAAGTGGAGGGAGGATGAGTGCAACTTGCACGCCTCCTAGTATTTTATTTAAGTGTTCAAGTGGAGGGGTGAACCTGCACGCCTCCTAAGCACATGATTCCGACTATTATTTAAGTGTTAGAGATATGATATATGGCTCATTGTCGGTGCGCCTCTGATGCGTATGCTTTCTAAATTTATTATTTAAGTGTAAATCAACCTGCATATCTTCTGTTAGAGCATTGCTCGGTTGAGCCCACCAAGCGTTGGTATATCAAGTTTGGTTGTCATATTTTAGTGAATCAAAACTCATTTAAAGAGTCGTTTGATTATATGCTAGAGTCAACTTCGTATAGGTTAGCTTGAAAGTATTAGGATATGAGACTTACAAGTATTACATGAAGACTTGAAGATTATGAAGAAGTATGGAGATACAACGACAAAAAACATCCTTCCTCTTAAGGTTAGTAATATTTGACTTGAACTGTTTCATTCCCTAAAGTATCTTTCAAGTCGTGCATATAGAAGAAGAAACTGCGAAGCTGTTTATGAAACTCTAGATAGACATAATATTAAGTGAAAATGCGGGGGTCTAACAACCTTACCCAATATTTCGGTTAGCAATCTGTATGGACTAACTCCAATATACTTTCTAGAGAATCAACTAGACAGTCAGACTCAATCTAGATAAAAGTATATCAAAGATTTAATATCTTTATCTCTCGATTTGATCTATACTCAAGCAAATGGAAATCTGCGAGTCTTTATCAAATACTAGAGAGATAACTTGGATGGTACCAAAGACCAATATCCAAGTGTCAATCAATTTAAATCAACAACCAAAGGTTGGATATTCTAATTGATTGATCCTAACGCACAACCTGTGATATATCAATTATATAACAAAATATAATGCGGAATAGAAATAACACAGACACCAGAAATTTTGTTAACGAGGAAACCGCAAATACAGAAAAACCCGGGGACCTAGTCCAGATTGAATACCATACTGTATTAAGCCGCTACAGACACTATTCTACTACAAACTAACTTCGGTATGGACTGTAGTTGAACCCCAATCAATCTTACACTGATTCAAGGTACAATTGCGCTCCTTAAATCTCTGATCCCAGCAGGATGCTACGCGCTTGATTCACTTAGTTGATATCACCCACAACCAAGAGTTGCTACGACCCAAAGTCGAAGACTTTAATAAACAAATCTGTATCACACATAAAAGTCTATGATATAGATAAATCTGTCTCCCACAGATAAACCTAAGAGTTTTGTTCCGTCTTTTGATAAAATCAAGGTGAACAGAAACCAACCGATAACCCGGACTTATATTCCCGAAGAACAGCCTAGAATTATCAAGCACCTCACGATAATCCAAATCGTATGGTAACGAAACTAGATATTGCGGAATCACAAACGATGAGACGAAGATGTTTGTGATTTCTTTTTATCTTGCCTTATCGGAGATATAATCTCAAGCCAATCTTACAATTGAGCTCGTACGATAGAAAATGGCAAGATGGGATCGCTCAACTACAAGAGAAGTAGTTTCGTCCGGCTTCACAATCCCAATGAAGTCTTTAAGTCGTTAACCTACAGGGTCTCGAGAAGAAACCTAAGGTTAAAGGAGAACCGACTCTAGCAAAACCAACTAGTATTACACAGGAGGTGTGGCGATTAGTTTTTCCAGTTGCTAGATGTCTCCTTTATATAGTTTTCAACTCGGGGTTTGCAATCTAAGTTATCTTGGTAACAAAGCATTCAATATTCACCGTTAGATGAAAAACCTGATTTAACCAAGATAATATCTTTCAACCGTTAGATCGAAACTTAGCTTGTCACACACAAATGAAATGTATTTCATTTAGGTTTGAATAACCGTACCTAAACATGTACACTTAGTTGGTTCACAAATAGTTAACCAAAGGTTAGCTATATGAGCACTTCATATTAACCGTATTCATCTTCTTCACAACTAGTTCAAATGACTTCAAAAGAACTAGTTGAAGAGTTTTTCAATTGCTTAGGTCTTTATGAAATAGACACAATTGAAACAAAATCGGTTTGATTCACTAGAATCAATTCATGAAAAATATATCCACGGTTTGTAAAGATTGCATTCCTTATTGATTTATTGTTTAAGTTCATGAACTTCCGATTTGATAAATATAACCAGCTTGGGTACGCATACGGGTACGTGTACCATAGGTACCATATTGAGTTTAAAACTCAGCAGAAATTTTTGGTCGAAAACTTCCGTGGGTACGCGTACCTAAGGTGACTGGTTTACTAGTTTGCAAGTTTACAAACTCGGCAGAAATTTTCGGTTCGAAAACTTCCGCTGGTACGCGTACCCAACCTGTCTCCTTCACCAATACCGTATGTACACATATTCACACACTTGGTTTCCATCACATGGATTTATACACTAATGTGCGAACACACTATATATGCTTATAACCATAGTTGGTTACGTAATCTAAACTCTACACTTCAATCATTGGAACATTCTTCTATAATGTTATAACAGTCGTTATTCACAACTATCGTCATCAAAGCTATTTTAAAGATTGAAACGTCATCATCACTTTCTTCACGGGTTAATATGAAAAGTGGTTAAAACGAAAGCTTACCAACACATATTTCGAGAAAAAGATAGGCGAGTAAACTCGACTAGAAATAGCAAATGTATATGTATGAACATTATCATACTTATACGACTTTGTCTCAAGAATAGGAGACACAGAGGTAGACTTTTGAGTGATAGATAAGTTCAAGTATCCACAAACCTTTTTATTCGGATGAAGTTCCACCGGTTCCTTGAGAAGTTCTTCGTCTTTTTAAGATGATCGTCTTGAAGTCTGGAACTCAATTACACTTAACTGTCCTAGTCCGAGACTTACCTATAAGTAGTCTTAATCAAGACATATAGTTTTGACAACTAAACTTGAAAAACATGCTTGAGATAGCAACGCATGCGAGTTCGACTGAGCAATGCTCTAACATTAAGGAATACAATACGAGGTTTATTGTTTAACCATTAAACTTTGCATATAAGACATCGACATAATCGTATAAATGCGATCGCGATTATGTATGGGTGTGAGTGAAGATTTCATCCTAGGAAACAATGTTTTTACATTCGTTTAAAGGAAGTAAGTTTACAAACTCGTTTGTGGATCGAAAGGGAAATCGCTAGGCTTATTGGTACTGCCATTCATTGCAAATCTATTTTGAACTACCAATATGGGTGACGTGTGTAACCGCTCATAAACTTGTTTATGTTCTTGGTTATACTATTCACAGAGGCCTGACTTAAGTTATTGGTATAACTTTTATTAGTAAAACCGATCTTAAGTAATCACTCAAGATGGTATGATCGATGCCTTGTAAACAACAACTTTTATCTAGTGAAAGGGGAACCGGTCCTAGTGAGAGGTGCAATAAATTTGCAAGAGGGGAATCGATCCTTGTAAGAGGTGCCATAAGTTTTTAGTGTGAAGGGTTCCGATCCTATGAACATGTGCAACAAGTTCTTAGAATATGGGGGAACCGATCCTATGCACATGTGCACCAAATTACAGGTAGTTACCATAAGTATTTGGGGAACCGATCCTAGTACCTAGTCAACCGAGTTTTGGTAACTAATGTGACTATGCATAGTACTCACGTGGAGGTAGAACCGAAACTTGTTTTGGTAGAACCGCGATACCCATGTTTGGTGATTTGATATGATAATCAATCACATAGTTCTTGGAAGTCAGATGCAAATCGTTTCCAAGATTGTAAGTATGAAAAAGGACTTACAAAGAAAGGATGTCGTCATACTTTGAATACGTGTTGTAACTCTTATCATTAATTGTTCAAAGATATTCCTTGATAGCTAAGGAGAATCCCAAGATCGAAATAAATTGAGAATCTTTTAATTAAGGTTTCATGGTTTTTATATGCTATTTAAATTCCAGCAATTAAATGCATATCTTTAGAAAATAATAATTAGTAATGTGCATTTAGTGATTATAGATTTTTATACTGAGATTTAGGTCAATATTTGGACAGAGCATTTCCAGGAGTTATGAAAACCGATTATATGTTTATTGCATATCTTTGAGAATATTCGGTTTTGGAAATTCCTTGGTGTCCAAACTTCCTTGTCTATAAATATTGAAGTTTGTGTTAGAGCATTGATCGGTCGAACTCGCATGCGTTGCTATCTCAAGCATGTTTGTCAATGTTAGTGATCAAAACTATAAGTCTTGATATCTAGTCTACTATAGCTAAGTCTCGGACTAGGATAGAAAGTGTAGTTGAGCTCAAGGACTTCATGGCGATTCATCTTACAAGAAGAAGAACTACTCAAGGAACCGGTGGAACTTCTCGACAAAAAGGTATATAAAGACTTGAACTTATCTGTCACTCAAAAGTCTATCTACTCTATCTCCTACTTTTTGAGACAAAAAGTCGTATGCTATATATAGACTTAGATTATACACATTTGGTATTTCGAGCCTAGTATACCTCGCCTATCTATATCTCGAAATATGTGTTGGTAAGCGTTTCGCTTCGACCATGTTTATATTTACCTAGTGACGTAAGTCATGATATGTTTCAATCACTTTGAAAATTGCTTTGACGAGAAATGGTGTAACAACTGTATAACGTCCTCTAAGAATGTTTCAATGGTTGGAATAAGAGTTTAGATTACATAACCAATGATGGACATAAGTATTGTTGTGGAAACACATATGTGCATAAGTCCTATCCATAGAACCAAAGTTTGCGAACTTTGTTGATCAAGAGAAACCGGAAGAATGTCTTGTTGTCAAGTCCGCAAACTGCCGAACTTCTCATCCCAAGAAATTCTACTGGAGTTGACAAACTTGTTGCGTGAGTACCAGTTCGCGAACCGGCAGAAAGTCTTTGCCGAGATTTTCTGCTGGAGTTTGTAAACTCTGCTCGGTTGCTTAAGTCCGCGAACCTAGTTGGCGAACTTAAGAAGGTTATATATCTGAAGATGATTTCCGAACTTAAACTTATAAAGACTAAGGAATGCAATTTGAAAATCGTGGCTATAAAGTTCATGAACCTATTCGAGTGAATCAAATCATCTTTGCTTCAATTGTATCTTGTGTAGTACATAAGATTTCCTTGCAATTGAACAACTCTCTGACTAGTTCATTTGAGTCATTTGAACTAGTTATGGTGAAGAAGAATATGGTTGGTATGAAATGCTCATATGGCTAACCTTTAGGTTAACTATTGTTGAACCAACAATGTACACGTTTGGGTACGGTTAAAAAACCTAGAAGCGTGCATTTCATTTGTGTATAACAAGCTAAGTTTTTGATCTAACGGTTGAGAAATATTACCTTGAATCTAAATCAGGTTTTCATCTAACGGTGGATATTGTATTTGTCACCAAGGCGAAACCCTGATTTGAAAGACTATATAAGGGGACATCTAGAAACTCTGCAAAACTAATCCCCACACTTCACGTGTGATACTAGTTTGCGTGCTAGAGTCATGTCTCCTTTAACCTTTGGTTTTCTTCTTCTAAAACCAGGTTAATGACTTAAAGACTTCATTGGGATTGTGAAGCCAGACCGATAATACTTTTATCGTAGTTGTGTGATCTGATCTTGCATCTTCTATCGTATGAGTACAATCAGATTGATTGGCTTGAGATTGATATCTCCTATAGGCAAGATATAAAAAGAAGTCACAAACATCTTCGTCTCATTGTTTGTGATTCCGCAACATCTTGTTTCGCTACTATACGATTAAGATTTTTGTGAGGTGATTGATTTATCTAGGATTTTTTTTGGGAATATAAGACCGTATTATCAATTGGCTCCTGTTCACCTTGATTGTTATCAAAAGACGGAACAAAAAACTTTAGGGTTTTTATGTGGGAGGCAGATTGATCCTTTGATAGACTTATCTATGTGAGACAGATTTGTTTATTGTCAAAGCCTGCGATTTTGGGTCATAACAACTCTTAGTTGTGGGTGAAATCAGCTAAGGGAATCAAGTGCGCAGTATCCTGCTGGGATTAGAGGCGTATGGAGTACAACTGTACCTTGGATAAGTGGGAGACTGATTGGGGTTCAGCTACAGTCCAGTCCGAAGTTATCTTGGGGTATGCTAGTGTTTGTAGCGGTTTAATACAGTGTGTGTTCAATCTGGACTAGGTCCCGGGGTTTTCTATATTTGCGGTTTCCTCGTTAACAAAATTTCTGGTGTCTGTGTTATTTCAGTTTCCGCATTATATTGTTTTATCTTTATAATTGAAATAATACAGGGTTGTGAGTTAGATCATCAATTAGAGTTATCCAACCTTTGGTTGTTGATTGTTATTGATTGATCCTTGGATATTGGTCTTTGGTACCATCCAAGTTATTCCTTGTATTTGATTAGTACTCGCATTTTTTGTTTGAGGAAATCAAATCAAGAAAAAGAGATATAAACTCATTGATGTACTTTTAATTGATTGAGTCTTGTTGAATCTGTTAAAAGTATATTCGAGTTTGTCCATACAGATTGCTAAGCGAAATATTGGGTGGTGTTGTTAGACCCCCGTTTTTTCAATTGGTATCAGAGCAGGAAAACACGTAAAGACCTTACAAGTCTGTGTTTGTAGCAATCTGAGTCTGAGGACAGAATCTCTTACGCATACCAGGATGCCTCCTAAAGCTTTCAACTATGTCAGTTGTCTCGAGAATACCTAAAAGGATTGTTCCTTAGTTTATTCTTCCGAATCCCGAGGTAGGAAGATTGTCTCATCTTGTGTTGATCACTCTTCCTCCAATGAGACATTGGACACAATGGCAAAAGCTGAAATGGAGCTCACCAGAATCGCAAAAAATTCTACTGAGTTTGTTGATCTTCAGAATCATGATCAATTCATCGATGAATTTGAAAAGTCTATTGATCGAGAACGTGTACTCTATAACATTATTGATTCCTTCTCTAAGGATATTGAGAAACTTCTTCAAGAGAATAATCTACAACGTGAAAAGATTTGTGATCTTGAAAAGGTTATAAAAGAAGGCTCAATTAGAGAAAAACGTTTGATCAAGACGCATTCATCTGATCTTGACAGACTTCGTGTTGAAAAAGAGAAGCTAGATGCATCACTTTCACTAGCCCATGAACAATGTATAACCTTGGAAAAGGAAAACTCTGTCTTAAGGAAAAATTCTTTTGTTCCAATTGTTCCTCTTGACATACAGTACATGAAGAAATATCCTCCAAAAGAAGATTGTGTCGAGAAAAGTTTATATAACTTACAATCTTGTCACAGGGATGTAAAATTAAAACAGATGCCGTCTGTTGCGTCTTCTCCACGAACCTGTACTTTCTGTGAAAAAGGGAATCACTATGCTATCCGTTGTTTTGCCAGGAAGAAACAAATTTCTAAACTTCGTAATTTGCTTATTTCCACTGTCAATGGGGAAAATAATCAGTCGACTACTGCAGTGAATCTCATGCTCACAAAACACCAGACATCTTATAAAAATGTTCTCCTTTCTAGGAATCATTACAGGACTTCTGTGCATTCTAGTGGTATAAAGTCTTATACTGCTGATGAAAGCATGACCTATGTTTATAAGAACAACTCTGGTGAATCTAAGTCTAGAGTTTGGAAACCCATCTCAGAAAATCCTCTTGAACCAATCTCTAGAGGTCCTAGAGTCAGTAATCAGAAAGCTCATTCTCTTGAGCTTTCAGGAAGGTCTATGAGAAATTTCCCTAAAAATGGAAACTACCATGGGAAGACAAGAGATGCTGATATCAGATATCCTTGTGGAAATCACAACTACTCTCTCAAAACCTATGGTGAGACTATATCTTCCTCTGTTACCTAGTAGCAGAAAGTTCCATTCTTGTATCTAACTTGAGAGATACAAGGATGATGTTTGAGAGATGCTCAAGTAATTAACTGAGTTCCATTAGTTTGTATGTTTGATATATCTTGATGTGAGTTTTTAGTATTTCCTTCCTTCTTCACTATGACCTTTCTTTTTGGGCTGAAATTTTTTGAAAGCGACACATTATGCATTTTCCTGGTTGGGTCCATTCTTTGGCGTATGGATTAGTCCACGAACGTCCATATCTCCTCAAGGAACTCTAGGGTTTCCATATAAGGTGTACACTTAAACATATATATATATTTCATATATGTGTTCATTAATCTTCAAGAAAGGAACTCAATGGAAATCGTTCCCAAAGAAGAAGTTAACCCTACTATAGAGGATGATCTCAAAGGAAGTGATCCTGCTCAAGAGTTTATTCTGAAGAAGATACTTGAAAGGAAAGAGTATAACTCTTGGGTTGGAGAATCTGTCAAGGATTTAATTCTCGTTCAGAATGAAGTAAAGAACGAACTTGCTAAACTTCAACTGCAGATCAACCATCTTATTGATGGACATGCAAAAATACTTAGTACTCAGAATATCTTGATCAGGAATCAAAAGAAAGTTATCCTTGACTGCGCTAAGGCTCGACACTTTGTTCGCATTGTTGATCTAAAAACTAACGTTCTGACTCATGAACATGGTGTCTCTACGGTCAAAAAAATCAAGGATATCAGTGACTCCTATTTCGATGGACCATTCCAGAGGTATGAAATCATCAAGGACAACTGAGTTTTATTTTTTGCCTAGTATTTCTTCTTTTTGGTTTAGTTGGAAGAACAACTAGTGCTTGAATAGCAATGATTGTGACTACACATAGCTATTATTTTTCATATTCTTGTTCTTTTTAGGTTTATTTGGTTTAAATTCTAAAAATATTTGGAGGATGATGGTTTGCAATATTTAATCTTTATGATTTGTTATATTGCAATTTGTTATGGGATATTGGTGTTTACGTCCGTGAACTATGTTGTCCCATATTTTGTCAAAAGTAAAGTCGTTCATGATCGGTATTCATGTATTGATTTAAGGATGAATAGACTTTTGACATATACAAAAGTTAAGCCTATATTGTCAATTCTTTGATGGAAGATAGGTTAAAATCTTTTGTGTTCAAGGATTATGTCTATTAGATATTGTTATGCAAATAGTGATGGAAGATAGAATGAATCCTTGTGTATTCCACAGTATTGATCTTCACTGATCCATATTTTACGTAATACTGTGAGGCTCCGTAATGTGTCTTATGTTGAGCACGATACAACCAATTTGATTAATTTTTGATTAGCTTTGTTGGTTGTTCCGTAAAGTACTTTATATTGAGCATTCTTGAACTAAATTAATCATATTGTTTGGTTATTTAGTTATTGCTCCATAAGTATTTTTATGTCGAGCAAAACAAATGACAATTAAATTGATTACTTTTGTAATTAGTTTGGTTGTGTATTCCAATTAGATTAATTATGGGTTCTCTTGTAATTAATCTAGTTGAGTATTTTCATACTCCGTAAGATTCCTCTTATGTTGAGTATATGAACGACTATCCTATTCATTTTCTAATGGTTATGTTAGTCGTATGCTCCGTAAGTTCTCTTTTGTCGAGCATAATCAATTAAGTTGATCACTTTTGTGTTTAATTTGATTGCGTATTCCGATTAAATTAATCATGGGTTTACTTGTGATTAATTTGATTGAGTTTTTGGATATAGAAAATCATTCTTATGGTTTTTAGTGTCCAATAAAAATCCTTATTTTCTTTTGAAATTAAGGTCGCTCTTGTTGTTACCTTGGGAATGACATCAAATGGGGGAGAGTTCTTTTGAACTTGTGCTTAATGGTCATATCTTGAGGGGTGTGCGGTTGTGGAATTTTAAAGGGGTTACCTACTTTGCTTAAACTCCTCGATGAATGCTATTAGCTTCGGCTATATGATTGCATCTAAATTAGATGGTATGTATTTTCTTTTAGTCATGAAATGTCTCTTACGAAAATTTCATTATGATCCCGTTCTTGTGCCTTTGCCACTTTTATTGACAAAAAGAGGGAGAATTAATATGTAGTTCACACTACAAATACATATCGTTTTCGGATCATTGTGTAAGGGGGAGTGGTTTCCATGTGAGATGGAGTATTGACTAAGGGGGAGTGATACATATCACCATAGTATTATTGTTGAAGTTGTGATACAATTGGACTTTGACACTGTGTAATAATACTATAACACTGTATAACAATGATCGAGACCGATGCTTTCTCATTGTTATATCTACGGATCTTCAACAACGGTGATGCTAAACTTACAACCTTTGAGATCATTGGAGTACTTGGAAGTGACGAAGATTTCGAGGAATGTTGAAGATTAGACATGTGGAATAGGAGCTACTAAAGTTTCTTTATCTTTTTTGTATTCCATATGTATTGATAGTTTTGTCACTAAAATTGACAAAGTGGGAGATTGTTAGAGCATTGCTCGGTCGAACTCGCATGCATTGCTATCTCAAGCATGTTTGTCAATGTTAGTGATCAAAACTATAAGTCTTGATTTCTAGTCTACTATAGCTAAGTCTCGGACTAGGATAGAAAGTGTAGTTGAGCTCAAGGACTTCATGGCGATTCATCATATAAGAAGAAGAACTACTCAAGGAACCGGTGGAACTTCTTGACAAAAAGGTACGTGAAGACTTGAATTTATCTGTCACTCAAAAGTCTATCTACTCTATCTACTACTTATTGAGACAAAAAGTCGTATGCTATATATAGACTTAGATTATACACATTTGGTATTTCGATCCCAGTATACCTCTCATATCTATATCTCGAAATATGTGTTGGTAAGCGTTTCGCTTTGACCGTGTTTATCTTTACCTAGTGACGTAAGTCATGATATGTTTCAATCACTTTGAAAATTTCTTTGACAAGAAATGGTGTAACAACTGTATAACGTCCTCTAAGAATGTGTCAATGGTTGGAATGAGAATTTAGATTACATAACCAATGATGGAAATAAGTATTGTTGTGAAAACACATATGTGCATAAGTCCTATCGCTTGAACCAAAGTTTGCGAACTTTGTTGATCAAGAGAAACCGGAAGAATGGCTTGTTTCCAAGTCTGTGAACTCAGTCCGCGAACTGCCGAACTTCTCATCCCGAGAAATTCTGCTGGAGTTGACAAACTTGTTGTGTGAGTACCAGTCCGCGAACCCAGTCCGCGAACCGGCGGAAAGTCTTTGCAAAGTTTTTTGCTGGAGTTTGTAAACTCTGCCCGGTTGTTTAAGTCCGCGAACCTAGTGTGCGAACTTAAGAAGCTTATATATCTGAAGATGATTTCTGAACTTAAACTTATAAAGACTAAGGAATGCAATTTGCAAACCGTGTCTATGAAGTTCATGAACCGATTCGAGTGAATCAAATCATCTTTGCTTCAATTGTGTCTTGTGTAGTACATAAGATTTCCTTGCAATTGAACAACTCTCTAACTAGTTCATTGAGTCATTTGAACTAGTTATGGTGAAGAAGAATATGGTTGGTATGAAATGCTCATATGGCTAACCTTTTGGTTAATTATTGTTGAACCAACAATGTACACTTTTGGGTACGGTTAACAAACCTAGAAGGTGCATTTCATTTGTGTATAACAAGTTAAGTTTTCTATCTAACGGTTGAGAAATATTATCTTGAATCTAAATCAGGTTTTCATCTAACAGTGGATATTGTTTGCTTTGTGACCAAGGCGAAACCCTGATTTGAAAGACTATATAAGGGGACATCTAGCAACTCTGCAAAACTAATCCCCACACTTCACGTGTGATACTAGTTTGCGTGCTAGAGTCGTGTCTCCTTTAACCTTTGGTTTTCTTCTTATAAAACCAGGTTAATGACTTGAAGAGTTCATTGGGATTGTGAAGCCAGACCGATACTACTTTTATAGTAGTTGTGTGATCTGATGTTGCATCTTCTATCGTACGAGTACAATCAGATTGATTGTCTTGAGATTGATATCTCCGATAGGCAAGATATAAAAAGTAGTCACAAACATCTTCGTCTCATTGTTTGTGATTCCGAAACATCTTGTTTCGCTACCATACGATTAATATTGTCGTGAGGTGATTGATTTATCTAGGATGTTCTTCGGGAATATAAGACCGGATTATCAATTGGTTCATGTTCACCTTGATTATTATCAAAAGACGGAACAAAAAACTTTAGGGTTTTTATGTGGGTGACAGATTGATCCTTTGATAGACTTGTATGTGTGAGACATATTTGTTTATTATCAACGCCTGTGATTTTAGGTCGTAGCAACTCTTAGTTGTGTGTGAGATCAGTTAAGGGAATCAAGTGCGCAGTATCCTACTGGGATCAGAGGCGTAGGGAGTACAACTGTACCTTGGATCAGTGGGAGACTGATTGGGGTTCAACTACAGTCCAGTACGAAGTTAGCTTGGAGTAGGCTAGTGTCTGTAGCGGCTTAATACAGTGTGTATTCAATATGGACTAGGTCCCGGGGTTTTCTGCATTTGCGGTTTCCCCGTTAACAAAATTTCTGGTGTCTGTGTTATTTCAGTTTCCGCATTATATTGTTTTATCTTTATAATTGAAATAATACAGGTTGTGAGTTATATCATCAATTAGAGTAATCCAACCTTTGGTTGTTGATTGTCATTGATTGATCCTTGGATATTGGTCTTTGGTACCATCCAAGTTATTCCTTGTATTTGATTAGTACTCGCAGTTTTTGTTTGAGGAAATCAAATCAAGAGAAAGAGATATAAAATAGTTGATGTACTTTTAATTGATTGAGTCTTGTTGATTCTGTTAAAAGTATATTCGAGTTTGTCCATACAGATTTCTAAGCGAAATATTGGGTGGTGTTGTTAGACCCCCGCTTTTTCAGTTTGCAATTCTAGCAAACTAATCCTCAGAGCCATCAAAACTACCTCAGTTGTGTTGTTACTGGTGGAGCCTCCTATCGGAGAAGAGAGTACCCTAATTAGGAGAAATCTCTTACGTCCGCTCAGTTTAAAGGCTTCTTTGGGATTGAGAAGCTCTATTAGTACCGTTGGTGGAAAACTAGATAATTCCGGTTTATTATTAGTTTTCGATCGATTTGATTGACTAACGGTGGTTGAACTTTTATTGCACCTAGTTTGTTTATGCTTGAGAATCTTCTTTTCTGATATAAGATTCACTCAAACTAGATCGAAGTTTCGACGGGGATCTTTAGACGGTTTGTAGATCTAAAGACGTCTTGTGATAATCCAACGATAACAGACTCCGTTATGTGTGTGATTGATCACAAGAGATTCAAGTTTGATTGTCTGAAGGTGTTTATTGAAGATCAAAGAAGATTTAAAGACAAGAAGACTTTTGGGTTCATAATCTTTGGTGTGCACAATACTTGATTCGGCTGGAAAGGGATCCAACTATAATCGGTTTATCTTTGTGATAGATTGGATTGATTAGTTGAGTAGATCGGCTCAATACATTTCTTTGTGATTAATAGTATTAATTGCATAAGTCTTAAAATTGCTTTGGTGATTGGTGAGAGATCGATCTAAGGACCAGACAAAGGAGTTTATTGGTTAAACAGAAGAGCCTTTATCAAACTCATATCACTTAGTTTGAAAAGAGTTGTTACCGAACAGATTTTTTGTTCCTTTACTGTTTGGAATACGAACCAAAGGAATCGTTCCAAGGCATGAATTATTACAAGTTGGAGGCGCAGGGATACTGAGGAAACTAGGTGAACTATAGTTTATTTGCTTGGTCTCAACTATATGAAGTTGGTTTAGATTTTGTATAGCGGCTTAATTCTGAGAGTATTCAATCTGGACTAGGCCCTGGGGTTTTTCTGCATTTGCGGTTTCCTTGTTAACAAAATCTTGCTGTGTCTTTTACTTTTCTATTTCCGCAATTATAATTGTTTTATTATAATTAGAAGTAAAATCCACAAACTTTAATTCCCATTTACTTGATAGACAATCCTATAGAGTTTGGTTAAGTCCGAACCTATTATCAAGTAAACATACTTCGTTGTTGTATTATTTCGATATCGTATCCATGGACGATCACACGAAGTGTGCAACCCATTAGTTGTATTGTCTCGACACTGTCCATAGACAATCACTTTCGGAGAAGGGACTTATAGGTGAAAAAGTTTTAGATTGAGGTATATTTGGGTACCCTCGTCTTTCCATATGCAATGCATATTGGTTTTGTAAACTACTTAATTAAAGCGAGGGTGTGACTATTGGGTTTTTATGTTGTATAAGTATAACCCCTTAGATGTTAGTTATGCGCGCCTGTATGGTAGGCGGTGTTTGGCGCTTAACCGATTTGACTATTCATGCATATTGTGTAAGTATAATCTTTTAATAATCTGTAGGAGCATTTAATTTTGTTTTGTGTATGTCGACCGCGTGGCAAGTATTGTTCTTTGATCAATTACTTCATATTGTTAAAGCATTATTTCGTTATTATGACCCGAGTTTGCTTGTTTTTGGAGGTGAAGCACCTCAATTATCTAATGAACGTATTCTGCGTCACATGTGATCATTTTTATAGTGAAAATATACTTTGATATTCCCGACTGATAAATGTCGATCGGCTTGAGATAAAAGCTCACAGGAGCGTGGACTACCTTCTTCTTTGCTTTTTAACGACATCGTGAACAACAGCTACTTACATATTTTCACCATCCGAGCATATATAGGACGATGCGGTCGTTCAATCCGGCGTTTAATGATGTACGCTCAACATGCTCGCCCGTTAGTTGAGAGGGTTGTCATCTGTGTATTATTATTGGAATCATTTGACGATGCCGATGAAGATGGGTGATCATAAGCATGAAATAACATTTGCAATTGTCCGTTCAGTGGGCGAAAGCGTGTCGGTGGCCTCTCATAAAGACTAGCCATACTTGGGGATACTTGTGCATTTCATTGACCATAAAACAGGATGAAGAGAGCGGATCAAGTTGCAAGTGGAGATGCACAATTGCAAGCGAGGTCTTCTTGAAGCAATTATGTCCAGATGTATCCGCTTTGTAGGAATTTGAGGATTCATTCTCAACAAGCCAAGTGTTGTATTTGCAGGGTATGAATCTTTGTGCGAATGTTTTAGGCGCTCGACATGCTCCCTTATCAGGCAAGAAAGATGACATTTGCGCGCATATATTGAAATCATTTTTCAATGATCGAGATAAGATAGATTATTATAAGCGTGAACTAACATATGTGTATGTCCATTTAAGCTCCGCCTTATCTTCTTTTGGCGGCCGTCTTGGCTTTATCTAAACACATGATGTATTTGAAGTTGTCAAAGGCGCATTCAAGGCCATCTTATCTCATAAATCAAAATGAAAATTGAATATGAAATCAAAATTTCTAGGTTTCCAAAACCATTATCATTGAAATTCTATTGTTAACTCAGCAAAAATTAATAATTGTAATAGAATTAAATTATAAAGAGAGCTAAAACTTATGTTTCCAATCATATTTGTTGATGATATTGTCAGATCGATTTGCAAAAAATCGAAGATAGAAATCGAAGATATTGTTCTTGGTACAACGTCAATCAGACTAGGAAGGGGTGGAACTTATCTTTACAATCGCCCTTTGTTGGTGCGACATTATCCAATTCACAGTTCATCATCCGCCTTATACAATGACGCCGTTGTCGAAAAACAAACCGCAATTGTTCCTCTTGGTGTTGATTCTCGGCCAGGTGAAGGCGCTTGTCACTTAAACCAAATCACTTCTCTCCGATTTATTAAGTACACGATGGATATGGGGCGAGGGAGAGGAGGATATGCGGCCGTATTTTGGGGTAGTCGGAGGATGAGGATGAAGCAGAGTTGGTGTTACTCAGCGTAGGTAAGCAGAGAATACAAGGCTGCTCGGAAGATTAGAAGATGAGGCTAGGTAAGCTGATGCAGTTGGTTTGCGGTGGTGTGTTGAAGTGGATCAGTTGTGGTCCGGCAGAGAAATTAAAGAAGAAAAAAGGGGTTGTTGAGCAGATAATAAAAAATGAGAGTCGAGAGGTGAGTTGAGACGCGGAAAGACGAAGTAAGAGAAATAGGGCGTACGAGTCTTGATGGACGAGTAACTAAGCCTCTCCCACTGTGGTCGCAATGTTGATTGGTAAAAGTGGGAAAGAGAATCTAGTCCAAGTCACATCAAGCATATCCCCTTGGAGGTGAAGAGAGAGAATGGGTGAGTTAAGAATGATTTTCTAAATATAATTTCTTCCCTTTTATAATAATATTTCCTCCTCTTCCTATGAATAGGCACCCATAAGATCAATATATTATAAAACTACCACTTCCCCCTTATCCAAGTTACCGTGGGCTTATGGATTTTGGCTTGGAGTGAAGCCCAGTCCTCACATTTTCCTCCTTTTGGACTAGGATCACCCATCACCTTATGGGTTTGTCATGGTCCCTAAGTCTTCATATCTTAAGAGTGGTTTCTAAAGGGTTAAGGGGACTCATTTTCTAAGGATAATTATTTTCATGTATCAAACTTGTATATCATGATCTTGTTCGATTGTCGATTTATCACTTGAACAAGATTGATAGAAATCAAAAAGTTCTCTTCGTCTTAAAATTTGTGATTCCACGGGTTTTATACTTGTGAGGTGAATAATAATCTAGGCTGCATTTCGGGTTGCATAAGTCTGGATTTTTAGGTTAGCTAGACTTTGTCTATTGCTATCGATTTTCACACCTTTGATCATACTATTTGATTGTAAAGGGAAATCATATATTGGCTTAATCAGTGGGAGGATGGTTTAAAGTCTTCAATTGAGTTGAAGCAACTCTTAGTTGGCGTGCCTTCAGTTAAGGTAATTAATTGCGCGGAGTCCTGCTGGGATTCAAGAGGCATAAGGAGCGCGACTATACCTTAATCGGTGGGATACCTTTTAGGGCTCAACTACATTCCAGTCCAAAGTTATTTGGTAGTAGGCTAGTGTCTGTAGCGGCTTAATACAGTTTGGTGTTCAACCTAGACTAGGTCCCGGGGTTTTCCTGCATTTGCGGTTTCCTCGTTAACAAAACTTCTAGTGTCTGTGTTATTTCTTTTTCCGCATTATATTGTTTATCTTTATTATAATTGAAATATCACAGGTTGTGCATTGATCAATTATAGTAGAAACATCTGACCTAGTGTGTTGGATATGACTTGATTAATTCTTGGACATTGGTCTTTGGCACCGTCCAAGTTATCTCTTTGTGGTTAGGTTCACGGATTTGTTTCTGTAAACGTTCTAATCGCAAGAGATAGATATATATAACTCTAAGATACTATTCCTTGATTGAGTTTAACTCTCGGAGTTGTATTGAGTTTGTCCATACAGATTGCCTAAGGAAAAAAGTGGTGGTGTATTTGGGTACCCCGCGTTTTTAGTGTGGGTTACAATCTAAATGAGTTGAGTACATAAAGACTTTACTGGGTAGTGGCCAAGTAGACGCGGGGATACTGAGGAAACTAAGTAGCTAGGAGAAGTCTACTTGGTATCAACTATACGAAGTTGGCATTAGATTTTGTATAGCGACTTAATTCTGAGAGTATTCAAAACTGGACTAGGTCCTTGGTTTTTCTGCATTTACGGTTTCCTCATTAACAAAATCTTGTGTTGTGTTATTTACTTTACTCCTGCATTATAATTGTTTTATTTTATAATAAAGTAAATACACTTGTGCCTTAATTCCTAATCACTCGATATTGATCCTATAGTAAATCGGTTTCGGACCGTATTATAATCAAGTGAATATCAGGTTGTAGTACTATCTCGACTTTGTCGATAGGCGATCACACTTGGTATCGAACTTATAAGTTGATATTTAAAAGATTATGGTGTATTAGGGTACACTCGTCTTTTCAAAATTGATAAATGAACTAAACCTGAATGATATTAAAGTTTAATAATAAATGGAACCAAAAGACTAACCAGCAAGAAAACATCGATCCAGAAAAGCAAAGAAGACAAATCTTTTCAAAAAAATTCTAGATTTGTATTCAATTTCTTCAAAATATGATCCTAATTTTTGTTTTATGGTTTTATAGTTTCAGAAAGTCGAGAAACAAGAAGGAGAAGCGAAACCTTAATAACCCTTAAAAAAATTGGTCAACAAGCCCTTTAATTAAAAAGAAATTGAGATCACCATGAGAAATTATAGAGGAGCATAGGCATGTATATTAAAGTAACGATTTGTTGTTTTTTTTCTTCTTAGCAGAGTAAAAAACTTGTTTGTATACCTGTACTTTATACACGTCCGTCATCGCCGAATTAACTTTGATCTGCCTGCACTGGCAACATAATTGAGACATCTTGGTTTTCTGCTGGATTAGTCAAACCAACGATGTTGTTACCCCTATGCAAACATTAGCAAGAGAAAGTGAGAAAGCAAGATAGTTTAATTGTAGTGAGAATTGGGTTTTATTTTAGAAATTTTCATTCTCATATCCCAACTTCCATGTTGTACCATACCTTGAGTGACGCGGGAAGAAAAATACTTCTATTTTTTATCAATTCATTTTATTTTTGATTTTTTCTAATAGATATCATCTGATGCTAGTATAAAACGATAATTAAAATTAATTTTACGATATATATATATATATATATGGGAATCTCATGTATCACATTTATCACATATAATATTACAATATAAATCACATATAAATGTGTTCTTAAGAGACATTCTGGTCAATATTTAAAATAAAAACAATTTTTAGGATGATATCTGAGTGATATACTATTTCAAACATGTAAAATATTGTGTTTACGAAAACATGAAATTGTTTAGCGTTACTTTCCAGCATTGTAAAACGAGTTGTACTATTATTCAAAAAGAATATGCGAAGTTCTTAACAAACTGCTCAACAAAAGACTTGTTGAAGATAAGATGGATCGCATTGTGGCTAGCCTCCTTGTTTGACGATTGCAAACGAAACTCGGGCCAGTTAATTGAAGAATGAAGTGAGTGTAGCGACGATTGGCGCCCATGAAATTTGATCAGCGAACTGAGCAAACATGATTTCGCACACGCCAAATATGATCACGTAAGGTGTACTGGATTCAAGGCACGGGTGATCGTGGATATTACCACGCAACTGGACACAAGTCCTCCTCCTAACTGACCTGTTGTCTTCAACCAAAAAGACATCATAACAATTTTTTTCTATTTCTATAAGAACAGAAGTATAAATAATTATTAAAACAAATAATGAGACTGTTGAGCATATACTTTTATTCATGAACTATTTTTCCCATGAAAAAAAAAACAAAAAAGTGTAGGAATCACATCATGCTTGTCGAGGCAATGGTGCATCCAATGGCCACACCGAAAAGATGTATGTGGCATATTGTTCTATAAAACTTGATTTTACAACGACCTAAAATTAGGAGAGAAAAAAGGAAAACTAATTAGTATTTTCCAGAATGTTTATCTTTTGGTTTAAATATATATTAACTAAAACTTGATTTTACACGACCTATACTAGTAGTTGTATTACCTAGATTGTTAACCGCGTCTTTGTAACTGTAGATTCTTTTGTTGTCAGGAGACCAGGTCACATTCCAATAATAAACACGAGATAAAATGAAGTAGAAATTAACGTTTAATCCCATATTAGTTGCGTTTTAGACACTCTAGTCTTGTCCCCTCAAACCTAGTACTGGGAGGTCCAAATATACCAAATCCCTGACTAGTTAGTCCATTTTTGCACGATTTAGTCCAAAACTATTTTTTATCTTGACAAGTATACCCATCAGCTAAATGGAAGGTAAATAAATCTCTAAAAATCTTTTTGTTCCTGAATCAGATCGAAAGAGAAAAATCAGATCGAGAAAAAGAGAAACCATAGAAGAGAGAGAGAGGCGATTCTAGAATTGGAGATATTTTGTTCATCTCGATTCAACTTAAAAGACCTATAGTTCCTCTCGATTCATCATTGAAAAGAAGAAAGCATTTTAGGTTTTGGTTCATCTCGATTCATCTCCATTAGTTGTTGCTTGAAAACATTATAAGATCTACAATTTCATTTCTCGATTCTCAGAGAACAAAGGAAAAAAACGGAACTGAAACTGATACATTTCTAGCGTCGTACTTTATGGATCCTCACCTGCAAGTTCTAGAGATGATTTTGATTACTTTATGAAACTTCTCCTCATGGTTGATAACGGTAAGAAATTACAATTTTTTGATTTTTATTTGTTAGAATTTATTCAAATTGGTTGGTGAAATTAATTGTTGAGAGATCTAATTTGGTGATCCATTGATTTCATGAATTTGAGCTAATTTTTGGTTTGAAATTACAATTTTGGAAAGTAAGGATCTGAATATAATGAAATTGTACATTGATACACAGTGAAAGTTTTCCTTAATCAAATTCGATAGGTAACATTTCTGGCCTAAGGAAATTGAAGAGAAGAAAAAACCTAAGATAAGAATCATTTTTGTGAAATAGAAAGAACATAATAATAATGGAAGTAAATGGAGATGTTAATTTAACTGGAATTGATTTTTGGTTGTTGTTCAAAGTACTTTTTAGTTTAAACTTCAAATAGTTTGAGTCTCTGTTGGGTTATGATTTCTTATAAAAATCTGCAGGATAGTAAGAATTAAGGAACCTGGTAATAGTATGTTGTAATTATCTGTACATTACACGACAACTTTCAATAAAATTTAATGTGCAGTAGCATACATTTGGTAGACACTAATTAAACCAAAATAAGTATATATGAGAGGAGTTTGTATGTGCATGTGACCATGAACCTATACACACATCAGTTTTTAAAGTTTCACGTCTTTTTTGTTTATTTGGTGAAGTTATTATATGAAACTGAAATGTACAGATAACTTTGCGAGTAAGTTCCTTATGTTTTCATATTGAATATGAGTAGTTAGAATATAAACCACTCTGTAGATCTCATTTATTTATGTATTTATTGTACATGATAGCATTTGGACTTCCTATGGAACCGTTCGTTAAACATTGCTTGTTAGTTAATTTTTCTAGGCTTACTTGGACCAGTGGCGGATCCAGTGTGTAACAAGGGTGCGCAGTTGCGACCCCTCCACACTAGGCTTCCAAGCCTAATTTCCGAATCCCAATTTTTTTTTACAAGCCTAATTTCACATTTTTGCTATCCCTAATAGAATTTTGCTTCCCTTAGTATAGTTTCTTGATTCGCCGTTGACTTGGACGAGTATATATTTGGTTGCTTCTTTGAAGAAAGGGATGCAATTATTTCTGCAAGTGAGTTTCATTTTATAATGCAAGGCCTTAGCTAGATAGCTATATGTAGTCTTATATGATTATGGTACGCTGCAAAGAAAATTATGGACAACAAAATGTGGATTCTGGTGAACAAGGTCCAGTTGAGTCTGTCAGTGATGATGAAGACGACGATAAGGAAATATTGGATCCTGATTTTGAAGGCTCTGATGCTGATGACTCGGACAGGAAAAGTAGTTTATCAGCAGATGAAAACGATGGTGATGTTAATAATGTTTTAATTGGATGGAAGAACCGTATAAGATTTAAGGTATGCATAAGCTTTAGCAATCTTGTTTTTTTCTTATTTTTTTTTCCTTAAATCTTGCATTGAGTTCTTATGTTTCTCCTTAATATGGTACTATGACTCTATGCCTATATATTATTTAATATGTGGTCCTTATGCAAGGATCGCATTTGGTTCTAATGTAAACCATTATATGGAAACTGGGGTGTACAAACTGGTGCATATGGGAAAAAAATGACTCCAAAATCTTACACTTGGTGTACAAATTATTGCATGTAAAACATTATCTCCATAAGCTTATGCTTACGTAAACAACTAGGGTGTACAAACTGATGTATATATGAAAAAAATGACGCCATAAGCATATGCTTGGGTAAATAACTAAGGTGTACATAATTCTACACATGTTGATTTTTAATGTATTCATAATTGTACAAATGTTGATATTTAATGTGCACATAGTTGTACATAATCGTACACATGTTGATATTTAATGTGCACATAGTTTTGTAGAGGTGTACATATTTGTACACTAGTATGCTCTGTGATGAATGGATGGCTTGGCATGTGGGTGTCGATGCTAGAATTTGTTAGGTTTCTGTAGAGTTGTATATTTTTGTACACTAGTATGCTTTGTATCGATTATTAATGTTTTGAAGTTATTTTGATTATTTTGATTTTAAGATTGTCAGAATCATGTTTTGGTGTACATAGTTGTACACATGTTAATGTTTAATGTGTACATATGTTTATACATCTTGATTATTAATGTGCACATGGTTGTACACGTAGTGATTTCTAATGTGTATCACATACTTATTTTTGTGTGTGTGGATTTTTGTAGTTGTGAATGAAGGTTAGAGATCTCGATGAAGAGATTGTTCTCATGGACTTGTTGTATATGATGTTGAGTTTATTTTTGAAGCTGCTCTGATCTTTGATTCGTTCAATGATATAATTATTATAAATATCAAAGTTATGGTTCTTATTTCTTTCATTGGTATTGTATTTTTTGTGTTGTGAAAGTTGTATTAAACTCTAGTATGTTTCAATTTGGTTTGCTGCATGTGACTGATTCGTCAGGAAGGAAAACTTTGGTTCATATTTGCCAGTATGAATTTGTTTTATCTTATTATTTCATAATTTTGCTTCATACACCTGCTAGTTTGCATCTATAAGCATGTAGTTGTGTTTATGTTGTTATTAATGGTGCTTAAGGTACAAGATTCAAGTTGTATGTGTGTACAAACTAGTCCACCTTGTCTTTTTTCACGAATATATTGCCTGCTTTATGGGTATGAACGTTGGACTTTCCGGATTTTGTGGATGTGTACATAGTTGTACACCATTGTCATGTATCATGGATGTATTACATATTTGATGAGTATGATTGTTGGATTTTCTAGGTTTTTGTATGTGTACAGTTGTATACCATTGTCATGTCTCATGGGTGTATTACATGTTTTATGAGTATGATTGTTGGATTTTCTAGGTTTTTGTATGTGTACAATTGTACACCAGTGTCCCATCTCATTGAAATATGGCATGTCTTATCTTATGAGTATGGATGTTGAATTTGCTAGGTTTTTGTAGATTTGTATATAGTTGTACACCATTGTCCTATCTCATGTATTTATAACCTGTTTTGCTGGTGGATTTTTTATATTTTTTCATACATGTGTATGTGTCCAGTTTCATTAATGTATTGTCTGTCTCGTGAGTATGGATGTTGAATTCTCTGGTCTTTTGTAGATGTGTACATAGTTGTACACCATTATCCCATCTTGTTGATATATTGCATGTTTTGTATAACTATTGGAATTGCACTTATTTAATTAATTCATGTTTCAACATCATGGGTTTAAAGACATTGGCTCTTAGAAAATGCTTTTTCAGCATAAAACTAGTAGTATCTACACCTATTTGTGGATGTGCATTTTATCTTTTTGAATCCTCATAGTAATCGTATTTAGTGGCGCAAGACCTAAGATTTCTTATGTTTGCCTTTTACTTTTATCTTCTTCTCCATGCTTTTCTTTTGACCTGACTTTTTCTTATTTACTTTTAAGCTACCCCCTTTAAGCTACCGCTCATACCTATGTAAAGCTAAATCCTTGTATATATATATACTCGATATGATAGTGGAAACTTTTTTCTTTAATTAATAGTTCATTAGCATTAGTGATTGATCAGTGGAAAATGGAAACAAATTCATTTAATAATTTTCTAAAAATAAAAAGAAATTCATTTAATAATTTTCTTTCAGTAAAGTGCAATACATCACTGTACTGAGATCGTTTGAAGTCATATTAAGTTTGTGCAGTTAAGCACAAATGGATAGCATCTTTTTAAGTTAATAACTGACTAACTTTTTACTTTTGATAGCTTTCTTTGCTTTGTTCCTTATGTGGGTGTTGATGAAAGATTATCACTTCCTTTTCAAGCTGTGATTTCTTATGTATTATTGTTTTGTCCTAGATGCAGGTTAATTGCTAAACCATCATATACAATTCAGCCATTATGCAGCTAGAGCTTGGCGTGGTTGATATTTTTGTTAGTATGTGCAGACTAGAGTGGCAGTCTTGCTATCATGAATGTTGGATTTTCTATATTTTTGCCGACGTGTACATAGTTGTACACTAGTGTGAATTAAAACAATTTAAAAAATGAAAATCATATAGTCATATGGGTACTCTTTTTGTAGATCTTGAAAAGAGCTTTCCGAATATATAAAGTTTGTGAATTTTGGACAAGCGATTCGAAAGATAAATTGTTTTTAAATTATTTATATATTATTTAAAATTGCTGACGTCGTCATGAGTCATTTTGGACTAAATTGTAAATATTTGGACTAAATTGTAAATAATAAGGGGTATTAACGTACTTTCCATACATTTGGACTAATTTGTACCTAGTTGACTCGGGATGGACTAAACTGTACTTTTGGACTAAACCGTATTTTTTCCTAAAATGAATGATTCCGGCGAACAAAATCATCACTGATGGACCGACAACCCAACTGAGTTGGGCAATGGCCCATGGCATTGATAATATCCCAAATCCCATCACCACCGTCATAAGATGCCCAACGGCGGTGCAGACAGTGCCTGCATACATCAATTGAGAAATATTGTTAGAGCATTTCTCGGTTGAACCCATTAGCGTTGGTGTGTCAAGTTAGTTGTCAATTTTAGTTGCCAAAATGCATTCTTGATTTAGTATACTAAAGATAGTTTCGGACTTGATTTAGCCTAAGAGGTAAAATCGAAGCTATCCTTGAAAGATGAAGTTTGAAGATTACAAGTAGACATCAACAAGGACTTCATCAACAAAAGTATGTGATAAGTGATTTCATTTGGATTCTTGTTCAATTCTACCTTTCTAATCTATCGAAACAAATGCTCACTCTATGGAACAATTCCTATGACGGTAAATGTACATTTATGTATATATATACTCGAGGTTATTTGAGCCACGCCTTTTATGACAATAACCTTTATCCCTGGAAAGGTTCGTATGTTATAGTGAATGAGCTTACGAATTCAACGAGCCAAGAATCACTTTTTTTTAAGGAAAAAGGCAGTGCCTTATAATTTCATTGATAGGAAATTTTGGTTACATGATCAATTACATCAGAAAAAAATGGAAAGAAATAACTAGTACAAACATTACAAATTTCAAAACTTAACAATAAAACCCAGTATTGTACTATTCTCCAATCCATCGACGAAATCGATATATTTCTAATGGTTATGATTTTAAATCATTTTGATTTTTGATCTTCAGAATCTTGATCTTCAGATTCTTGATCATCGACATCATATATGTTATATGCTTTCATTGTGAAGAAGTAATAAGCCAAAATCGACATCCTCACAATCAACATCGGTGATAATTTCCAAATTAGATTATCGTCTATTATAACGTACTTGATAACGATGCAGCAACACCACCAGGAAAAGCCATTATGGGTATCATATAAAAAATTTGAACGGTATTGAGACACCATCAGATCTATAAAAACAAAGAGACAATCCCTAAAAATTGTTGGAACAACAATTACTTTTATTGGATATTTACATAAAACTAAGAGAAATAACCTTGATTTACCCGGAAGATTTGAAAAATCAAATCAAATCCGAGAAAATCAAGGTGATTGAACGATGAGATTGGTAGTTTTTTTTCTTCAGGAATTTGGGAGAGAGAGAAGAGATAGAAAGGAGTTTTTTTCCTTCAGGAGTTTAACGATGAAGTTATGAGTGATTTATTAAAATAACAGTTTTAAGTGTTGCTGAAACTTTTACAGTTCGTTATTAGGAAACAATCCACGAACTGTTTGTAACGGTTCACGTACTTGAGCCCAATTACGTGACTAATAGCCTTTTCTAGTCAAGTTTTTGATGTTTCCTTATCTAGTAAAGATAGCTATTACTCCAAACATATTTGATTACCATATTAAAGTGTTTGTGATTCCTTCCTAATATAAATTGTGATTTATTCACATAAATAAAATATTTGCTAAATTAATTAATTATTTAATTATTTTGGCAAGAGTTGTAACTTAGGAAAGACTCCCAAAATTTGGAGAGGCTTGAAAAATGAAAATAGCCTTGATTATTTTTCAAGCTACCTTGTTCACTATAAATAAAGGGCTCGTGAGTGTTACACGTTTTCATCCCCTTTGGAAAATTGGTGTAAGCTTCATTAGGTTATTTTACCATGTCTTCTGTTCTTCGTGAACAAGAGTGAGATAAAAGTCTTTGTATTGGGGATCACAAAGCCGAGTTGGATTTAATCTTCGTGATTGATTATACAACTTGTAATCTAGGTTTTTCTCTATTCTAAGGTTTTCTCTTCTGATATAAAACCATTCAAGAGTTGTTGATCATAAATCCTAGGTTTTGATAGATTTCAGTTTCCGATCGTATACCAACACTTGTTAGTCGGAATCGGAAGCTAGAAAGAAAACTTCGATTAAGGCATCTCGTAAAAATCCTTAAGAATTTTTAAACAAGATATCTATAGATTTATTCTAGTTGTTCTTGCGGTAGAATAATTAGGTTTCTCTTCAACTTTTGAAGAGTATAATAATCCCTAATCTACAATTTTGTTTTGATATTACTTTTACCTATTAATTGTTTTTCTCAAAACAAACACAAGATTTCCAAAACCTTGATTTACATCTAAAGGGAAATCGATTTGGTGTTTTGTGAAAACAAAAGATCGAAAAGTATCAACCGTGTTGTTGTATCTTCTGAAGAGAACTTTATTCTTCCAGAAGATTTTCGGGAATAACTTTTAAACAGAATTTGTGTTCTGCTAGAAGTTCTGCTAGGTCCGAATAGGTAGTGCTGGAGAGAATCGGTGTTCTGCTAGGAGTTATATTAGTGCTGAAGCAGGTATTACATCTAGTCCGAATAGGTAGTAGGAAATTGGTGTAACAACTTATAATCAGTGTGTGTTTATTCTGGACTAGGTCCCAGGGTTTTCCAGCATTTGTGGTTTCCTCGTTAACAAAATTTCCGGTGTTTGTGTTATTTCTTTTCCACATAATATTGTTTATCTTTATAATTGAAATATCACAGGTTGTGTGTTAATCAATCATTATTGATAAATCTGACCTTGTTTGATGGATAGGATTTTGATTGATCTTGGATATTGGTCTTTGGTACCGTCCAAGTTTTCTCACATCAATCAGACTCATAGATTTCGATCTGTTTGATTTACTGATTGATTTGAGAAAAAGAGATAAACTCTTTAGTATTATTATTTGATTAAGTTTTCACTCTCGGAATATTATTGTAGTAAGTCCTCTCAGATTGCCAAACGAAATATTGGGTGTGGTTGCTAAACCCCCGTTTTTTCAAATATAAATGAAAAATTTTAATACACTATACACAAGACATATTTGGAAACTAGTCAATGTTCAATGAAAACTCAAATTCCATGTTCCAGCAAAGTAAATATGATTCAATGGTTAAGCATATCTCTAAAACCCATATAAACCCTGTTTAACCTTAACAGGCCCAAAAGAGTTCTCGTGATTGGATCTCACTAAAAATCCTCCAAATTGAATTATGAAAATCTCGCGGTTGCAGAGAAGTTTTCCCGCCATTTCTGTTTTGATTCAAACAAATTTTCAGCACAATCCAGCCTTCTACACGAATCCAAGACCATTACCAGTCCTGTTAGGTTAAATCAAGTCTTCCCAATCAGTTTCAGGCATTGAGTCTCTTCATAACATGTTGGAATCTTTAACCCTAATTCTGCTCCTTTAACACCAATTTCCCGCCAAAATTCAGAAGGTTAAAGATGACCTCCCTTTATCCAATTTCGGTGTCCTTTTAGCAATTAGGAGTACAATTAGCAATTCTTGGGGTGCGAATAATAATTTGTAGGTTATAAAGAAGTAATTTTAGGCTATAAATAGTAGAATTTATGTGTTGCCTTTATCAACTTTCCTGAGGTGTTTTTTAATACATTTACAGGGGTGCCCTTATCCAAAGTTAGGGTGATTTAATACTTTTACGGGTGCCTTTAATAATTTTCGAGCCGATTTCTCCAAAAATATCTCTTTTTCAAAAATACCTACATGCATAAAACACCATAACAAGTACAAAATTGAGCACTAACAATATATAAAATTGAGACAAATCAAACACATAAATGTGTCTATCAAATACCTCCAAACTTATTATTTGCTAGTCCTCGAGCAAATCTAATCTAGAAAATAAAATTCCTACTCACTGTCGCAGGCATCGCCATTTCCCTTAGTGTGCGCAACAAGCCTTTAAACCCCTAGGTGGCCCTAGTGGTCGAGTTATAGTCTCATGAGGGTTTATAAGAGGTGTACCCACAAAACCTTTACTCCAAACCCTAGCTACCTCTGAAGAATTAAGGAACGACACTAAACAATATCTTTAGTTGGAAGACTGTCATTGACTACAGGAGGAAGTACCCTGATGCGAATTAAATTCATATACAAGTGACAGAGCTCTACTCAGATAGTCGCACTATGGACACCAATATCCAGAATCGCACAAATCACATGAATAGATTAAGAAGATGGATATAGAGGTAAATGGTTTGCGATGTTGACTAAGGTGAACGGTGTTTCCTATATCTATCTGAAGGTCACTTCCAAGATGAATCATCTCCTAATGGAGTGAGATACTGGTTTGAACTAATATCAATACATCTGGCATATACAAGGGGACCAACAATTTATAAACCTAATTCTAGATTAATATACAAGGGAACCAGCGGTCGATTTAGTAATTGAACAATAACAATAATAAACTTTTTATTTTTGATATTTTTTTAGAGAAATTATTTAATTATTTATTCCAATTGGTCTAAATGGCCTGGTCTCATTTCATCATCATCATCATATATTTTTTTTAGTAACTCAATCACTCTACTTCATCCCGCCAGTGAAAACAATTCGATGTGTGTGCCCCACCAAATCACTCTTCTAAAGATTCGTTGAGTTATGACAAAGTCTCTTCTGTTTAATTTAATAAACACCTTTGTCGGGTAAGTTCAACCCGAATCAGTAACTTAGATTCAGATTCAGACATGGAAAAATACCATGAAATGATAGTTGCCAATCTAAACGACATTATGGGTAGAAGAATCCAATCTAAGTCGGATCCCAGTCGATCAAGATGGTGCACAAATCACGAGATACAAAAATAAATAATAAAAAATCTTTTTGTCTTCAAATATTCAATTTCCTTCCTAAATAACCTGCACAACACAAACTTGATTCCTCTTGTGATTAATCACGTACAATACGGAGTCTGTTAATAATATATTATCACAAAATTTCTTTAGATCTAAAAATAGTTTTAAAGATCCCGTCAATACTTTGATCTAGTTTCAGTGACCCTTATGTCAGAAGAGAAGGCTCTCAAGAATAATCTAACTACGTGCAATCAAAGTTGAAAACGCGGGGATACCAAAATACGCCACCAACTTTTTCTTAGGAAACCTGTATGGAAAAACTCAAATTCAATTATGAGAGTTCAACTTAATGAATCTCAAACAAGAAAGAATATCCAGAGTTATATCTTTTTCTCTCACAATCATATTGTTTACCTCCTACTGTGGTTGCCAAAATATAGTTACCTAAAATCGGTGAGAGGCAAGAAGTGGGATTCTAGGGTTTCTGAAAGTGAGTTATGAGACGTTGAGCAAGAACATCCTTCGCCTAAATCACGCACAGTGGCCGTTCAATGGCTGCTTCCCTCACATGGATGGAGGCTTAGGGCTGGACATAAGGAGGGAAGCATACGAAGAGAGAGATCATAGAATTCTAGGGTTTGAAGAAGAATTGCTTTGCAAGTTTATGAGAAAGTTGTGTGTTATCTTGGAGAAATAGATGAGCTATTTATAATTGAATTCTCTAATTTCGGGTCAGTGAAGATAGGGATTGCTCGTCGTGCCATGAGGAACACTTCTCCCGTCTCTTCAAGAATGGATAGAGATAAAATAGGTTAAGTTTATCTCATTATTCCACCGCCTTTACTCTCTTCTGTGGTGAGAAATATGCCGCGTATTTCTCGCACGTGCCGTAGACTGCCAGACCAAAACCTTAATTGATATCCCCTCATTTGTGTGAAGCTGAGTCAGCCTTTGTGATGATGTGTTGAGAGACAGAAATAATCTCTTTAGCTGAGTTGGCCAAGATAAAGAGATATTTTATGATTTGTGAGAATGACTAGGATGAGTCACGTGAAAAGGCATGGAATGCCTCAATAATCGTGTGCAGAGTGTGAGAGGAACTGAGGTTGAGCTCCATCTATCCATGACTGGTCACATATGTCATGTGGAGACAATATTATTGCTTGTGGGTCCCTTTATTGAGCATGCGGAGCTCAAAAGAGCTTATCCACATTTTTGGATAGACATGTATTGTTCAAGCTCAATTTACTAGCCGTGAGTGCGTTTGAGAGGCTTAGAAATATGATTGAGCCCTAGGTAAGGCATGTGCCTGAGTTTCATACGTGCATAAAATTCTTCATACGAGATGGCTCAGTTCGGATGAGGCCACCTGATATTTGGCTGACGCGATTGAGGCTGTTGAACAACGGGTTTGAGGCCGTCAGATACTTGGCTGACGGGTTTCCAGACTGTCTGATATTTAGCCAATGGGATGGAGTCTGTTTAAGAGTTGGCCAACATAATGGAATCTCCCCGAAGTCAGCCGCGACATGTTTGGGAGAGAAAAGAAGGCTTGCACGCCTAACAATGTCTCTGCGAGACTTCGACTGACTTGTCTTTGACCATCGTATCTTGGAGAGATGTGATAGGAATCAATTGCGTCCGTATTTATGAGGCCGACATGACCAGTGTATCTCGGAAGGATGTTTTAGGGATCTATCGAAAGGGCCCAAAGGCAGTTTAACCAATGTATCTCGTGGGGATGTCATAGGAATTATTCTAAAGCCTCGGTAAGCCGAGTCAGAGCCTAGAGTAGACATGAACAGTGTATCTCGCGATGATGTACTAAGAATCAGTCGTTGATCTCAAATAGGGTGAGTCGTGATTACGGGAGACATGTATGTCTCTGCTCTGGTCATAAGTCCGTTGGGGACGTTTTTACGCATCTATAGAGCATACATGACCAGACGTATCTCGTCGAGGATGTATACTAGGAATTATGGCATCACAATCAGCCACGCCTCGCAAAGACATGCTGGAATTGTGGTTGTTCTGGTTCATAAATCTGCACGGGGACCTTTTACGCTCTATAGAACCTACGTGAACAACAGTATCTCGTCGAGGATGTATGCCAGGAGTCACGACATCACGACCAAATTTTACCATCTACATCAAGTCCCCTACTCAGATTAGAACCTTGATTGTTCTATGATGAGTATATAGATGGTGAAATTCATTCAGATGCGAAATTACAATACACTCGTTCCTCTAGACTTGTAGAGTCACCGAAAAAATGTTTAGTCTTTGCTTTTCTGTGAACTTGGAAATTGACTCTAGACCTGGAGTCCTTCTGGGATTTTTTGATTGGAGGCGTTACTGGCATGATAATGCAGTCTTGATGAGACAAAATTTATATCTTGATCGAATTCTTAATTAGGGTTTACTTGGCCAAAACCATAATTCCCTCTCTTTGTGCATCCTTGAGCCTTCGACTTTGTACATGCAAGTATGTGGGGAAGAGAGGTCCCTGGATGATTTATGGATATCCTTGAGGTTGGAGGAATTCTATGATAGGCACTTTATTTTTGAAATTACGGAGTCTTGATCCCATGTAAAATTCTGAATACAAGATTGTACTGCACCTAAACCCTAATTTCTTTTTTGTTCGTGATTGACTCCTTAAGACACTCTGGATAGGGTTGAAGAGGCTTTTAAGGTGTGCATCTATCTTATAGATTTGGCACCTTGTGTGATGAAATCATGTTTAATTACTTGTACCAACCAGACACCTCTTTTTAGAGAAAATACTTATTTTTGAAACTTAAGGGTATTTTCATCAAAAACCATTACGAGCTTGATTTTATTTGGAACGAGAAAGACCATGATATTCCTAGACATTGTCACGTCTTGAGAGAGGGAGAGAGGCACGTTTCTAGTATTTCGGAAATTATGAACTCGAACTTCCCCGTTTGAGCTAAATTCTCTTTATTTTCTCTGAAATTCTACTTTTCTGGGTTCTGTTGCAATATTGTTCTTCTCCGAACACTTATGAAACGCAATATTCACGTGTATGAGGCCTTTGTAATGATTAGATGAGAGCTTAGTCGGTCTATGGCTGTATTACGACATTCTTCTTTCAAAATACTCAAAATTGTGAAATAAGGGTATTTTGGTTAAAATCCCATATGAGCTCGTTTTTGTTAAAGAGTAATGAGATAAAAAGGGTTGATAGAGGTTTAGAGAACCATCCAAGATAATTAGGAGAGGTTCGGTCCCCTCTCTTATAGAATAAATCCCTTTTTCGTCAAATTATTGAAATTAGGGCTATTTTCGTCCAATCCCTAATTCTCTTCGACTTTGGTCCCTATGAAAACATTCCGAGAAAATAAGTGACGTCCCACTGGCCTAGGAAACTATTATCACGCATAAGAAGGTCTTTTCCACGACTTGGAGAGGTTTTGGAAGAAGTGAAACCCAAGATTTCCTTATTAGAGCCAAATCCCTTGAATTTCCTCTTTTGACTCTAATTCCTTTTCCTTTTGCCTTGAGAGCTTCCATTTTGAAACAAAACTGAAAAGATAAGTATTTTGTACACGCACTAGGTTAAAAACCGGTCTAGTATGTTCCACAAATTTTATTTACAGTAGCATTCCTTGTTTGAGTTGAATTCCTTTGCCTTCTCCTAAAATTCCTTTTAATCGCTTGGCATTAACTCTAGTTAGAAAACCGTGTGTATGGGTCTGGTGCCATGATCGGATAATAAATTGATCACCTCTCTTATCCAAATCTCATTTTTCCTCAAAAATAGCTAAAATAGCGAACTAGAGGAACTTGTGTATTTACTTATGCCTTTTTCCTCGATAAGTCTGCGTTCAAGGAGGTGGAGAAATTTTGGCATGACTTGTGATTTACTTGGGTAAGGATAGAAACAAGTAGAACATATCCTGGACTCTTTTCGGAAGTTGGTTTCCTTGTTCAAGTGAGATTCATCTTCAATTTGAAGCAGGATTTATATTGCACTTTGAAGGAATTTCGCGTGCTAACTGTTAATGCTTGGTGTACTTGAGTTGAATTCTTGATCATGGTGTGCTGAGTGATAGCATCTTCCTTTTGCATAGATGTTAACCTTTTTATTCTTTCAATACGATACTAATCTTCAGACTCATGACATTAACAAAAGTACTTATCATCTTGAGTTTGTTGATGTAGATACCCATCCTTCGTTCTCCATTGAGTCATCTTCTGTAAGTCTTAATATTTATCCTTACTTGATCATATATTCATATTTATTCAAATAATGAATGAATATAAGTAGTCGTATTTGTCAAGGATTCACTGCATTTAGGTGTTCGTCGGAAAACTTCAGATTTGAGACACCTAGGGAGAATGGTAAACTCTTCATACAGAGCCCGATTTGAGTCCTCAACCCAAAATTTGAAAGGTAAGAGGATAATATTTATAATACAAAAAGAATCACTTGATTCCTAGTTCATTTGGTCAATCAAATCTGTATACACTTTTGACTTCGGAATCTCGTATAAAAATTTCACGAGTTTTTCAAATTGCACTTACTTCGATGTTGGAACCACATCTCCTAGATAGTTTATCCGTTTGAGGCGCGCTTTTGGTATGTTGTTCAGAAGACATAGGAGAACATATTTTGTTTAGGAAGTACCCAAAATTTCTTTACAGGTTGTAATCAGTTTTCAAATCTTTCCACTGGAATGTGCGGATGTCTTCTTTCGAAAGGAGTCCTTGTTGCGTTTGAACTCTTGATGTATTGAGACTCTTAGGAAACGACCTCTTGGAGTTTTATGACCTAATTAACCTTCCTTAGCTTGTTATAGGTCGTGAATTTGATCCCCTTGAGCCAAAACGTGTCTATGGCATGCTTATACGTTTTTACCCTTAGTTACGAAAAAGCATGTCTTCTCTTGATTCTTCATGAAAAGTGCGGACCCAAAAAAATATGCGAGCATCTCATGATATGTGAGATGGATCCCTTGATAAGGATAGGACTCTCGGCATGAGGTTAGGATTGAAAGGATTATGAGAGGAAAAGGCTTGAAGGGATTGGATGATACAAAACTTTAATGGATTGGACTAGAGCAAACCCTAGTCATGTGTTGTTTCTCCCTTGATTTTAACTCATGTAATTTGAACTTTGCAGCCTTATCTGATCTTATCTTTGTTTGTAGAGTACTCTTCATGGTGAGAATGAGTTCACCCTTGGTAGCATGAAGATGAGACGAGCTTCAACAATTTCAGAGGGCTTACATAAAGAGATTCGGTGTGCAGAGACAAATGAGCGGCATGAGGATGATTTCACGGGACCCATGTATTGACTTCAGATGAGACACTTGTCGACGAATTTAATATCACGAGAATGATAACTCTGAACGGTCTTGCTTCTGATAGTCTTTTAAACCTGGGAAACTTGATGACAACCCGTGAGAATATTTACTTTCAATATGAGGTGGTCGCGAGAGTGACTCTGTCAGGGTCCGTCGGGGTGAGTTAAGTTCAGAGAGGTTCTTAATATGGAGGGGGCGCATGGTATATGAAGAGCTGGAACATGCTGACTAGGAGGATCGAGATGTAGAGGCCAAAGTGAATCATTCGAACATACAACAAGAGATTTTATTTAAGGACCTCTGTTCTTCAGGATTGATATTTTCCCTCTCTGTAACTTTTTTGTATGCATCTCGTAAAGGAAGGGGACCCTCAAGAGTTCTTAATTTGTGCAAAACCTAGATGGCTTTATTTCGTATGCGAGCAGATGAAAACCCCGAGTAAAATTCGTAATAGAAAGTCTTTCCTTGCGCGATCTTCACTCTGGAGGCTCTAGAAACTTCGTTTGGCATCTGATTTTAGTGGTTGAACCCAAGTTTCGAACAAGAAAGACCTTCCTTTCATCTACTAGAGAAAATTAGGATCTGGAGATTATTTTTTTTGGTGGTAAGTCCATGTGAAATTAAACTAAAAAATATAGGGTTTCCGGTGTTTTGATCATATCTCTTAGATTGTATTTCGGAACGTCAGGCCCTTTTAACATGCGCTAGCAGGGAAATAAACATACATTCATCTTCGGGTGCATCGTACAATTCTCTACCCATTTTTTTTGCAGCTTGTCGAGTTAGCTGGATGAAGTATGAGGAAGTTTTAATAAATGAGAAGTTGCAGCTCGTTTTTACCCAACACAAATCCTAGTTTATATCATGCGTGAATCTTGAGCAGAGGAAGGATTTGAACGCGTGTTTTCCGTTGGTATACTCTCGATACATGTTTCCATATGCGAAAACACTATATAGATTTGGTAAAAGAACTAGCTTGTTTGATCAAGATAGAAACCCTAGATTTATCTTGATGGGTGTAGATGGGGCAAAATGATTTGCTAGTTTTTACGGAATTGAGGAGACGACCGTGCGGAGGAGACTCCTTGAACCGAGAAAATACTCAACCTCACACAGATGCACTGCAAGAAGTGAGTGTTTTAAGTTCGAGAGATCAATCTGTAGGACTCCGGGCTAAACCAATACAATGGCCACTCCAGAGTCAATTCGGTCACAAGAGAGGATGGGTTGATCTGTAGGAAGGAAGATGAGAAATGTGTGGGATCAATGGTGATCAAAGATTGTAGGCGTGTTGTGTATTCTGCGAAAGAAAGTTCTGAATGATTGAATTTACTGAGTTGAGAGTGATTACTCAGACGATGAGTTCGTGTATACGAAAGATTGTCTGTATGAACTTGTCGAGAAATTCTTGTCTATTTCAATCATTATTCAGAGACCTTTTATATTGCTGGAATTGTAAACACCTTGATCCCATGAAGTGTGATAGTTGCTGAAGTCAAAGAGTGGGGAAGTGGGAAGTCGTGTCAAAACCAGTAGCTCATCGTGAGGAGACTTGGTTGATTTCCCATCCACTACTTTGCTAAATCCTCCAACTGATTGCATGACTTTCTCACATTCTCGTCGTGTGTATGGACACACGTGCCGTAGACCACCAGACCAAAACCCTATTTAATATCCCCCACGTGACACGATTGACATCTCGTGATTGTGGAGTCAGTTACTGATTTTATGGGACGATGAGTCCTTGTATTGCTGAGTTGAACGTGATTTGCAAATGTTCTGAGACTCATGAATTGAACATGCCTGCTAAGACAAAAGTATATTTTCGAATAAATGTTGATAACTTAAGGTGAGCAAATGTTGCTGAATTGTTGAATATTGATAGTTGAACCAATATTCCTTAGTCTGAGAAAATATTGCTCGTATGAGCAAGTGTTGCTCGTCTGATGAACTGTTGATGTCAGGACCAGATAAGATAAAATATTAATTTACGACACTGGAAGATAGACTGAGCATAATAATAAAAGTGTTGATCACGGGATCATCATAAATTTATTAGTATTTGAATCTGCTCAGAATTATGTTTTGCAGAACTCTGGATTTGAAACCCTAATTTTTGATCAATCAGTGATTTATTGAAAATCAACCACAGAGTGAAGGAGGGACCGGCTACATGGGATGACGAGTCGACCATGTAACGCCCAGGTGCTCAAATGATCAAAATACCAAAGTCTCCTGAAGACCAGTTGGTGAAAGGATGATTAAATGCTGCTTTAATCATTTATTGAAATAATGCTCGTGTGAGCGTTAGGTATTAAGACCTGATTATGGAGAGATGAGGGGCCGACCAAGGAGTCATGGGACCGTCTCTTGGTGGTCGTTTGAGAAGAGTTTGGACCCAATATGAGCAATTGAGCAAATTAGGTCAAAATTATTAAAACATGTGGGACCGGCTATTTTCAAGTCATAGGAAAGCCTTGGTCGGTCAAGGAGACATGCCCGTGTCACCATAATGTCCGTGTCTCAGTCCTGAGAGTTTCGATATTTTCTGATGCGCGCTTGAGCAACATTTTGAGAAAATATGAAGGATTCAGGGTTTTGCTGAAACTAGGGAATCTTCATGAGATGATGAAATATAATTAATAAAATAGGGGATTACAAGGTGTGGGACCGTCCACGGCTAAGGCATGGCCGGCCAGCTAGCAAGCTCGGTCCCGCAGCACCTTTCCCAATTTTATGTATTTTCCCTGATGTGAAGGAAATACTATGAAACTGAGGAATTTCATGAGGTTGGGGAATTTCCATGATATTATGGAAATAATAATAATAATAAAATAGGGTGTTGAAGTGTGGGACCGGATATGGCCAAGGCATGGCCGGCCGGCCAAGGATCCCGGTCCTAAGGCACTTTCCTTAATTTTATAATATTTTCATGATTTTAGGGAAATATCATAAAACCAAGGAGTTTATTGAAACCAAGGAATTTGTTGAAATCTAAGAGTTTCCATGAGATGAGGGAAACATAAAAAATAATAATAATAAAAATAAGGGGCGTGTGGGACCGTCTAGGGCATGACCGGCCGGCTAGGGTCCGGTCCCACGAGTTTCCCTAATTTTATATTATTTTTCATGAATTGAGGGAAATTTCATGAACTTAAGGAGTTTTCATGAAACGAAGGATATGTGCTCAAATGAAGAGATTTTCATGAGATCAAGGAAAATAATAAAAATATGATAAAACATAAAATTGGGTGAGGGACTGGACACGGCACGACCGGCTGGACGGCGGGCCCAGTCCCCTAGCGCCTCAATTAATATTTTATTATTTATTATTTTATTCCTATTCTGCATAGGTTCATCGTTCCTTCGTGTTTTGGAATGCTCATTCGTGCATTCAGGTGCTCGTTTGTGCATTATTGATGAGTAGACTTGCACTATTTTGGTCAGGGCTTACTCGATAGTGGCTTAGATGCCCGTACATCGAATATTTATTACTAACCCATGGAATTCTTCTGGGAAGAGCCGTGAATTGAAGTAACGAAACATTACGAAGAATCGTAGAATATTGCTGAATATTCAGTTAACGATTAAAGATAATTAATTGATGGCTCTATACTAGCAGGCATGCTGTCTAGGATCATTAATTATCTGAGAATTGAGAAACATGAGCTTGTTGAAACGTCATATTTCCTTTATATAGTCAGGGAAAACCTTGTTGCACCCTGAAGACGTTATTGCTATATACTAGCAGGCAAGCTGTCTAAGAGCCGTCAAATCCTTCGATTCTATATAAAAGTAATTACTGAAATTGCTCAGTATTTATGAGATGTATCGTTGCCTCAGCTGAGAGACTACACATCTACATATACTCTGAGAGACAGTATTCTCAGTCAGAGACTTTATGGCATGAGCTTTCATGCTTCAATGAGAGACATGAGCCTCAATACTCATCTGATTGCTGGATAAGGAGCATGTATAATTATGGTTTTACGATTTTAGCCTCTGTCAAAAATCCACCATATACATTAAGTCCCCTGCTTAGTGAGGGACAATCATGTTCCTCAGTCAGCACTAAATGGTGATTTTCCAGTTATGAACGAAATAAGTAATTGAACTTAGTTGTAAGATAAGATGTTACCGGATTTTCGATCGCGCGAGCGTACCAAGGTTTGAACGAAGATCCCAACGGCATGATAGAGTATCATCTAACGAGCACAAATTGGTGTAAAACCGCTAATTTGATGATGGGACCTTGGTCGGTTTAGGATTCACGGGTCGGGCCCAAATAAGGAAATCCTTGTGAAATTAGGTTTAGGAAATAAAAATTGATATAAAAGGGATTAATCTTTTTTTTTTATTTCACCTTCACACAACCGACCACCACCTTCATCCCTTCTTCATCCTCACGTCCGAGCACAGGAGAGAGCATGGAGATTTTCGCCGGAGCTGTTGATCGCCGGCGCCTTCCGACCACCGTCCGACCATATTCCGACCGACACCGACCAGGTGAGTTTTTTTTTTTTTTTTTTCAGAAGTTCAATACTTTATCCATGAGTTGTTCATGCTTTGATCATGTTAAAATTTTATACATGTGTACATGTAAATCAAAACTTTATCTTAAAAGATATGAACCTTTCACAAGACCGAAATAAACCTTAGTTTCAAAGAAAAACGATTGTACGAAGGAAAAAGTTTTTCTTTTTTATCAAATTATGGAGCCTCCACAAAGATTTTTTTTTTTAATAAAATCACATGGGCCTGGGATCATGTCAATTTTTTTTATTTTTTACATGAGTTAATCATGTTTATTTATTTATTTATTTATACACACATATGTATATATATTTTCCAAAACACTTTGAGCAATATTTAAAAACAAACAATTATTTGTGATGAAATATTTGTTTAGTTTTTCATAATACGGTAATTAATGCTCGCATGATGGAAGTGTTCGTGATTTTATGAAAACCTGAGTTTTGTTCGTCTTTTGTAGATTCGAAGAAACGAGCAAGGTTTTGAAGTTCCAACTCTTGCATCACAATCACCGTGCTAGTGGAATTGTAAAGAGGTAAGAGTTCAGAATTACCATTTTGTAGTGGATATTATCAGCATATCCGTAATTTTGTGCTCCTGGTTCCAGAAAATGGTGACTTCCAGCAGCAGTGATTATGATTACAACTATTCTTCCAGCTCTTCTGGAGAGGATTCCAAAGCTTCCGCAGCCAAATCACGAGCTAAGATGAATCGTACTGAGGGAGCGAAGCATAGTGCGCCTCTTAATAACCATAGAGTTACTTATGCTGAGCTCATGAAGAGAAAAGCCGAAGATAACAGGATGGATGATTATCGACGAAGAAGGGACCGGGTCCAGCGTAGACTGCTAGCAGCCGAGGAGAAACTTCAATCTTGAGCTGATGGTGTACCCTCTGAATCTGATGCTTCGGAACATGAACCCATATGGGTTCCACGAGATCTCAAGATTAAGCCAGATCAGCGTACCAAGGAGATCGAGAAACTGGTCAAAGCTGACCTTGAAGCTGAGCGTGAAAAAGAAGAGTACTGGGATTCCTTATATAGCAATCCTGAGATTCACCCAGACTTCGTCAATGGCCATGATAGTGATTCCGATGAAGAATTTGAAGAGGACTCCGAGAAAGATGATGATGATGAATCTGATAATTCTGGAAAATCTGATGACTCTGATGAATCTGACGAGTAGTCTTGCTCATGAATTTCTCTGAGATTATTTGTTTTTGTCGAAGTAGACATTTTCTGGTTATTTGAGCAGTCTTGCTGTAGAGATATTTCTTTAGAGATTATTTTTGAACCATAATCCCTTGTCGTATCTTTCGCCAAATCTTCTTCACATCTGAATAGGATGGACCAATGTCCATGTAGACAATAATTGTCCATGAAGCATGATTATACAACCGTCTAAGAGGATACACGTGACCTGTCAGATCACGGTTGCAACTGAATACATCCGAAGTATTAGTCCCCAGTATTGTCATGTTGAATACGCCTGAGCTGTCAGTCCCCAGTATTGTCATGTTGAATACGCCTGAGATGTCAGTCCCTAGTATTGTCGCATTTTTTCTATGATACCGGATATACTGATTCGAGAATTAGGGTGTCAATAAAAATCGCAACAGATTTGACTATATCCACTATAGGATAAGCATCCAGACCTTCAATGTTAAGATTTTTCTATTTAAACAACATCTCGTTTCCTGCCTTGTGCATTATCAGAAGTAATTTTGATCACAATCATACCTCCCGTCGCTATGTACAGCAGTAGCATTTCTTCTTGAACAAACCTCAATCAAAGCATGAAGTAGAAGCATTTGCCTCAGTAAGTCGTTGTATATATTTTCTTCATCTTCATTTAATCAGAAATATTGACCATAAAAAAATAATTTATTGCAGGATGATCAGAAGAATCCATCGTCTTCGCATAATTTGAGGCCTAAGCGAACTGTTAAATCCCCTGCCCGGTAGAGGTCAGCTCATATTGAAGCTGGAGCATGCGCAAGTAATTCCATAACTTCTCAGCTGAGGTTTTCCATGCTTAATGTTCAGTAAAATCAAATACTCTTTCACTTCATCGAAGGTTGATGTTCGTGTTGTCGTTGCTAGAAAGAAGAGAAACGGGAAGTCCGTGGTTGTGGTTGACGATAGCAGCGACCGCGTTGACGAAGATTCTACTGATTCCTTGGAGACTGGGGTTAGAGCTCACGTTCACGAGTATCCAACAGCTGGATTCCTCTTTGAATCTCCCATGACCAATACTTACCCAAATAAAGAGGTGGTCGGTGGATTCTTCATTCCCAAATGTCACGTACCCCTGTATACCAAAATTTGGAGACGGTATGGGCACATTGCTACGACGGAAATATGGAGAGGCTTTATCCCAACCCTTCTGACTACGGTTGCCGGATTGTTACCGATCATTGAAGAGATGAACGAGATGAATCTGCGAGATGTCAAGAATCATGAACTGCACATGTGGGATGAAATGATTTCAAATTGTGAAACTTTGAGGTTCAACATAGGATGGCTTCATCGTCGGCTCGAGATGATCAAAATTAACAGGGCGGCAGCTGCTGCTGATGCGATTTCTACCACAACTGCTTTCTTGGAAGAAGAGAATGCACTTGCCTTGGAATCAGCAAGAGTCGAGAAGGCTGTCCAGGACTTGAAAGTGAAGACCAGAAACTTTCAAAAGAAGATTGACATGGCTGTTTTTAAGAATTACTCTTTGCTGGATGGCTTACTTTAAGTGAGCATTTATGATTGTTGTTTTCGAATAGGTTTAGGCTTTTTTCTTAGGTAGAATGATTGATCATGGAAAGAACTTTTTATTCATTTATGAAATGTTTAATGAACAAAGGAGTTTTTTGCATACTCTTTGGAGGAATATAAATTACATTTTGAGAAATGCTTGAAATTATGAAAAGGTAATGGTTTTCCGCGGATCAGGCATAATATTCTTTGAGCCATTTACCGTTGATGATGTTTCCTTCCACTCCTCCATCAATGGCTAAGATCTTTTAATATCCACTGTATACTGCCTTGATGATTACATATGGTCCTTCCCATTTTGGAGAGAACTTGGGAGCAAACATATCTTGTTGAATGTGTTTTGCTGTCTTTAGCACCAAATCTCCTACTTGGAAAGTTCGAGGTCTTACCGTTTTGTTGTAAGCTCTGGAGATCCTTTGTTTGTATGCTTCCACATATTTTTCTACCTTATCCATCCTTGACTCAAGCATGTCCAGTTCGGCGATCCTTGAGTTGGACACTTCCGCTTCATCCCATTGTACTCCACTGAATGTGGCGATCCTTGCTGAAGGAATCTTGATTTCTACTGGGAGTATGGCATCAGATCCATAGACAAGAGAGTATGGTGAAGTTCCGATTGAACTCCTTGGTGTAGTCAGGTAGGCCCATAAAGCCATAGGCATTTGTTCATGCCACGTTCGAGGATTATCATGAATTGTTTGGCTGAGAATCCAGATCAAAGTTTTGTTGGTGCTCTCTGCTTGTCCGTTTCCTTGGGGATAGTATGGCGTGGAGAAAACTTGTTTGATGCCGTATTCCTCGAGCAATTATGTCACGTGTTTGTTGGCAAAAGGAGTTTCATTATCAGTGATAATATGCTTAGGAACGCCGAACCTGCATATTATGTGTTCCTTGATGAAAGCTGCAATCGTGACTCCAGTAGTGCTCCGAAGAGGGATAGCTTCAACCCACTTGGTAAAATACTCCGTTGCAGTGATGATGTACTCATGCTGTTTTGTAGACGCTGGATTGATTTTCCCTATGATATCCAGTCCCCAGTTGTAGAAAGGCCGAATTCAATGAGATACAAGGAGTGTGGATGAGATTACCATGGATTTGGCATTTGTGACATCTCTGGACGTACGCAGCTGCATCGTCTTCCATGGTCGGCCAATAATATTTCTCATGAATATGGAGAAATAGTTTCCTTTTTCCTTGATGTTCTCCGTCGTTCATTTCTTTTAAAATTGTTGGGATTTCATGCTCAACTAAGCATCTCAATAAATTCCCACCAAAGCTTTTGCGGTATAAGATTCCGTCAAGAAAGGCAAACATTTTATCTCTCTGAATGAGTTTGACTGTTTTTTTCTTTTCCAACGGCAGCTCATTGTCCCGGAGATACTTGATGTAAGGTTCCCTCCAGTCCCCAGTGTGGTATACTGTCAAAGCTTCTAAGTGATAAGGAGGCGTTTGACAATTGGGACAAGATATTTGCAGAGTTCTTGACTGAGCTTCCATGGAAGGCCAATAGTATCCCATCCTTTGAAGCTTTCTGTAAAGTGTTACCACCAACGTCTGTCCGCAGATCTCTTCATATATGCATTTGAGTTGTTCATCCGCTCCGTCGCTTCCAAGGCATCGTGATAAAGACCCTTCAGGATTTCGATAGTATAATGCTCCATGAAGTAAGAAATAATTTTTTAGTTCCTTGAGACTGACTTTCCGTTCTGAAAGAGAACTGCTTAGTTCATGAATAAATAGGCGCTCTCCAATCATTCGCTTGAATGTCTTCGACTTGATAAAGCAAAGTAGATGACACGACGCGCCTCTGTACTGTGATTGTTTTCTCTGCTCCTTAGAATTGTAGTTTTAAAGCGAGAGTTGCTAGAAAATCAGCATGCCTGTTGTTAGTTCGTCCAGTGTGGACAATCGTTGCATCAACAAAATAAGCTAATACCCGCTGAGCTTCGGCTCTGAATGGGGCGAGTGTGATTTCTTTGAGGGAGCATGCTCCGTTCATTTGATTGACCAGTAGTTTTGAAGCTCCTCTTATCTCAAGGTGTGTTGCTCCTGCTTGCTTGGCCAGGGACAAGCCTAGTAAGAACGCTTAATATTCTGCTGAATTGTTAGTGCAATGAAAATCCAGCTTGAATGAGTGTGAGAATACTTCACCAGATGGAGATACTAGCACCACGCCCGATCCTCCAGTATCATTTCTAGAGGTGGCAGTATAAAAGCCACGTCTGTTCTCTGATGACCAAGATTTCTGGAAACTCACCGGGCACGTCTTCATGCAATATTGTTGCATCTTCTCCTGGGAAAGCAGCAAACAAGTCTGCAACTGCTTGTCCTTTGATTTCTTTGGGTGGTACACATGCTATGTCGAACTCTGACATCTGCAGCAGCCATTTTGCTGGTCTCCCCATCAAGGCTGTTTTTGATAGTAGAAATTTTATGGGGTCGGCCTTGGAAACGAGCACGACTCTGTTGGATAGCAAATAGTGCTTGAACTTCTGGATTACATGTACCAATGCTAGACATGCTCTTTCGGATTTTGGGTATCTGAGCTGAGCATATCTCATTGTACGGCTGAAGTAATAAATTGGATGTTCGATACCTTCTTCGTCTTCTTGAGCAAGAAGTTCCCCGATAGCGACGTCACTGGAAGCTGTGTAAAGTATTAGTGGTCGTCCTTGCACTGGAGATTTCATGACAACAGGTGATAACAGTATTTGCTGTATTTTCTGGAACGCTTCTTGTTGGATAGTTGTTCGTCCAAAACTTGCTCCTTTATTCAACAGAGGAGTGAACTAAGCAATGAGTTGAGCCAGTCCAGGAATGAAGTGTCGAATATAATTTACCTTGCCCATAAAAATCTGAAGTTCCTTCACAGTGCGTGGAGGAGGCATGGTAGTAATGGCTTTCGTTTTGTCTGGATCGACTTTGATTCCTTCTGCAGTGACCAGGAATCCTAGAAACTTTCCGGAGGAGACACCAAAGGCACATTTCAGAGGATTCATCTTTAACTTGTATTCTTCGCATCTTTCAAAAACTTGTTTCAAGACTTCCAGGTGGGATCTCGATCCCTCGACTTTACCACTACATCGTCAACATAGTCTTCCACTTGCTTGTGCATCATGTCATGGAATATGGCAGTCATAGCCCGCTGATAAGTAGCACATGCGTTCTTTAAACCAAAGGGCATCACAGTGTAGTGAAAATTCCCAATGGGAGTACGAAATACAGTTTTGTGGGCATCATTTCGTACATCTTGATCTGGTTGTATCCGCTGTAACCATCCATGAATGAGAACATACCGTAACCACTGGTTGCATCAACGAGCATATCAATGTTGGGCAGGGGAAAGTCATTTTTTTGGACAACATTTATTCAGGTTGCTGAAATCGACACAACATCTGATTTGACCATTTTTCTTCTTGACAGGGACAACATTCGCCAACCATGTTGGATGCTGAATGGGTTTGATAAACCCTGCTGCCAGTAATTTCTGAATTTTGACTTTGATTTTCTCCTCAACTTCGTGTCTGAACTTCCTAGGCGACTGCTTGACAGCTTTGGAGCTAGGAGTGACGTGCAGATGATGGGTGACCAATTTTTCATCAAGACCAGGCATCTCTTCGTAAGTCCAAGCAAAGATATCCTGTTATTCTTTCAGCATATTTATCAGTCTCGCCCGCTCTTCTGGTGATAATGCGGAACTAATCAAGATTGGACTTGGATTATCCTCCGTCCCTATGTTGGTCGTTTCGAGGTCGTCAGTAGTAGAATCAGTGCCATCTTGCAATTGTCGTGGAGCATCTTGAATCTCTTTATCAGGTGATTGTTCACTCTAATATGATTCTTCAGGGCGGGGAAAATTTTCATCGCTCTCCCCTGTTAATTGCTAATCTCTGCGCCGGCGGTATGTGACCCTCCCCTCTGCATCGTGATTGACTATAAAGTTGGATTCCAGCGTTTTGACCTGATCTTTACAGCGCTTGGCTGGTGTAGCAGATGACTTGATTAGTTTAGTTCCTGAAGACGATGGTTTGTCAGCAGCTTTTTCAATGGATTCCCATCTCGGGAATGGAGTACTTTAGATCTTCTTGGGAGGTTCAGGGATGTCCTTTTGAGATTCAAGGAATTCAGTGTCATAGACCGGAACGTAAGGAGATGATGAAGCTGCAATACGAACAATCTTGTTATTAAGCAGAGGTTTCATGCATTGATGATATGTTGAAGGAACCACTTTATTATCATGGAGCCACAGTCTTCTAAGTATCATGTGGGTAATCAGGCTCTTGCTCGATCACGTGAAATTTTGCCTTTGATTGAATAAGCCCTACCCTCGGGTCTATGTATGCATATCCATATGTATGGATCTGGCTTCCTTCAAATCCCGTCATCAAGATGGGATGGAGGACAATTTTACTCTGTGGGAACTTGGATGCTTTGAGAGTCTTCATGGTAATAATATTTTTAGAAGCGCCTGTGTTAACGAGAGGCCTCTTGAATTCAGAGTCTTTGATAAAACTTGTCACGTACAAGGCTCGGTTATGGCCTTCATCTGCCACGCATTCTTCTTCTCCGAAGGTGATATTGTTGATCGAGTGCTCAGACATCATGGACATTTCTTCGACTGCTGGAGATATTGAAGCTACTTTCACATCAGATGATATCTGGTTTAGTGCAGCAAACGTGTTTGTACGCTGCTTTCTGGAAAAGTGTAAAAGTTCACACAAGCTTTCGACCAACTGTGCAACCTCCTGGTCCACCAGCTTCTCATACGTAGTGAAACTGTTGGTTTGCGGGTCACCAAGTGATGAGTCAATCCCCAGTGTTGGGACTTCTACAGCGCCTAACTCAGATGTCAGTTTGATGAGAAAATTGAGTATGTAATTCATCGTATTTTTCATCAGATCCATATTCCTGGTGTGGATCTCCAGGATTCGTGCCACCTCAGTCAGAGTCGGGATTTCTCCACCTTCCTTGCCGTCGGATGTAGCGTTAGAAGGAGGAACATTGCCATTTGAAAGATTCTGGATTGGGTTTGGAGCAGTTGAATTAGTCCTAAGACCAACCATCTTGTGAAAGTTTAAGATTGCAACCGAGAGATTAATTTCCCACTGTGGTCGCCAATCTGTAGATGGGGCAAAACGATTTGCTGGTTTTTACGGAATTGAGGAGATGACCGTACGGAGGAGACTTCATGAACCGAGCAAATTCTCAACCTCATACAGATGCATTGCAAGAAGGGAGTCCTTTAAGTTCGAGAGATCAATATGTAGGACTCCGGACTAAACCAAGACAATAGCCGTTCAAGAGTCAATTCGGTCACAAGAGAGGATGGGTTGATCTGTAGGAGGGAAGATGAGTAATTTATGGGATCAATGGTAATCAAATATTGTAGGTGTGTTGTGTATTCTGCGTAAGAAAGTTCCGAATGATTGAATTTACTCAGTTGAGAGTGATTGCTCAGACGATGAGTTCGCGTAGACGAAAGATTGTCTGGATGAACTTGTCAAGAAATTCTTGTCTGTTTCAATCATGATTCAGAGACCTTTTATATTGCTGGAATTGTAAACACCTTGATCCCATGAAGTGTGACAGTTGCTGAAGTCAAAGAGTGGGGAAGTGGGAATTCGTGTCAAAACCAGTTGCTCATCGTGCGGAGACTTGGCTGATTTCCCATCCACTACTTTGCTAACTCCTCCAAATGATTACACGACTTTCTCACATTCTTGTCGTGTGTATGAACACACGTGCCGTAGACCGCCAGACCAAAACCCTAGTTAATATCCCCCATTTGACACGATTGACATCTCGTGATTGTGGAGTCAGTTGCTGATTTTATGGGACGATGAGTCCTTGTATTGCTGAATTGAACGTGATTTGCAAATGTTCTGAGACTCATGAATTGAACATGCCTGCTGAGACAAAAGTATATTGTCGAATAAATGTTGATAACTTAAGGTGAGGAAATGTTGCTGAATTGTTGAATATTGATAGTTGAACCAATATTCCTTAGTCTGAGCAAATATTTCTCGTATGAGCAAGTGTTGCTCTTCTGATGAATTATTGATGTCAGGACCAGATAAGATAAAATATTAATTTAAGACACTGGAAGCTAGACCGAGCATAATAATAAAAGTGTTGATCATGGGATCATCATAAAATTATTAGTATTTTAATCTGCTCAGAATTATGTTTTGCAGAGCTCTGGATTCGAAACCCTAATTTTTGATCAATCAGTGATTTATTGAAAATCAACCACAGTGTGAAGGAGGGACCGGATACATGGGATGACGATTCGACCATGTAACGCCCATATGCTCAAATGAGCAAAATACCAAAGTTTCTTGAAGACCAGTTGATGAAAGGATGATTAAATGCTGGTTTAATCATTTATTGAAATAATGCTCGTGTGAGCGTTAGGTAGTAAAACTTGATTATGGAGAGATAAGGGACCAACCAAGGAGTCATGGGACCGGCTCTTGGTGGTCGTGGGACCAGCTGATGGTCGTTTGAGCAAACTCCCAGTTGTTTGAGAAGAGTTTGGACCCAATATGAGCAATTGAGCAAATTAGGTCAAAATTATTAAAACATGTGGGACCGGCTATTTGAAAGCCATAGGCCAGCCTTGGTCGGCCAAGGATACATGCCCGTGTCACCATAATGTTCGTGTTTCAGTCCTGAGAGTTTCGATATTTTCTGATGCGCGTTTGAGCAACATTTTGAGAAAATATGAAGGATTCAGGGTTTTGCTGAAACTATGGAATCTTCATGAGATGATGAAATATAATTAATAAAATAGGGGATTACAAGGTATGGGACCGACCACGGTGATAGACACATTTATGTGTCTAATATGTCTCAATTGTATGTATTGTTAGTGCTCGATTTTGTATTTATTTTATTATTTTATGTCTTTGTAGGTATTTATAGAGAAATAAGCTCTTGCGGTAAAATTGGCTCGAAAAGTGGTATTTTACACCCCCATGATAAAGTACTAAAGGCACCCCAGAAAATGCACCGGAAGCACCCCAAAAATGTGCCGGAGAAACCCCAAAAAAATTACTATTTACGCCCAAAATTTACTATTTGCACCCCATAAGGCAAGTGCTAAAGGGAAACCCGTACAGGATTAGGGGGAGGACATCTTCTTCTCAAATTCAAAAAAAAACCAATTTTGGCGGGAAAACATTTCACTTCACTAGCAGAATTACGATCGAATGTTTGGAGGAGTTTTTGTGTGATTCAATCGCTGAAACTTCATGGGTAGTTGTGATATGTCCTAACAGAGCTAGTATGGGTGTTTGTTTCGATCAAATTTGGCTGGATAACTTGGTTTAATCCAAACAGGAAGTTGGAGGAAAAACATGAGCTTGCACGAGTTGTGAGGAATTTAAACGTGTACTGCACGTGCTTGGAAGAGTTGATCGATATTCTGGACCGTGAAAAAGGTATAGAAGGAAAGAAATACAGCTGCAGACGCGTAGGAAAACGATTTTTGGAAACAATATATTTTCGAGAATAAAAGAAATAATGGGATTAAATAAAGAGATTTTGGGAGATTCAATGTCGCAATGATGTATAAATAGGTTCCTAGGATCACATAGAAGGAGGGACGGAGAGTTTGGGAGAGGCGGAGAGCAACAACAAAAGAGAAAAAAATCGCAGCAGAGAACCACCATTTCTGCTGCTGCTGAAGATCACGAAGAACAAAAGACCACCAGAGGCAGTCCTTCATGCTACAGTGACAACGACAGTCACACGAGGGTCGCAGAGATACAACAACAACATTTCAATTTTATCGTTCTTTGTAACAGTGTTTTGCAACAATTATAAACGTTGCAAACACCCGATTTTCATTATTTTCTCTCCATTTTATCTTTGTAAACAAATTTTGAGCATGAATCAATATTTTGAGCAAGTTTACACAATGATGAGCTAAACCCATCCTCTGGGACGACGGAGGAAGCTATTTCGCCAATGAAATGTGGTAATCTCTATTTTATTTAATTTATGCAATTATTATATGATGATTTGACTTGATAAATAAATAGATAAAATGGTTTTTGTTAAACAATTGTTATTTCAATTGATGGAGCATGCTAGCCTAGGGTTTTGATGTCCCATACTTTCGATTTACAATTGTTATTTCTAAAAAATTAACTTTTGCAATATTAAGAATCAATTTGAATGAAGGATTTGCATAATTATAATTAGAAATTAAAAATCACTTTGATATTGGTAATTAGTAGAATCCATAGCCCCAGTCTTCTCCATATTTTTCATATCACTTTTATTTAAGTTTCCTATATTTTTTATTTGAAATTAAGTCTAAAATCTATTGCTTTCACAAGTCTTAAACGAATCTTATTACTACAAAAACATTGAAAATCACATCACACGGCTAGGGCATGGCCGTCCAGCTAGCAAGCTCGGTCCTGCAACACCTTTCCCAATTTTATGTAATTTTATGTATTTTCCTTGATGTGAAGGAAATACCATGAAACTGAGGAATTTCATGAGGTTGGGGAATTTCCATGAGATTATGGAAATAATAATAATAAAATAGAGAGTCATGAAGTGTGGGACCGGCTATGGCCAAGGAATGGCCGGCCGGCCAAGGAGCCCGGTCCCAAGGCACTTTCCCTAATTTTATAATATTTTTCATGATTTTAGGGAAATATCATAAAACCAAGGAGTTTGTTGAAACCAAGGAATTTGTTGAAATCAAGGAGTTTCCATGAGATGAGGAAAACATAAAAAATAATAATAAAAAAATAAGGGGCGCGTGGGACCGACTAGGGCATGACCGGCCGGCTAGGGCCCGGTCCCACGAGTTTCCCTAATTTTATATTATTTTTCATGAATTGAGGGAAATTTAATGAACTTAAGGAGTTTTCATGAAACGAAAGATATGTGCTCAAATGAAAAGATTTTCATGAGATCAAGGAAAATAATAAAAATATGATAAAATATAAAATTGGGCGTGGGACTGGCCACGGAACGACCGGCCGACCGGTGGGCCCAGTCCCCTGGCGCCTCAATTAATATTTTATTATTTATTATTTTCTTCCTATTCTGCATAGGTTCATCGTTCCTTCGTGTTTTGGAATGCTCATTCGTGCATTCAGGTGCTCGTTTGTGCATTATTGCTGAGTACACTTGGACCATTTTGGTTGGGGCTTACTCGATAGCGGCTCAGATGCCCGTACATCGAATATTTATTACTAACCCATGGAATTCTTCTTGGTAGAGCCATGAATTGAAGTAACGAAACATTACGAAGAATCGTAGAATATTGCTAAATATTCAGTTAACGATTAGGGATAATTAATTGATGGCTCTATACTAGCAGGCATGCTGTCTAGGAGCATTAATTATCTGAGAACTGAGAAACATGAGCTTGTTGAAACGTCATATTTCCTTTATATAGTTAGGGAAAACCTTGTTGCACCCTGAAGACGTTGTTGCTCTATACTAGCAGGAAAGTTGTCTAGGAGCCGTCCAATCCTTCGATTCTGTATAAAAGTAATTACTGAAATTTCTCAGTATTTATGAGATGTGCAGTTGCCTCAGCTGAGATACTACACATCTACATATACTCTGAGAGACGGTATTCTCAGTCAGAGATTTTATGGCATGAGCTTGCATGCTTCAATGAGAGACATGAGCCTCAATACTCATCTGATTGCTGGATCAGGAGCATGTATAATTATGGTTTTACGATTTTAGCCTCTGTCGAAAATCCACCATCTACAATGGGTGAGTCCTTCTCTGGATGCGGCAAAACGTGATTTTGAATCTTCTAATGTTCGACTTGTGAAATCGTTCTTGCATCTCTATTTGGGATTGATTTCAAGTCTCCAGAGGATTTGGTCGCATGGGTTCAAGCGTTTTGTCATAAAAGAAAACTATGTGTTTGAGGCTTGCCATGAGAGCTGAGGCTCGGGCAAGATATCTGATTCTCGTTCATACACCTCTAGTGAGAAGTTTCTAACTTGAAGCGTTCTGAATTCTACCAATTTTTTGCGCACCAGAATCTCTGGGTCAATAGTATAAGAGTATGTCATCTATGTGTTGGATGTTTGGGACGACTCATGTTAATCACACAGATGTATGATGCACGGTTCTTTGTCAGTCCCCAGTTTCTTGCATGAATAGGGATTTTCATTTACTGGAGATGTTTGATCGTATGGGCAAGACCTCTGTGTTGCTCGAGATTGAGTCTTCAGGGATGAGACAAAGTCGTTGTTTAATCTCTATTAGATGTCTTGACAGGGACTCATGCGAACATCTGTTACAAATTTTCTGCTGAGATCTATTCTTCTGGGAGATGGTCAACCGACTTTAGAGTAGAAGACACCTTCTGGGACTAGAGGAGATGTATCTTTTTCTTCAGTCATCACGTCTGACTCTGACACATGGGGAAGCTTGTTGAGCCGGTTCTTTGATAGAAGAGGCTTCGACTGAGGGGACCGCTAGTGGGTGTATGGATGAATAACGTGTGTCTTGTAACAACGGTCTCGGAACCTTCCCTTGTTTACTTAAGTGACAATAGTTGGTTGCGGCTGTATGTCGAGTAATGAAGTTTTATCAGAATTGTTGGCCTCACGAGTATCGCTTCGGATTTTTTTCCCTTTTATAGATTCAGTTGCAAAGATATTCTCCTTCCCCGTCTTGGGTGAACTAAGATCACATCGTAAATTGAAGTTGGATGGTCGTTGGTGCAGTTGAGCTAAAGGATCACTGAAACTTGGTTATAATTGTTAGGGCTAGTTCTTCCTATTTCTAACAGAACAGATGTTGAGATAGCATATCGACCATCGCTTGTGAACCTTCAGATAATTATGAGCTTTGGACGAGCGTCATCTTGGAAACTAGTCTTGTCTGATACTTTGTTGCTTTCTGGTCATGATACTTTAAAGAATGAAGAACGACAAGTTGTATCTTGGCCGGATATGGTAGTCTATGAAAGTAAGAGGATATGCAATGTTTGATTAGGTCACAAATTTTATAGAGAATTTCCAAGTTTTCGCTAAGTTGATGTTGTAAACGAAAGACAATCCAACGGAAAAAGAACTAGGTCAATCAGATACAAAATGAAATAATTATAAGTAAAATAGTAAAGTGAAGTAAACTTCCCGAGTGCCCTGTGATCAGGATAAGGGCCCTTGAACTAAACGAATTTTGGAGAAAATATTCGTTAGAATCTCCAAGTTTAGAGCGACATCTAGTCCTTGAGAGTGATAAATTCGACTGGATGGTTGCTCTTTTGCTCTGTCGCGTTCGTAACGAGTTTCATCTTCTTTGGTGAGGTCGATTGCAGACAGACCGGATCCTGTCCGTACTATTCTTAGCAGTTTTAGTACTCATTCTTTAGCAAACGTGGATTTGATCTAGATTTGTCATATCTAACCCTACTGGTAACTCTAAAGGCATTTTCAGATAAATTTGGATATAGATTTCGCAAGATTCTACTGAGTCCCCAAGAGGTCTCCTTAGTCCTTACCCAACGTTTTCAAGGATTAGTAGTAGATTTTTGTGGAAATAGGTTATTGAGACGTTTTTTCCATAGAGGGAAAGTTTCGGGTGATTCGAGACGTCACTAACTTATTTACTAAGGCCAATCACTAGTTTAAGACAGAAAAGTGATGGTATGGAAAACCCTCTCGAGCGTGTCATAAGTGGATTCACATAGATTGAATCAAGGAGATGTTTTTTTGATTGGATTGATGGAATCGTCTTCCTTCCTAATAGTGACCATGATTGAAATCTGTAACTGAGTGGACAACCTCCAATTGTGGTCACCAAAACGTAGTTACCTAAAATTGGTGAGAGGCTATAAGTGAGATTGTAGGGTTTCTGAAAGTGAGTTACTGGAGGTTTAGCACAATCAATAATCGCCTGAACCACGCACACTGGCCATTCATAGGCTGATTTAGTCACATGGATGGAGGCTTATGACTAGTCTTAGGGAGGGAAGCAAATAAAGAGAGAGATCTGAGAATTCTAGGGTTTGAAGAAGAATTACTCTGAGAATTTATGAGAAAGTTGTGTGTTAACTTGGAGAAATAAATGACCTATTTGTAACTAAATTCTCTAATCTCGGGTTGGTGAAGATAGGGATTGCTTGTTGTGCCGTGTGGATCACTTCTTCCGTCTCTTCAGGAATAGATAAATATAACTCGGTTAAGTTTATCTTATTATTCCACCGCCTTTACCCTGTTCTTCGGTGAGAAATATGCTGGGTATTTCTCACACGTGCCATATACTGCCATACCAAAGCCCTAATTGATACCCCCCCCCCCCCCCCCCCCCCATCATTTGTGGGAAGCTGAGTCAGCCTTTGTGATTATGTATTGACAGAGAGAAATATTTTCTTTAGGCGAGTTGGCCAAGATAAAGAGATATTCCCTGATTTGTGAGAATTATTAGGATGAGTCACGTGAAAAGGCGTGGAATGCCTCAGGAATCGTGTGCAGAGTGTGAGAGGAGTTGAGGTTGAGCTCCCACTCTCCATGACCGGTCACATTGTTGATGGTGGTTTTTTGACAAGGAAAGAACTTGTAAAAATCGCCTCTGAACCTACATCAGAGACATATCTATGATTATATATGTACTAGGGATTTCCCAGCTGAAATCCCAGTATTCTATATGTGTTTGTAAATATGTATGAATTCCTGACCTGGCATCAGAATTATAGATTTGTACTTCTACATTATATTCCACAAGAGAATTGGGAATGCGTATCCATATAATGGCTATACTGGCCTTGAATATGCTTGCAAGATTTTAGATCTTCACTCGGCTGCACTCTCATTAATTTGTGCACGGCCATATGAATTGTCATGCATTGATCAGTCTACACTGATGGTGCAAATTATAAATATTCAGAATGAGCTACTACGCCATTTTGAATAAAGGTACTATTAAAAGCATACTATTTAGTACGAAATCATATTAAACATTACTTCGAGTCGCAAAACTTCCACGCCCGAATTCATCGAATATGTTATGCATACTACAAACAGAGTACCACCGCCAACATGGCCGCACTCCATAGCCAGGTCACCATGGGAACGCCTCATAGCCATGCCACCATGAAAACACCTTGTAGCCAAGCCATCATGGCTTCGTCTGAAAATACGAGGGTACCCAAATATACCTCAATATAAAACTTTTCCACCTATAAGTACTTTCTCCGAAAGTTTGAGTCGAGACAATACAACTAATCGGTTCATACTTCGTGAGATCGTCTATGGATACGAGATCCAGACAATACAATAACAAAGTATGTTTACTTGATAATAGGTTCGGACTTAACCAAACTCTATAGGATTACTTATCAAGTAAAATAGGAATTAACGTTTGTGTATTTTAATTGTAGTTATAATAAAACAATTATAGTTGCGGAAATAAAAAATTAAAAGACACGGCAAGATTTTGTTAACGAGGAAACCGCAAACGCAGAAAAACCCTGGGACCTAGTCCAGATTGAATACTCTCAGAATTAAGCCGTTATACAAAATCTAAACCAACTTTGTATAGTTGAGACCAAGCAACTAAACCTATAGTTCACCTAGTTTCCTCAGTATCCCTACGCCTCCAACTTGTAATAAGTCACGCACTTGAACACTTCCTTTGGTTCGTATTCCAAACAACAAAGGAACAACAAATCTATTCGGTAACAACTCTTTTCAAACTAAGTGATATGGGTTTGACAAAGGCTCTTCCGTTTAACCAATAAACTCCTTTGTCTGGTCCTTAGATCAATCTCTCACCAATCGCCAAAGCAATTTTAAGACTTATGCAATTAATACTATTAATCACAAAGAAATGTATTGAGCCGATCTACTCAAGTAATCAATCAAATATATCACAAAGATAAACCGATTATAGTTGGATCCCTTTCCAGCCGAATCAAGTATTGTGCACACCAAAGATTATGAACCCAAAAATCTTCTTGTCTTCAAATCTTCTTTGATCTTCAATAAACACCTGCACACAATCAACTTGAATCTCTTGTGATCAATCACACACAGAACTGAGTCTGTTAACGTTGGATTATCACAAGACGTCTTTAGATCTACAAACAGTCTAAAGATCCCCGTCGAAACTTCGATCTAGTTTGAGTGAATCTTATATCAGAAGAGAAGATTCTTAAGCATAAACAAACTAGGTGCAATCAAAGTTCAAACATAGTTAGTCAATCAAACTAATCGGAAACTAATAATAAACCGCAATTATCTAGTTTCCCACCAACGATACTAATAGAGCTTCTCAATCCCAAAGAAGTCTTTAAATCAAGCGTCCGTAAGAGATTTCTCCTAATTAGGGTACTCTCCTTTGCGATAGGCGGCTCCACCAGTAACAACACAACTGAGGTAGTTTTGCTGGCTCTAAGGATTAGTTTGCTAGAAATGCAAACTTCAATTTTATAGACAAAGAAAGTTTGGACACCAGGGAATTTCCAAAACCGAATATTCTCAAAGATATGCAATAAACACAAAATCGGTTTTCATAATTCCTGGAAATGCACTGTTGATGTATTTTCAAAGTTGTTGTAGTAGTATGATTCGTTCAAGATTTGTGAAAGCGGATTTTTAGAATTTTATTTTAATAAATAAAAATAGCGAACTAATTTAAAAAGATGTTGTGAAAATTATGGAGAGAATAGAGCTAGGATTCCACCATTGGTTGATATTAGTGATTTAATAAAACAATAATTATGCAACTCAACATTCAAATTGATTCTAATAGTATTGCCTAGACATGTAGATTTCCAAAAGAATAGATGTTAATCCAAGCATAGAATATCAAAACCCTGAAGCAAGCATATTCTATCAAGAGAAAATACACCTAACTAATCAAAATCATATAAACAATTTTTAGTTCAATGCAAAAATCATAATAGAGTTGTTGTAATTAATTAATAGAAACATATCACTTTTACCGAAACAACGGCTTCCTCCATAGCCCCAAGGATTGGGTTTAGCTCATCATTGTGTAAACACGCTCAAAATATTTGTTCATTGCTTCAAAAATTGTTTACAAAGATAAAATGGAGAGAAAATGATGAAAATCGGGTGTTTAAAACTCTTCCCCTAATCACTTCCTAATCACTCATCCCCTCACTGATACCCAAGATACTCTTATTTATACCGTGAAGCCAATCTTAGGTCGACAATCATCTCAATTACTCCAAAAGATCTTTGTAGTTAATGAAAGTATTTCACGGGAATATTTCCTCTCCATTTTCACACGTCTTCTGAGTTGTATGGTATATCCAAATCTTCTCATTTAATTGATCCAAATAATGAAGAGAATATCTTCAATTAATTCCGTGAATAATTCCTTCCCTGTTTTCGAAAATATCCAAAAGTGTACGATTTCCTTCCATTCAAGACACGTACAAAATATTACTATCATGGTAAGAAGATAATCATGTCTTAAAGACACAAATCCCCATAATATCATGACCAGAATCTCACACAGTTGAGATTTCTTTTCCCGCCAAATATCTTTCCGGTGAAGAAGAAGATGGGTGCCCCTTATCCGGTCCTGGGATACGAATAGCAGATGCCATGAGGGGTGTCTCTAATCAGCTGCTTGGGTGCAAATATCCTTTGGTTACCCCTATCATTTGGGCGCCCCTTATCCACAAGTGAGAGTCTGAATAACACGTTGCTTCCGGTGCTTTAGACGACTTTTGGAGCCGATTTTTCCAAGAATGTTTATTTCCAAAAATACCTAAAAACACATAAAATACCATAATAAGTACAAAAAATTGAGTACCAACAATACATGAAATTAAGGACAACGTAGACACAAAAATGTGTCTATCAACTGTCCAAATATTGACCGAAATCCCAACAGAAAAATCTATAATCGGTAAATGCACATTACTAATTATTATTTTCTAAAGATATGCATTTAATTGCTGGAAAATAAATAACATATAAAAACCAACAAACCTTAATTAAAAGATTCCCAATTTATTTCGATCTTGGGATTCTCCTTTAGCTATTAAAGAATATCTTTGAACAATTAATGATAAGAGTTACAACACGTGTTCAAAGTATGTCGACATCCTTTACTTTGCAAGTCCTCTTTCATACTTACAATCTTGGAAACAATTTGCATCCGACTTCCAAGAACTATGTGATTGATTATCCTATCAAATCACCAAACACGGGTTTCACGGTTCTACCAAAACAAATTTCGGTCCTACCTCCATGTGAGTATTGTGTTTAGTCACACTAGTTACCAAAACTCGGTTGACTAGGTACTAGGATCGGTTCTCACATACTTATGGTAACTACCTGTAATTTGGTGCACATGTCCATAGGATCGGTTCCCCCATTTTCTAAGAACTTGTTGCACATGTTTATAGGATTGGTTCCCCTTTCACTAAAAACTTGTTGCACCTCTTACAAGGATCGATTCCCCTCTTGAAATTTTTTTGCACCTCTCACTAGGATCGGTTCCCCAATGACTAGATAAAAATTGTTATTTACAAGGCATCGATCATACCATCTTGAGTGATTACTTAAGATCGGTTTTACTAATAATAGTTATACCAATACATAAGTCAGGCCTAGTGCATAGTTTTACCAAGAACATAGAAAAGTTTATGAGCGGTTATACTAAACACACATATTGGTAATCAAAATATATTTTCAATGAATGACAATACCAATAAGCCTAGCGATTTCCCTTTCGATCCACAAACGAGTTTGTGAACTTACTTCCTTTAAACGAATGTAAAAACATTGTTTCCTAGGATGAAATCTTCATTCACACCCATACATAATCACAATAGCATTCATACGATTATGTCGATGTCTTATATACAAAGTTTAATGGTTAAGAAATAAACCTCGTATTGTATTCCTTAATACCATGTCTAACTAGAGTATCATACACAGCTTCGCAGTTTCGTTTTTAATATGCACGACTTGAAAGATATGTTAGGGAATAAAACAGTTCAAGTCAAATATTACTAACCTCAAGAGGAAGGATGATTGTTGTCGTTGTATCTCCATACTTCTTCGCAATCTTCAAGTCTTCATGTAATACTTGTAAGTCTCATATCCTAATACTTTCAAGCTAACCTATACGAAGTTGACTCTAGCATATAATCAAGCGACTCTTTAAATGAGTTTTGATTCACTGAAATATGACAACCAAACTTGACATACCAACACTTGGTGGGTTCAACCGAGCAATTCTCTAACAATCTCCTCCTTTGTCAATTTTAGTGACAAAACTCTTACATCATATGGATAAACAAATAACAAGAATTCATTACACACATACGCTTGATTCCAAGTTCAACAGCACAAAACCTGCATTAAATTCAATCCTTAAATCCCGCTGCTGACATCACAATAACAAAGCTAATACTCCCCCTAAAGGTAAGCTAGGTAGATTTTCAATCCGCACGTCATTGATATTTCAATGTAGTTCCTCATAACTACATATCATATGGTATGTGATTCCCCTTAGTATATGCTTTCACTCTCTTCGTTGGAAAAAACGTTTTAGCATGTATGTCCTTTCCCTTAGTGATACCAACTCATAATAAGCCAATATAACTTGTTTACTCCATATATTCCTCCCCCTTTTTGTCACAAAAATGACAAACAAACGAAAAAATAAAGGAGAAACTGAAAGGATCTTACAAATCTCACAAAGAGAAATTGTAAACCTATAAGAGGTGAGCACGAGGGTTTTACATACCACTTTAGACAACGAATACTAAAACCGAAACTACAAGTAATTTGATTTTAATATGTCATCTAGAAAATAATTGCACAAAGCAATTTTTCTTAATAGTTTAGAAAAACAAAATCGATTAATCACCTTAGTTCTTTTTGCTAAACCGATTGTACAAAACAATCGCTTGTTCGATAAGACCAAAATAAAGATAAGATAACTTTATTTTTCTCATTACGCTCCAATTCTTATCAATAATAACTTAGACCTTTTACTTTTAACAAGACAAATACTAGGTTAGTTAACCAGTAATTCTTGTTAAGGCATTCAGTGAGACTTGAATAACCGAATCCTCCACATTTGATAAGTCTAACTAAGATCCGAAAAACTTAGTTTCTCTTATCCGGAAATCACTTGGACTAAACAAATGATCCTGAAAACACTTTTGTTAAGCCTTAAAAAATCCATACAAACCAAATAAATCAACTTGCATAATTGTTTATCTTAACCGGAAGCAATTGAATCAAATAGACATTAAAGCACCGCAATTGCACCGAAATTTTGTAAGCCTAAACGATTGATATCAAACAATAACGAAAGATAACAATGGTTTTTCTTAACCGGAAAAAATTAAATCACAAACAAACATCCATATACAAATAATGGAATCAACATCAATTGTACCGAACATTTTGTTAAGCAAAAGCAATAAAGATATGAAATAAAATCATTCTTTTCTTAAACGGGGAAACAATTAACTAACAAGATTGTTACCTCAAATTCCGCATCCTCATCTCCCCTCAATATATGCTATTAACCGCAAGTTCACTTAGAACTCTCCCCCATTGATTTTGTCATCCTCCATCCAAAACAAAAGAACAACAACAAAGACCAACCTTTACAAGAGAAAAGTTGAAACCTCGAAACATATATGCTTTTATGCTAAACCGAAAGATTTAACATATTGTGAATTTTTCACATATTGTTTATACAGGAACCCCTAATGATCCTTTGATAAAGCCTACCAACAAGGGCTAGAACTCAATCCCGCTAAATCAAAAAGTCACCCAAACCATAAGGGTTCACACATTATGAGATCGAATATCAAGGTAATAAAACCGAAATCAGACATCCCATAAACATACATAGCAATAAAATAAAGCATTCAAGCACAGGCTATATAACCGAAAACTATCACAAGAAAAATTATAAAATAATAATTTTATTCATAATAAGATAGTTTTATTCATAATAAACTTTACAATTATTGAAAGCAATCAAAAACTGAAGTCTATTCTCCTGGAATTACTCCTTCATCTCAGCACTGGTGAGAGAAAGTTTATCACTTTCGCAATTCCACATGAGAAATTCTTCCAGTAGATAACCTTGTTCTTTGACCAGAATTTCTTGCATTTGAGATATTTTCGAGAAGGACTCTGCAAGAACATGTAATTCGGTCTTGGATTGAACACAGAAGTTTGTTAATGCTTAGATACACTAATATTTCTTCAGCATGTTCTCTCTTTCCTTTTTGCTAAGCCAATCTCTCTTTTTGATCTTACTCCTTAATTTCTCGTCTAGAGATGATGCAGATTGATTCTTCAAGAGATTTTTCTGATCTAGCATCTTATCAAGAGAAGACATTGGATCCAGACCCATAGTTCGGACAAGGAATGACTAAATTAGGAGAATGATCTTTTTATATCTTTCATATTTTTTCCGAAAATATAATATTCCTATAAATACGAATATCTTGAATATTTTCCATTACCAGATTTTAATCCCGTAATTTACACAGAAAGTGCCTTATCTTTCTTCTTCCGTACATAACTTGGCATACAAAGTAAGGAAGATATTTAATACCTGAAAAGGCGAGGGTACCCAAATATACCTCAAGCTAAAACTTTTCCTACCTATAAGTCCTTTCTCTGAAAGTGATTGTCTATGGACTGAGTCGAGACAATACAACTAATCGGTTCAAACTTCGTGTGATCGTCTATGGATGCGAGATCGAGACAATACAACAACGAAGTATGTTTACTTGATACAAAGGTTCGTACTTAACCAAACACAATAGGATTGCTTATCAAGTAAATAGGAATTAACGTTTGTGTAATTTAATTTAATTATAATAAAATAATTATAATGCAGAAAATAAAAGTAAATGACACAACAAGATTTTGTTAAACTACGGGACCTAGTCCAGAATTGAATACTCTCAGGATTAAGCCGCTACACAAAATTACACCTAACTTCTTATAGTTGAGACCAAGTAACTAACCCTATAGTTCACCTAGTTCCGTCTATATTCCCACGCCTCCAACTTATAAATAAGTCACGTACTTGGAACAATTCCTTTGGTTCATATTCCAAACAGTAAAGGAACAACAAATCTGTTTGGTATCAACTCTATTCAACCAAGTGATATGAGTCGGACAAAGGCTCTTCCGTTTATCTCAACATAAACTCCTTCGTCAGGTCCTTAGATCTAGCTTATGTTCAATCACCAAAAGGTAATCGATTAATATTAAGCCAACAATACCTTTAATCCGAAGAATCGTTTTGATGTCGATCTACTCAATTAACCTAACCAATCTACCCAAGGATAAACCGATTACTAATTTGATCCTCTTTTACCGAAACAAGTATTGTACACATCAAAGATTATAAAACCCAAGTCAGATCTTTAATATTTTCTTTGTCTTCAAATCTTCTTAAATATTCAATAAAAACCTGCACACAATCACTTGAATCTCTTGTGATCAATCACGTACAGAACGGAGTCTGTTAACAATGGATTATCACAAGATCATTTTTAGAACTAACAATAGTCTAAAGATCCATGTTGAAACTCTGAACTAGTTTGAGTGAATCTTATATTAGAAGAGAAGATTCTCAAGAATAAACAAACTAGGTGCAATCAGATTTAAACCACCGTTAGTCAATCAAATCAATCGAAAACAAAAGATAAACCGCAATTATCTGGTTTCCCACCAATGGGTCGCGCTAGAGCTTCTCAATCCCAAAGAAGATTTTAAACTGACCGGCCGTAATAGATTTCACCTAATTAGGTTACTCTCTTCTCTTAATAGGCGGCTACACCAGTAACAACAACAAAAGAGTAAATATGTTTTTACGAAGGATTAGTTTGCTAGAAAGGAAAACTTCAAGTATTTATAGACAAGGAAGTTTGGACACAAAGGAATTTCCAGAAATTAAAATATTATCAAGACATTCATAAAAGCGCAGATTCGGTTTTCATAATTCCTGGAAATGCTCTGTCCAAAAATAACGATCGAAATCTCTCGGAAAATCTAATTAGTAAATGCACATTATTAATTCTGTAATTTCCCTACAAAGTGAAATTGATAACCTTAATTAAAAGATTCTTAAATTACTTATGTTTCGATCCTGGGATTCTCTTCCGTTATCCGTTAAGGAATATCTTTGAAAAACTAAAGAAATAAACATTCACAGCACGTGTTCAAAGTTTGTCGACATCTTAACTTTGTAAGGTCTCTTTCACACTTACAACCTTGAAACCGATTTTCCACACTTATAAAACAAGTTTAGAATTGGTTCATCTGACTTTCAAGAACTATGTGATTGATCAAACTAACATTCAATCACAATCATGGGTTTACGGTTCTACCAAAACAAGTTTCGGTTCTACCTCCATGTGAGTATTGTGCATAGTCACACTAGCTTTCCAAAAATTCGATTGACTAGGTACTAGGATCGTTTCCCCACATATATATGGTATCTAACTTATATATGTTGCACATGTCTATAGGATCGGTTCCCCTTTGCTTAAAAACGTGTTGCACATGTCCATAGGATCGGTTCCCCTTTCTGCTATAAACCTTGTTGCACCCAATACAAGGATCGGTTCCCTTTGATGTACTGCACCCCTTACAAGGATCGGTTCTCCCTTACCTTTTAATTGGTCAGACATACAAAATCAGATCATACCACAGGTGATTACTTAAGATCGGTTTTACTAATAAAAGTTATACCAATACATAAGTCAGGCCTTTGTGAATAGTTCTACCAAGAACACAACAAGTTGTGAGCAGTTATACTCTATCACACATATTGGTTGTTCATAAGATATGCAATGAATAACAAAACCAATAACACCTGGCAATTTCCTTTTCGGTCCACAAACAAGTTTATGAACTTACTTCCTTAGAACACATGTAAACATTGTTCCCTAGGATGAAATCCTCACCTCATACCCATACATAATCACAATAGCATTCAAATGATTATGGCGATGTCTTATCTAAAAAGTTTAATGGTTAAGCAATAAACCTTGTATTGTATTCCTTAATACTATGTTTAGCTAGAGTATCATACACAGCTTCGCAGTTTCGTTTTCAATATGCACGACTTGAAAGATACGTTAGGGAATGAAACAGTTCAAGTCAAATATTACTAACCTCAAGAGGAAGGATGACTGTTGTCGTTGTAGCTCCATATTTCTTCGCAATCTTCAAGTCTTCATGTAATACTTGTACGTCTCATATCCTAATACTTTCAATATAACCTATACAAAGTTGACTCTAGTACATAATCAAGCGACTCTTAACATGAGTTTTGATTCACTAAAATATGACAACCAAACTTGACATACCAACGCTTGGTGGGTTCAACCGAGCAATGCTCTAACGATACCGGTCATAATTCCTCTCACTACGGAATATAGAACAACCAGAGTGTCCTTGATCTAGTATCATATAAAATAATTTCTTTTCGTAACCAGGATTTAACGAAGAATCTTGAGATTGGCTGAGGTTGCATATGCAACTTTTAGCAATTCTGTTCTTGAGACAGATTTTGCATCTTGTCTTATTTTTCCTTTTCCCTTTAGATGATTTACTAACATCGGAAGACATGTCCATTTTTAAAATGGGTAAATCACCAATGGAGGAGGAAGAAATAAGATTGACAACTAATCCAATATTAGTTGTTTCCTTTTCTTCAGAGTCATATGAATCAGAGGTCTCATCAAGAGTTACAGCCAGTGCCTTTCCTCCTGTGTATTTATTAAGATTGGGACAGTCTTTAGCAATATGACCAAACCCTTTACACTTGAAGCATTGCCGCTGATATTCATCGTCTTCTTCCTGATCTTTCTTGACTGGAACACGATCATGTGGCTGAGACAATCGATGAGTATTTTTAATGAGTTTCTTACTTATTTTCTTTAAAAGATCTCGAAACTGTCTAGTGATCAGTGATAATGATTGTTCAATTTCATCATCAAACAAATATGCAATTTGTTCAATTGAACCATCCAAATGTCTATTTTTCTCCATAAGAGCTTTTGGAATCTTTGCAGCTTTAAAAGCAATTCCCTTAGCTTGAATAGACTGTGATTCATGATCAAAGATCATAAATATTCCAACGAGTGTGCTTCGTGAGAGTGTTGAAAGATCATTTTCTCCTATGATTGCATGCTTCTTAGAATCGTATCTTGATGGCAACGATCTGAGAATTTTGCATACTATATCTTTTTCATAAATAGTCTTTCCAACAGAGAAAGAAGCATTGATTATCTTAGAGAGTTTTAGGTAAAACTCTTAAAAAGTATCGTTGTCATCCATTCGAAAGTTTTCCCAGTCGGATGTTAGAGTTTGAAGTCTAGCTTCTTTCTCTGAAGTGTTTCCTTCGAATCCGATCTGAAGATTATCCCAACCTTCTTTCAAAGTTAGGCATGATGATACATGATGTTGTAGATCACGACTCACAACATGTATAATAGCATCCAAACCATTTGAATTCTGCTTAGAAAAATCCTTTTCTTCAGTTGAGTATTCAACTAAGCGTTTATACTCTGTTTCCGAATTTGCTACATTCGGACGATCATAACCATCAACGACTAATATCCATGTATTAAAGCCTCGTGATTGAAGAAAAGATCCCATAGCAGATTTCCACTATAGATAGTTTGATTCGTCAAATCTTGGTGGTACGTTAATTGAAGTCGATTTATGAGAACTCAAATTCATTTCTTATAGGTTGGATCGCACCAAACACAGATTTTTATATCTTTTCGTGTTTGCCTGCTCTGATACCAATTGAAAAGACGAGGGTACCCAAATATACCTCAATATGAAACTTTTCCACCTATAAGTCCTTTCTCCGAAAGTGATTGTCTATGGACTGAGTCGAGACAATACAACTAATAGGTTCACACTTCGTCTGACCGTCTACGGATACGAGATCGAGGCAATACAACAACGAAGTATGTTTACTTGATAATTGGTTCGGACTTAACCAAACTCTATAGGATTACTTATAAAGTAAAATAGGAATTAACATTTGTGTATTTTACTTCTAATTATATTGCGGAAATAGAAAAGTAAAAGACACAACAAGATTTTGCTAACGAGGAAACCGCAAACGCAGAAAAACCCTGGGACCTAGTCCAGATTGAATACTCTCAGAATTAAGCCGCTATAAAAAATCTAAACCAACTTTGTATAGTTGAGACCAAGCAACTAAAACCTATAGTTCACCTAGTTTCCTCAGTATCCCTACGCCTCCAACTTGTAATAAGTCACGCACTTGAAACACTTCCTTTGGTTCGTATTCCAAACAACAAAGGAACAACAAATCTATTCGGTAACAACTCTTTTCAAACTAAGTGATATGAATTTGACAAAGGCTCTTCCGTTTAACCAATAAACTCCTTTGTCTGGTCCTTAGATCAATCTCTCACCAATCGCCAAAGCAATTTTAAGACTTATGAAATTAATACTATTAATCACAAAGAAATGTATTGAGCCGATCTACTCAACTAATCAATCAAATATATCACAAAGATAAACCGATTATAGTTGGATCCCTTTCCAGCCGAATCAAGTATTGTGCACACCAAAGATTATGAACCCAAAAGTCTTCTTGTCTTCAAATCTTCTTTGATCTTCAATAAACACCTGCACACAATCAACTTGAATCTCTTGTGATCAATCACACACAGAACTGAGTCTGTTAACGTTGGATTATCACAAGACGTCTTTAGATCTACAAACAGTCTAAATATCCCCGTCGAAAACTTCGATCTAGTTTGAGTGAATCTTATATTAGAAGAGAAGATTCTCAAGCATAAACAAACTAGGTGTAATCAAAGTTCAACCACCATTAGTCAATCAAATCAATCGAAAACTAATAATAAATCGCAATTATCTAGTTTCCCACCAACGGTACTAATAGAGCTTCTCAATCCCAAAGAAGTCTTTAAATCAAGCGGCCGTAAGAGATTTCTCCTAATTAGGGTACTCTCCTTTCCGATAGGCGGTTCCACCAGTAACAACATAACTGAGGTAGTTTTGCTGGCTCTGAGGATTAGTTTGCTAGAAATGCAAACTTCAATATTTATAGACAAAGGAAGATTGGACACCAAGGAATTTCCAAAACCGAATATTCGCAAAGATATGCAATAAACACAAAATCAGTTTTCATAATTCCTGGAAATGCACTGTCCAAATATTGACCGAAATCCCAATAGAAAAAATCTATAATCAGTAAATGCACATTACTAATTATTATTTTCTAAAGATATGCATTTAATTGCTGGAAATTAAATAGCATATAAAAACCAAGAAACCTTAATTAAAACATTCTCAATTTATTTCGATCCTCGGATTCTCCTTTAGCTATTAAGGAATATCTTTGAACAATTAATGATAAGATTTACAACACGTATTCAAAGTATGACGACATCCTTTACTTTGCAAGTCTTGTTTCATACTTACAATCATGGAAACGATTTGCATCCGAATTCCAAGAACTATGCGATTGATTATCCTATCAAATCACCAAACATGGGTTTAACGGTTCTACCAAAACAAATTTCGGTTCTACCTCCATGTGAGTACTGTGCGTATTCACACTAGTTACCAAAACTCGGTTGACTAGGTACTAGGATCGGTCCCCACATACTTATGGTAACTACCTGTAATTTGGTGGACATGTCCATAGGATCGGTTCACGCATCTTCTAAGAACTTGTTGCACATGTTCATATGATCAGTTCCCCTTTCACTAAAAATTTGTTGCACCTCTTACAAGGATCGATTATCCTCTTGCAAATTTTTTGCACCTTTCACTAGGATCGGTTCCCTAATGACTAGATAAAAGTTGATATTTACAAGGCATCCATCATACCATCTTGAGTGATTACTTAAGATCGGTTTTACTAATAAAAGTTATACCAATACATAAGTCAGGCCTTGTGAATAGTTTTACCAAAAACATAAACAATTTTATGAGCGGTTATACTAAACACACATATTGGTAATAAAAATAGATTTACAATAAATGACAATACCAATAAGCCTGGTGATTTGCCTTTCGATCCAAAAACGAGTTTGTGAACTTGCTTCCTTTAAACGAATGTAAAAACATTGTTTCCTAAGAGGAAATCTTCACTCACACCCATACATAATCACAATAGCATTCATACGATTATGTCGATGTCTTATATACAGAGTTTAATGGTTAAGCAATAAACCTCGTATTGTATTCCTTAATACTATGTCTAGCTAGAGTATCATACACAGCTTTGCAGTTTCGTTTTCAATATGCACGACTTGAAAGATACATTAGGTAATGAAACAGTTCAAGTCAAATATTACTAACCTCAAGAGGAAGGATGATTGTTGTCGTTGTATCTCCATACTTCTTCGCAATCTTCAAGTCTTCATGTAATACTTGTAAGTCTCATATCCTAATACTTTCAAGCTAACCTATATGAAGTTGACTCTAGCATATAATCAAGCGACTCTTTAAATAAGTTTTGATTCACTAAAATATGACAACCAAACTTGACATACCAACGCTTGGTGGGTTCAACCGAGCAATGTTCTAACAACGTCTCATAGTACCTAGATGTGTTCTTTGGCCATACCAAACCTGGTATCCATGTTCCATAGCTATATAGTCTCTCCCCATTTCCATGGCCACCAACCTTGCCGATCCAAAAAAAGGGTGTGGTCGTGGCCACTAACTTTCCGGTCTCACAAAGGATGTAGCCATGTCCACCAACTTTCAAATAGCCAATGTGTGGCCACAACCACCAACTGTCAGATAGCCAATGCGTGGCCACGACTATCAAAGTTCCTCGACCCAACTATGTAGTGGCCACGACCTCCTGATTCCCCGGCCTAGCCAATATTCGTGGTTATTGATTTCTTGGCCAAGCCAATGACCGTGGCCACGACCACCAATTCCATCCCGTCAAAGTTCGTGGCCACATCGACAGCTGGCCTGGCTATCAATTAAGTCTGTGCCACGATTTGGCTAGCTATTTTCTAGGCCGTGCCTCACGCCATGACTTGGATAGCTATTAATTAGGCCATGCCTTACGTTTTGATCAACTATCAGCTAGGCCGTGTTCCGCGCAATGACTTGGCTAGCTAATAATTAGGTTGTGCCTTGTGCCATGACTTGGCTATTTATTAATTGGTGCCCTACGCCACCAAGCTTTATAATCCACCTTGGCTAACTTCCATCCTTGGCCAAATTAGTTGCGCCTCCCAGGCCATGGCTACTACTAAGGCACCTTTGCGTATTATTATGGCCAGCATAATCAAATATGCCACAAATACGCTATATGCCACCAGTATGCCATGAGAACATTAAGTGGATATGGGCCTGTTTACAATGCCATTTACGATAAACTTCTTATTAGTCACGTATAACCTTACAACTGAGTTGTCTCTTCAAGATATGTCACTTCGACAAAGTTTGGATAGATTGTGCTATTATTCGGTTAAGTACATCGTGACAACCTGGAAAAGACAAGAGACAGTCCATGGATTTACTAATTCCTATAAGAAATCAAATCACGTTACATGGGGGAATTATTCATGGGCATTGGTATGGTGGTTTACAGCAACGTGCGGAATGGTAACACCCCACAATAAGGAAGTTACAAATAATGGTAACAGTTGAGAGAGGTTAAAGGAAGTGGATAAGTAATGGAGTAATGGTTTACGGGTTTCTAGAAACTTCCCTAACATAATAATCGTAACCATACCATTATCCCACTATCTCCATCTCTCCACAATATCTACTACTTACGAGGAAACAGTGAATGTTTCTTATAACTATAAATAGGCTACTTTGTCTATTCATAAGACAACAGAAGATTATCATTCTCAAGCACTTCTTCTTCCATAGTTCCACAACCTCACACACACATTTTATTCACCACCGATTTCCTGAACTTTCTTTGATTTCCTTCCCCTAAGATCAACCCATTTTCTCTCTTTGGAATCGAAGGAAAATTTGGACGGCCAATTTCTTGGTTTGAGCTCGTTTTGTACGATTTTGATTTTCGAACCTAAAAAAGGTACTTCGACAATACATTATTTTACCTAGGAGTAATTTTTAGATATTAACAATTGGCGACCACAGTGGGAGATCGACCTCTCGGCCACAAATTTAATTTTTCAATCGTCTGAAATGAAAACGAAATGGTGGATCTTAGGTCCGGATCGGTAACCAATCCCAACTCAAGCTCAACAGCCACCCCTAACCCCCAATAACACCGGTGGCCGCTCAGGCTCAACAATCACTCCTAATTCTAACAATGCCAATGGCGGAACTCCAGAAGTCATTCCTCAAAACACCTCTACTGGAAATAATAACACTCATGTCCGTACCGCTGAAAATATCAGAAATAAGGAGCGAGCATCGCCAACCATAGATGATTTGATGAAGAGACAAGATACCCTCGCTGAAGCTCAAGTCACCGTCGCTACCATGCAGAAGGAAGTTCTTACCTATCTAAAGATTTTGATGGATCACACCCGAGCAACGTCATCATCAAACCGAACAAGCTAGAAATACATTTTTCGACGGAGCCAGTACTTCCAAAGTTAATACTCAGGAAGATGATAAGGTACATATTGTCACTGACCGCATGACAGAAAGGAACCAACCGCAACAAAACTTCATCGCTCGGGACGATCTTGAAAGGCTCATACTGAACCTCAGAAAAGAAGGTTCTACCTCATTCTATCAGCACCAGCCTCCACACCCAATGGAAATCCATAGGATTCCGCTTCCAAGAGGGTATTCATATCCTACTTTTTCATTATATGATGGTACCAAAAACGCCATAGAGCATGTCTCCTGATTCTTAAAGTCATTGGGAGAACATGAATATAATCAAGTGTTGCGACTCAAATAATTCTCCAAGTCTCTCAATGGAAGGGCCTACACATGGTACAACAATATCGCCCCCAACAACATCTCCAGTTGGTCTCAGATGGTTATCTCGGAGCAATCACACTTTCAGACTTGGGCAAAATTTTCCAGAGAAATAACGAGCACCCAAAAGATTATGTGAAAAGTTTCAACACTCAAGAACTCGACTATCACGATCAGAACACGAATGAACTACAGTTAGTGGAGATCTGTATCATTTGTATGATTCATGCCTATCATGCCTTGTTAGAAAATTATGATTCCAAACCTTCTCCGAGTTACACGAAGTTGCTAAGCGGTCGGCAATGACGGCTCCAGCTCTTTTGGAAAGAACGAGCTTGACAGAGAGGAAAGTCGTGGAGACACTCGCGGAAATATGCACCTAATAAACAAGTAATACTCTGTTCAACCATCCATTGGTGTTGTCACTGAAGAAGGGACTAAGAGGAAGGCTACACCTCAGCCTACATTGCAGACTAAACACTCTGCATCGAATCCAACCAAATCTCTGCGCCAGCAACAACAGCCAAAAGCAGATCCAACATCTCCAGATTTTCCGTTTCCCATGGAGGAGGTCCTCGAACTACTAGAGGTATGGATACAAGACGAAACTATCAGGTTACCACATGTGCGACGCCCACCAACTAATGAAGAGATGTCAGGCCCGAAATATTATCGCTTTCACATATTTGTCAATCACCCCACTAGTGAGTGCAATGGCTTGAGGAGGATCTTTAAGGAAAAGGTCGATTCAGGAGAACTAAAACTGGGGACTGAAGGTGTTCACAAATACCCCCTCCCTGTCAGGAATTTTACTCTTTCTGGAGACTCGGTCAACAAAATTTTCTAATCTCTGATGGAACGTATGTGTGGGCTTCTCCACATCTCAAGAACACAGCGCAAATATATTATTTCCGCGCTTAATCGTGTCGTGTCGGGTAAGCGTTTGCTCTTTGCTGAAAATGATGTTATATGTCCCGAATCTGCTTTGAAAGATGTAGCTGTTAAACACAATGAGAAGCCTGGCTGAGGACTTCTCACTACTGCTTACCTCAAGGATGCTGAATTTGAGCGAGTGCTAATCGATGCGGGGACCGATGTCAACATCATCATTATCAAGACTCTGAGGATGGCAGGAATCTCCAGACATGAAGTTACCTATTCACCGTCCATAATCAAAGATTCTGAAGGAAGTTCAAAAAATGCATATGGTTACATCACTCTTGAGGTAAAAATGAATGACATATTTTAAATTTCATATTATCAAAGAGGATCCAAATTATGATATGATGCTGGGGATCCCATGGATATGTAGCCACAAAATGGAGACAAGTGGATTTTCTTTGTTGGCGTCAATACCTCCAAGAATTTCCAACAAGCCGGCGAATCCCGAGGACGAACTGTTAGACAATTTTTGCCGCAGTGCATCTGGATGTGAAGAAGTTGCCATGAGAGGAAATGGGGTCATATATTTGTAGATTCCATGCACAAGTAAGTCATGCTCATCCAATTTCCTCACAACCAGTTCCCCCACGCCCCATCAAAACTTATGGATTTGACACAAATATCAACCCCAAGGTGACTCGGCGATGTCAATGGGAAGATGATCCTTTTCAATATTTTATTAAATGGGTAGGAATCATCTCTACCATAAAGAAGAAAACTAGCAACCCAACTATCCTTGAGATATGCGATAAGCCTGAGGTACCAAAGCCCAACTCCTTCCAAGTCGAAGACACGGTCAAGAAGGTTACAGATTCACCTGAAGAAGAGCCATATATGGTCATTGAATCCATACTAGGTGGTTATTACAAACTTATCAAAACTGATAAACCAGAAGGAGTGGTCATACATGGCAAGTGGCTCGAAGCATTCAACGTTTAAACATTCTACCACCATTTTACAATATTTCCCTGTTTTTTGCAACCTTTGTAATTCCTCCAAAATGTTTGCAATATTTTGCAATCATACTTAGGATTTCCATTTATTAGTCATGAAAAGACGAGGGTACCCAAATATACCTCAATCTAAAACTTTTCCACCTACAAGTCCTTTCTGCAAAAGTGATTGTCTATAGACCGAGTCGAGACAATACAACTAATCGGTTCACACTTCATGTGATCGTCTATGGATACGAGATCTAGACAATACGACAACAAGATAACTTGTGTGATTGAATATGGATACAAGATCAAGACAATACAACAACGAAGTATGTTTTCTTGATAAATGGTTCGGACTTAACCAAACACAATAGGATTACTATCAAGTAAATAGGAATTAACGTTTGTCTATTTTACTTCTAATTATAATAAAAAACAATTATAATTGCGGAAATAAAAAAGTAAAAGAAACAACAAGATTTTGTTAACGAGGAAACCGCAAATGCATAAAAACCCCGGGACCTTGTCCTGAATTGAATACTCTCAGGATTAAGACGCTATACAAAATCAAACCAACTTCGTATAGTTGAGACCAAGCAACTGAACCTATAGTTCACCTAGTTCCGTTTGTATCCCTGCGCCTCCAACTTGTTAATAAGTCACGCACTTGGAACAATTCGTTTGTTTCATATTCCGAACAGTAAACGAACAACAAATTTGTTCGGCAACAACTCTTTTCAATCAAATGATATGAGTTCGACAAAAGGTTCTTCCATTTATCCCAATAAACTCCTTTGTCAGGTTCTTAGATCTGTCCAATAACAACTACCAAAGTAATTTTCAAGATTTTGCAATCAATACTTTCAATCACAAAGAATTGTATTGATGCCGAAATACTCAACTAATCAACCCAATCTATCACAAAGATAAACCGATTATAGTTGGATGCTTTTTACCCGAAACAAGTATTGTGCACACCAAAGATTATGAACCCAAATCAGAAATCTTCTTCGTCTTTAAATCTTCTTAGATATTAAATAAACACCTGCACACAATCAACTTGAATCTCTTGTGATAAATCACACATAGAATGGAGTCTGTTAACAATGGATTATCACAAGATGTCTTTAGATATACAAACAGTCTAATGATCCCCGTCAAAACTTCGATCTAGTTTGAGTGAATCTTATATCAGAAGATAAGATTCTCAAGCATAAATAAACTAGGTGAAATCAAAGTTCAATAACCGTTAGTCAATCAAATCAATTGAAAACTAATAATAAACCGCAATTATCTAGTTTCCCACCAACGGTACTAATAGAACTTCTCAATCCCAAAGAAGTCTTTAAACCGAGCGGTCGTAAGAGATTTCGCCTAATTAAGTTACTTTCATCTCTGAATAGGAGGCTCCACCAGTAACAACACAACTAGGTCGTTTTGCTAGCTCTGAGGATTAGTTTTCTCGAAATGCAAGCTTTGATATTTATAGACCAAGGAAGTTCGGACACCAAGGAATTTCCAAAACCGAAAATGTTCTCAAGATATACAATATATTCCAAATTCGGTTTCCATAATTCCTGGAAATGCTTTGTCCAAATGTTGACCGAAATCTCACTAGAAAATCTCCAATTAGTAAATGCACATTATTAATTTTTATTTTCTAAATATGAAAGTAAAAACCTCAATTAAAAGATTCTCAATTTATTTTCGATCCGGGATTCTCCTTTATTTATTAAGGAATATCTTTGAACAATAAAAGATAAGCGTTACTGCACATGTTCAAAGTATGTCGACATCTTTACTTTGTAAGTATTATTTCACACTTACAATCTTGGAATCGATTTGCCACACTTCCAAACAAGTTTAGAATTGGTTCATCTGACTTCCAAGAACTATGTGATTGATTATCCTATCAAATCAACAAACATGGGTTTCACGGTTCTACCAAAACAAGTTTCGGTTCTACCTCCATGTGGGTACTAGAATTAGTCACGCTAGTTAGCAAAACTTGGTTGACTAGGTACTAGGATCGGTTCCCACATATATATGGTATCTAACTTGTATTTGTTGCACATGTCCATAGGATCGGCTCCCAATATCTAAAAACGTGTTGCACATGTTCATAGGATCAGTTCCCAATATCTAGAAACTTGTTGCACCTCTTACAAGGATCGATTCCCCTTTTGTTATCGGTTGCACCTCTTACTAGGATCGGTTCCCCTTTGCCTAGAGTTGGTCATACCAATTACAACAAATCGATCATACCATCTCAGGTGATTACTTAAGATCGATTTCACTAATAAAAGTCATACCAATACAAAAGTCTGGCCTTTTGAATAGTTTTACCAAGAACATAAGCAAGTCATGAGGGGTTATACTAATCATACATATTGGTAATTCAAAATAGATTTGCAATGAATAACAATACCAATAAGCCTAGCGATATCCCTTTCGATTCACAAAACAAGTTTATGAACTTACTTCCTTTAAACAAATGTAAAACATTGTTTCCTAGGATGAAATCTTCACTCATACCCATACATAATCACAATAGCATTCATACGATTATGTCGATGTCTTATATACAAAGTTTAATGGTTAAGAAATAAACCTCGTATTGTATTCCTTAATACTATGTCTAACTAGAGTATCATACACAGCTTCGCAGTTACGTTTTCAATATGCACGACTTGAAAGATACGTTAGGGAATGAAACAGTTCAAGTCAAATATTACTAACCTTAAGAGGAAGGATGATGTCGTCGTTGTAGCTCCTTACTTCTTCACATTCTTCAAGTCTTCACGTAATACTTGTAATGTCTCATATCCTAATACTTTCAAGCTAACCTATACGAAGTTGACTCTAGTATAAAATCAAGCGACTCTTTAAATTAGTTTTGATTCACTAAAATATGAGAACCAAACTTGACATACCAACGCTTGGTGGGTTCAACCGAGCTATGCTCTAACAAGTCAAGCAAATAATTATTCCCTTTTCAAAATACCTTTGCAAATCATTCAAAAATAAATAAATAACCTCTTTACCTACAAAAAAAAATCATACAGAATACAAATCATATGTTTCAGAAGCATAATCAACTCTCAATTCCTAAGAAAGTCTTTCAACTTCAAGTCTAGCTTTGGTGACTACCTCCAAACTGGAAGAGGCGCATACTTTCTTCTGGTGCTCTTGAATTGCTTGAAGATGATGACGAAGCGTTGAAACTTTTATCTTAGCATAAGAGGATGGTACGGTGAAGCTTCCAATACATACATATCGAGGTATGGTTTTACCAAGTTTGATTGAAAGGCAACACTAGCATTCAGATACCTAGTCTATACAATCTTCGTCCCACTGGCATTCTGCATAGTGACGTTACTTGGGATATTTTCTTCAAACATTGCATCATAAGGGGCATTCTCATGATTTTGTGTATGGAAAGAATCTCATCAGCAATATTACCCATGAAAGGTTACAGGTCGTTTTGCAAAAACCCCGTCAAAAACATTTTTACGCTGCCCTATGGAATAACTGAAACTGGCGCTAATTGGTGAAGAATATGGGGGTGAGCTATATACAAAATGATTCGTACTGAAGTTTGATAAAACATTCTAAAAGGTATCATTAATCCCGATATATGAGCTATTAATGGTATCCAAAACTCTGGACTACGTGACAGCTGAAAACCTACAGAATTCTTCCTTGAAAGTTCTGAATTCTCGGTGTTAGGTTCTTTTCTCCCACCAAATGGACTCTGGATCAAGAAATTCTTTACAAAGAAGTTAGATCTTCCTCTTAGGTAAATAATAAGAGGTCAACCACCTCATTCCTACATCAGATGAAGATTTTGCGGTTGTTTTGGCAAGAAGATACAAATCTAAAATTTTCATCAAGTCAATACACCAAGGTCGCACTTACGATCAGGCAAGCAACAATAGGAGAGCTTCCGCATGCAGGTAATTAGGGAAGAGATACTTCACCTAAAAAAAAGAGAGAAAAGAAGGAGAAGAAGAAATAAACTCACATATTGTACGTGAGTTTATATTAAAGGGAGAAATCGTTCTTTTTGGGCCATAATGTCCGATCAAAGCCTTGCTTCTTGTCGAGGTCCATGGCCACGACTCCTCCTTCTTTCCAAGGTCCGTGTCCGTGGACACAAATCTTCTTTCTTTCCAAAATGCGTGCCCGTATCCACCAATCCTCCTTCTTGCCAAAATGCGTTCCCGTAGCCACCAATCCTCCTTCCTGCCAAGGTCCTTGCTCGTAGACACCAATCCTCTTTCCTGTCAAAGTTTGTGGTCGTGGCCACCTTTACTCGCGTACACGGTCATCCAATGTCTTCGCTCGAACAAACGGTCTTACCTGCTCCAACCTGGCCGTAGCTGTTATTAACGAGATTTTCCTAACCACTTTATGAGGACATATCACTTATAATATCGAAAGAAAAGATAAGTACTCACTCTTTGTCTTATGAATTTCAAATTTCTTTGAGATTTTATGTAGCGCCAATGTCACCATCTAGTGCATACCATGAAACATTACTGTTTCGTGATAAGAAGGAGACTTAATGTTGATGGTGGTTTTTGACAAGGACAAAACTTGTAAAAATCGCCTCTGAACCTACATCAGAGACATATCTATAATAATATATGTACTAGGGCTTCACCCAACCGAACTTTCGATATTCTATATATGTTTATAAATATGTATAAATTCCTGACCCGACATCATAATTATAGATTCGTACTTCTACATTATATTCCGCAAGAGAATTGGGATTCGGGAATGCGTATCCATATAATGTCTATACTGTCCTTGAATATGCCTGCAAGGTTTTAGAGCTTCACTCGGCTGAACTCTCATTATTTTGTGCACAACCATATAAATTGTCATGCATTGATCAGTCTACACTGATGGTGCAAATTATAAATATTCTGAATGAGATACTACGACATTTTGAATGAAAGTACTATTAGAAGCTTACTATTTATTACGAAATCATATTGAACATTACTTCGAGTCGCAGAACTTCCACGACTGAATTCCTCGAATATGTTTTGTATGCTACAAACAGAGTGCCATCGCCAACATGGCCGCACTTTATAGCCAGGACACCATGGGCACGCCTCATAGCCATGCCACCATGGCAACACCTTGTAGCCAAGCCATCATGGTCGCGTCTCATAATACCCAACTGTGTTCTTTGGCCATACCAATCCTGGTGGCCACGTTCCATGGATATATAGTCGATCCCCGTGGACGTGGCCAGGAACCTTGCCGATCCAATAAAAGGGTGTGACCGTGGCCACTAACTTTCCGGTCCCACCAAAGGATGTGGCCATGGCTACCAACTGTCAGATAGCCAATGCGTGACCATGGATATCAAAATTCCTCGGTCCAACTATGTAGTGGCCACAACCACTTGATTCCCCGACCTAGCCAATATCCGTGGTTACTAATTTCTCGGCCAAGCCAATGACCGTGGCCACGACCACCGATTTCATCCCGCCAAAGTTCGTGGCCACAACCACGAACCAACATGGGATATCCTCCCAGCATCTCGTGACCATGCCAACTAGGCCATGTCCTGTGCCACGACTCGCCTGGATATCAATTAAGTCCGTGCCATGATTTGGCTAGCTATCAGCTAGGCCGTGTCTCACTCCATGACTTGGCTATCTATTAATTAGGCCATGTCTTGCGATTTGATCAGCTATCAGCTAGTCCGTGTCCCGCGCAATGATTTGGATAGCTATTAATTAGGCCGTGCCTTGCGCCACGATTGGCTAGTTATTAATTGGTGCCCCGCGCCATTAAGCTTCCCAAGCCACCTTGGATAACTTCCAGCCTTGGCGAAATTGGTCGTGCCTCCCAGGCTATGGCTATTGCTACGTCACCTTTGCGTATTATTATGGCTAGCATACTCAAATATTCCACATATACGCTATATGCCAGTAACATGCCACAAATAGGATACCAATACGCCATAAGCATATTAAGTAGCTATGAGTATGTTTATAATGCCATTTTACGACAAACTTCTTATTAGTCACACATAACCTTACAGCTGAGTTGTCTCTTCAAGCTATGTCATTTCGACAAAGTCTGGCTAGCTCATGCTATTATTCCGTTAAGTACATCGTGACAACCTGGAAAAGACAAGAAACAGTCCATGGATTTACTAATTCCTATAAGAAATCAAAACACGTTACATGGGGGATTTATTCATGGGTATTGGTATGGTGGTTTACAGCAACGTGCGACGTGGTAATACCCCACGATAAGGAAGTTACAAGTAGTGGTAATAGTTGAGAGAGGTTAAAGTAAGTTGATAAGTAATGGAGTAATGGTTTACGGGTTTCCAGAAACTTCCCTAACATAATAGGCGTAACCGTACCATTATCCCACTATCTCCATCTCTCCACAATCTTCACTATTTATGAGGAAACAATGAGTGTTTCTTACAACTATAGATAGACTACTTTGTCTATTCAGAAGTCAAAACAAGCTTATCATTCTCAAGCTCTTATTATTCCATAGTTCCACAACCTCATATACACATTTCATTTACCACTGATTTCCTCAACTTTATTTGCTTTCCCTCCCCTAAGATCAACCTATTTTCTCTCTTTGTAACCGAAGCAAAATGTGAATGTCCAACTTCTTGGTTTAGGCTCGTTTTATACGATTTTTATTTCCGAACCTAAAGAAAGTACTTCGACAGTACATTGTTTTACCTTGGAGCGATTTTTGGGTATTAACACACATATGTCATGTAGAGACTGTATTATTGCTTTTGGGTCCCTTTTTTGAGCACGCGGATCTCAAGATCTTATCCACGTTTTGGATAAACGTGTATAGTTCAGGCTCAATTTACTAGCCGTGAGTGTGTTTGAGAGGCTGAGAAATAGCCTTGAGCCGTAGGTAAGGCGTGTGCCTGAGTTTCATGCGTGTATAAAACTCTTCAGACGAGATGACTCAGTTCGGATGAGGCCTCCTGAGATGTGGCTGACACGACAGAGGCTGTCACAGATTTGGCAGACGGGTTTGAGGCCGTCAGAGACTTGGATGACGGGATGAAATCTATTCAAGACATGTCCAGCAAAATGAAATCTCACTGAAGTCAGCTCAGTCATTTTTGGGAGAGAAAAAATGGCTTGCACGCCTAATAATGTCTCTGGGATACTTCGGCTCACTTGTCTTGACCAGCGTATCTTGCAGATATGTGATAAGAATCAATTGTGTCCGTATTTATGTGGCCGGCATGACCAGTATATCTCGGAAGGATGTTCTAGGAGTCTGTTGAAAGAACCTAGAGGCAGAATAACCAGTGTATCTCGCGGGGATGTCCTAGGAATTATTATAAAGCCTCGGTCAGCTGAGTCAGATCCTAGAGTATCCATGACCAGTGTATCTCGCAATGATGTACCAGGAATCAGTCCTTGATCTCAAATATGGTGAGTCGTGATTTCAGGAGACATGTATGTCTCCGCTCTGGTCATAAGTCCGTCGGGGACGTTTTTACGTATCTACAGAGCCTACATGACCAACAATATCTCTTCGATGATGTATACTAGGAATTATGGCATCACAATCAACTGCGTCTCGTGAAGACATGCTGGAACTGTGGCTGTTCTGGTTCATAAGTCTACCCGGGACGTTTTACGCTCTGCAGATTATACGTGACCAGCAGTATCTCGTCGAGGATGTATGCTAGGAGTCACGACATCATGACCAACATCATCTCGCGAGGACGTATACTAGAAATCGTGGTTATGGGTGCCTTGAGGACCAAGGGCATAATATCTCTCGTGAGAGTTGAGTTTTGTCCTATGGTCTTGAAATGACACTTTTACCCCCTTATTCAAATTTCACATCTACATCTGATTTCCGGGTGTGAGTACTTGGGTGATTCCAAAGATTAATTTCCAAAGTAATCAATCAAGTCGTATCCAACAAATAAGGATGGATGTATCTACTTTGATTGATTAACACACAACCTGTGATATTTCAATTATAAAGATAAACAATATAACGCAGAAAAGAAATAACACAGACACCAGAAGTTTCATTAATGAGGAAACCCTAAATGTAGAAAACCCCCGGGACATAGTCCAGATTGAACACCAAACTGTATTAAGCTGCAACAGACACTAGCATACTAACAATTAACTTCAGACTGGAATGTAGTTGAGACCGAATTAAACCCTCCCAACAATTCAGTTACAGTCGCGTTCCTTACGCCTCTTGAATCCCAACAGGACTCCGCGCAATTGATTCCCTTAGCTGACGTCACACCAACTACGAGTTGCTTCAATTTAATTGAAGACTTTAAACAAATCTTCCCCCCGCAGATAAGCCTATATGTTATTTCATTTGGGATCAAAAAATTTGATCAAGTGATGGAAATAGATAGAAATAAACAAAGTCTAGCTAACCTTATAATCTGGACTTATGCAACCCAGAGTGCAGCCTAGATTATTATTCACCTCACAAGTATAAAACTTGTGGAATCAACAAAGTTTAAGACGAAGAGAACTTTGATGATTTCTATCTATCTTGTTCAAGTGAGAAACTCAACAATCGAACAAGATCAGGATACTCGAGATATCAAGATAAACAATACCTAGACCTGGCTTCACGAATCCTAGCTCAACAATCGAACAAGAGGACGATTCTAGTAACAACTAAGACACACCAAGAAAAGTAGTGACGGGATTCAAAGATCCCAGTTGATTGAAGTTCCCCTTTTATAGACTTTCAAAGCATAGGTTGCTTTAGGTTTAAGCTACGATAGCTTTGGAACCAATCAAAAAATATCCACCGTCAAATGAATCTTTGAATATGATTTACATAACAAGATATACACTCAAATGGTTAGGATGAACCATAACCGAACCGTGTATAAGACCACGCTCATGAATGGTTAGCCAACGCTATCCAACCGAACTATAAGGTTGAGAATTTTCATTAACAATTTAAGATTTAACTCGAAACACAATCAAGTGATCAAATATGTATACGGTGTTTTCAGAGATTATTCAAATGCAAATTATCTCGAAGAAATTATTTAAGTGCATAAGAATTTAATCGACATGGTAAGTAGATGTACAAGGTACAAACACTTTAACTTGTTCGTGAACAGTTATGTCACCGTACATGTACCGATATGTAAACCTTAAGACATAACCTAGTTCCTGAGTCCACAAAATTTTTTCGATATGCATACTGGTATGGATACCATTTAAGCATAGCCGAGTTCGGGAGTCCAAATAATTTTTGTAGTACGTGTATTGTTAGGGAAACCATTTAAACATATCCATGTTGCGGAGTCCACAAAACTTTTCTGGTACGTGTACCAGTATGGATACAAAACCGGTTCCATAACTCACAGTTCTTTTCTAGTACGCGTACTGGTTTGCGTACCAATCCAGATTCACGAGTTTTCAGACTTTTAAAGGTGTGCATACAAATATGCGTACCAAAAATCTGTTTGTCGACATATAGCTACTTCGTTTCGTGTACTAAGTACATGCATTACGGCTTCAGACTTATAACAATTTTCCCAGTTTGTAAGACTAGTATATACAATGTCTTGTATCTGAATCTACAATAGTGATATATTTCTCTAAATCGATTCGAAACATTCCCGAATGACATTAATGACACATATCACATTTCCAGGCTATTTTCGAATGATAAAACTCGAATCATGATTTTGATTGCGAACAGTAAATTGTCCTTAACCGAAATTCATCAAGTGTGAAAAATGTTCATTAAGCTTAGTCATATTTCGAGAATTATTTACAAGATGAATCTTGACTCAAAATTCTTGATATGCTAATGATAGTTTAATTGGTTATGCGACATCATCTCATACATAAAAAGATGAATATAACTTGAGAAATAGGTGGTTCAGTCTTCACTTACCTTTTGTTAAAGAAGTTCTCCAAAATCTTCGGTTGATCTTCGTCTGATGATTGTAGCGATGTCTGTTTCTCAACTGCACTTCTATCCTAATCCGAGACTTAACTAATTGTAGACTAGAAATCAAGATATAGTGTTGACAACTAAATTTGACAACAAGCTTGAGATAGCAACACTTGTGAATTCGATCGATCAATACTCCAATAAAAGTTTCAACAATCGTTAATCAATCAAATCAATAATCGAAAACTAAAATAACAATGCAATTATCTAGTTTCCCACCAATGGTACTCGGTAGAACTTCTTGATCCCACAAAAGTCTTTAAACGAGCAGTCGTAAGAGATTTCAACTAATTAGGGTACTTTCCTCTTTGGATAGACGGCTCCACCAGAAACAACACAAGTGAAGTTTATCTGGCTCTTGAGATAATTTTAAAAAAATGCAAACTGAACTATTTATAGACCAAAATTGTTTGGACAACAAGAAAATTCCAAAAACGAAAGTATTCTCAAAATATATGCAATTAAAAGCATTTCTCTTAAAGATCTAATAATTAGAGTAATGGATTAATGGGATCATATTCGGTTGGTTTGGTCGTATGCTTGCACACGGGGTATGTAGACTCGTCAAATAAAGTAAAAGTGGCTTCCCCTTAATAATTAGGGAAAATTAGACGCAGGCCAAAAAAAAAATATTCTTATTGTCAGGTCAGCAATTAATTTTAGGTACCATGACACCCATTATTATTTCCGTGACATCCATAGTTATATTAAATTATTAAAAATGTCTGCATGACGGATTATGCATCTGCATGGCGGGTTATGCATCAGGGGTATAATTGGCAACGCAACTTGGATATAACATATCTAAAAATCCGCGCCTTGGAATTTTACAAATTTTATATCGTTGGAAATCTTTTTAAGAGTACAAACAACAATATCAAATTTTTGTTTTTCACGAAAAAATCGGAGGTGATCATCATTTTAGGAAAATTTTCGAAAACTGACTACATAACCATTATGCAGCCACCAAAAAAGATGCATAACACATTCTGCAGACGCAAAACAAATTATGCAACCATTTTCTCGACTGCATAACAAATTATGCATCTGCATAACAAATTACGCATCTATAACAAGTTATGTAATCATTGTTTTGGTTGATTTTAGTGTGTACATAAAAAATTGATGCACAATGCAGTATGCATCCATATTTGCGCATCTATAACAAGTTATGTAATCTTTTATGCATCAATTTTCTCGATGCATAAAAGATTATGCAACAATTTTCTCGATCCATAATGCATTATGCAGCCATATTTTTGGATGCATAACAGGTTATGCATCAATTTTTACGACTATGCAGATATTATTATTGGTACATGACAAGTTATGCAATCTTTATTTTTGTTGGTTTCGATAGTGACAAAAAAGTTGCTGCATAACATGTTATGGAACCGTTTTCTGGACTGCATAACAAGTTATGCAATAAATTTTGTAGATGCATAATAGGTTATGCATCCATTTGCACGACTGCATAACAGGTAATGCACATTTTCTCGACTGCATGACAGATTATACAGATATTATTGAGGAGCATGACAAGTCATGCAATCCACTACTACCAGCTTTCACCCACTTCAATGTAGCAACACCTACCACCCGAACCATTGCATCACCACCTTGTTTCCTCTAGCACCAACACCTGCTTCCTTGTTTCCTCCATCAACGACATCTCAATTCTCGTGTCCGAGCTCTCTATAAGACATCGCCAACATCTCATATAAATCATCTCAGTCACGTCCAAGCTATCACCATCAACGCCAAACAAGACCCTCAAACCCATCTTCTCAGCGTATTACCTTCTCCTTTGCTGCTGTACCACCAGCTCGAATCCATTCACAAAAACACGAACTGCATACAGCCGCTATATAGCCAACTGCCACCACCGATTGCACTTCTATCTCTGGCAGCACAACTCGATAATTACAAACCAATGATTACAAGTAAATAGTGAAGGATGACTTGATAAAGACGAACTTATGAACTGTTTTAGAGAGTGAATTAGAGAAGGATGAACAGGAGGAGTTGAAGACCACCTGCATATATAATTACAACTTAAAAGGAGATTATTTATTTTCTGCATCAAATTTAAGAGAAACTTCATATGCAGGACACAAGATTCAAGTACTAAGCTACCAATCCACTGACTCTGAATATTTATATGGTTCTGATCGCATTTCTTAGTCCTCCTCCCGTATAATAGATTAACTCATAAACAAACCATACGTGGTACTAAAGCTATTTTTTGAAGTCTCTACTTGAAAGTTATGTCGTTATTGTGGCATCCATTTTTTTGACTAGATTGCATACTTGAATGTTTATATGGAGGCATAGGGTTACGTAGTAACACTTGGAACTTCCAAGGGTGTTAATGGAGTTTAGATTTCCTAAATCGTGTTACTTAATTCAATCTATACCGAACATTTGTTCATATATAGATTGCAGAAATCCAAAGTGTAAAACTATCCATTACATTGCAGAAATATAAGAGAACAAATCAATACATTGCGGATATCCAAAGTGAAACTTGGATCTCAGATTACTCGATCACTTTTCATAACTTGGAATAATTAATAAAGTGTGATTTTGTAAATTGTTGATTTTGATTGATGTAGTTGCACAAATACTTACTGGTGATGCTTAATCTCGTCTGAGATTTTACCGGTAGTCTTCATAGAAACTCTAGAATCAATTCATTGGAAGCGATATCTGCGCATCATCACCTATTTGAAGCACCTCTTCTTCTTCGATCTTCTGCTTTTTCATCTTCTTCTTCTTCAATTATAAATTTCTCCTTCTTTAGGGTTTGGGTTATGTCTCGAGTCTCTCTATCTCTCAAGAAAATCACCTGAGAAAATTAACAGAAAAAATAAGAAAGCGAGAAGAAACAGATTGTAAACAAAAACATAATTTTAAAATTTTTGGGTCTGTGAGAAATTTATTTCCGAAAAATGGGTGCGCGCGAAGTTTGACGCCGGTGGATTTGAGTGAGATGAAAAACTCAAAAATGTGGTAGTAGTTTTCACTAACAATTATTATCAAGAAAAAAGGAAAAGAAAAGTTGGGCTCCTTTAGGTAATGTGATTTTTATGTATTTGTGTGGGTAAAAGAGTCCAACCAAAAAATCCACTTCTTGGCAGAGATAACTGGGAAGATGACGAAGAACAAACACATACTCCCTCCGTCCCACTCCTAAGTGACCTATTTGAAATTTGCACAATTTTTTAGGCAAGCAAGGAAAATAGTATTTTTAATCATTTTTTACAATTATACCCTTATGAATAATAAATAGTGAAATTTAAAAATGGTTTATCTCTCAAAATACTCCACGGATGTTCGCAAATTTCATACAATTGAAAAGCATTTTAAAACACCTACGTAACGAATATAAACATGCCTATCAAATTATACATATTTCATATATTATTTATAATTAACTAAAAGGATAATTCCGGAATATCTCATTGTTTAGTGATATAGGTCACTTATCATTGGGACAAAATCTAAAATCAAATAGGTCACTTAGGAGTGGGACGGAGGAAGTATCTTTATTCTCACCCACAAAACCCTGCAACTTGGGGTGCACTATGCATTTCTTGATTGGGTATCTCCGTATTCCATTTCTGTAATGAAATTATAAGCTAAATTCAACGTGTTCGCCTCTGAAAGAAACCCTAATGTTTGATTATTCATTTTTCTCCAATACTGAAAACACACACAATGGATTTTGCTGTGGACTTTTCAGTCTTAGGTCAATCAAGTTTCATTTGCGGTGGAAAATCTTCAGTTTTTGTTCCATTTAATCGTCAATTTAGAATCTCAACTAAGTTCATTCCCAATGTCCGAATCATCACTATGAAGCGAATCAATCCTCGCTTTGTTAGGAATTCCAGTAGAAAGCTTAATGGAATTAAGATATTTGATGCTGAAGTTGAATCCAAGTATGAATTGGAAGAAAAAGGTTCTAAAGAAAAGTTGGAATGGTTAATGGTTTTAGCTAAGCGAGGGTTTTTGTTAGCTGCAGTGGTATGTGGGGTTTTTATTGTTAGGTGTGGGAAAGTTATTGCAACAGATGGAGTTGTCAATGCGGGTTATAAGGCTTTTGGACAGGAAGCTTGGCCAAAATTATTGCAGGTTTTGATTGTTCTTAAAGAGCAAGGTCTGGTTTTAGCTGCTCTTTTGGGTCTCTCAGCATTTTTCTCCATGGCAGAGACTTCAATCACCACGCTTTGGCCCTGGAAAGTAAGTTCATCTCTCTCTCTTGAGCACATTAGTAGCAGAAAATGTAGCCTGTTTAAGTCTGAGAGATATATGTTAAAGGTTTTTTTAGGTGTTATATAACAAAATGGCAATTTGAAAATGCGGCAAAATTAAGTTAAAAGAAGCCTTGGAACACTGTAATGAGAGTTTGAGATGGGTTTGGGTTTGACCTTTGCCTCTGTTGTTCTGGTTACTCTGCAATATCTGTGTCAAAATCAACCACCACGAGCGATTATAAATACATTATTGTGAGATTATATAAGTGGGTGAAACTCTTAGTTGCCAAATACCAAATTAGCTACTTAAAACAGTAATGGGAGTTGATCAAAAAAAAATGTAAAGCTTTCCAGGTTTAGCGAAAAATGGTATGAAAATCCTAGTGCACTCGAAAGGCGCCAGAGACCCATGTTAGCTTTGTAATATTTTTTTAATCCCCGTTACTTATATTCTGAAAAATGTTTAAGCCTGCTTTTTTGTTTGTTGCATTGGCACTTAAAAGTAATCTTGAGCTTTTCGTCTGTCTTAGTTGCTGTAAACCCATAGTCAACATCAAACTAAGAATGGAACTTGTGGCTAAATTTCTTTTATGTTTAAAAATGAGTACAGATGAAAAAGAATTTCTTTGGTAGAAAGATTTAAGAATTCCCTTAGCACCTAGCAAAAATTTATTGTACAGTTGGTATAAATGTTGGGTTTGCTGTTGCTGGTCCTAGTACTTCTTTGGGGTTATGTCTCATTTGTGGATTTTTCTTTTTTATCATTGTAATAATGACGTTGTTGTTACTATAGCATCCCAATACTTAGAGTTAGTTGGTGCTCTCTGGGTTAGTAATTACATCTGTAATTGCATCTCCAAGGGCTTGTTCGGTCACCAGGTCAAAGGTTAAGTTGGAAGATATGTGTTGAAGTCATCAAAAGCTTCACCTCTATAGGGTGCATTCTTGTCAGATATTACGAGAAATACACTTTGTTTCCTACCTGAAATACATGATTTGGAGTGCTGATTATGAACAAATAACTAAATAAATAATTTCTCACTTAACACTTGATTGTATATATCTTTCTTGCAAATGCAACATAGACTGACTCCTTACGACTTTCCCATGATAATCGCTTTGCCACACTCGTCCCGCATCAAAAAGTTTACACTTCTGCCCATTTGTTCCTTGGAGAACGCATGATTTCTTGTCATTCCTTGTCCTTAAAGTATGTCCCAACTTTCGTATCCTATGCTACAATCAGTTTTCTGAGGCTTATGCATGTGTTTCTTCTCAGGTGCGCGAGTTGGCTGAAAAAGAGCCAGAGAATGGTGTCTTCAAAATGCTTCGAAGTGACGTGACTCGGTTCCTAACAACCATTCTTATTGGCACAACGTATTGCTTTGTAAATATTTTGCATTATTACTTTCTAAGCGACTGAAGTGCTTATTATTCTTATATCATACGAATCTTACAAGGTTCTTCTTAACAGTGTGGTCAATATTGGAGCAACTGCATTAGTTACGGAGGCAGCTACAACAATTTTTGGCGAAGCTGGTGTTAGTGCAGCAACAGGAGTTATGACTGTATGTCTCAGTTCCTCGTTTTGATTTTTTTAATATCTAAAAAGGAAATCATGTAAATCCAGACTAAGGGGAGTAACTTAAAATCCCAAAATGTCTTTCAGACTTTTGTGGTCCTGCCAGCTTCCTCTCTTATCTGATGCTTGCACACTGCCTAATCATGTTTTCGCATTTGTAAATACTTAGATGCCTTCAAACATTTAAGAACTTTCCTACATTATTTTCTTTAATTCTTCAGTGTCTTTTTGCCATTTGTAGAGATCAATAAATTAGCCTTCCTTCAGAAAACATTTTTGTTTGACTTTATTCGAGACATGGAAACTGTAGCTAGAATATTTCTCTAGCTTGTAGACATGTAGCCATATTTGCTGAAAATACTCTTGGTGCCACACTATAAATACCAATCCTTATACTCTTCGAGACATTAGAGTTCGACTTACTATTTCCATGTGGTCCTTTTTCTTCTCATCAGTTCAACGCCTTTCATCTCTTGCCTTGCATATCTTCATTAATGTCCTATGTTCAAGTCCTCATTCGCAGGCAATCGAGATTGGTGTTACTAGAGCAGATGTCTTTAGAGTGTGAAGTCGAAGTCTGATAATTATAGGAATATCCTGCAAACTCTTGATTTAGATAGGTGAATTTTTTAAGTCGATGCCTGGATTGACCTCGGAGTGTTTGTTTGGCTGATTTAACTGTGGATGATCACAGGTTGCAATTTTGCTCCTGACAGAAATTACTCCAAAGAGTATAGCTGTTCACAATGCCACGGAGGTTGTTAGGTTTGTGGTAAGGTGAAAATTACATTAGACATTGTATTTCTTAAGTTTATTACATGTCAATTTTAGACGAATTTGAGTTGTGATGGTTCTGATAAATTTGAGTTCTATTTGACAAGAATGTGGACTGGAATGTCTATAGGTGAGACCAGTGGCATGGCTTTCGTTGATACTGTATCCTGTCGGGAGAGTTGTTACTTTTCTGTCGATGGGAATGTTGAAACTGATGGGTTTAAAAGGACGAAGGTACTTTCTTGTTTTAACATACTATTTCACCAATTCACCTTTTACAACGTAATTATGCATTATGTTATTGCAATTGCTTGATAGGCCATGTATACCAGTAACGGTTTATGTCAATTTGTTTTTCAGTTTCTTCATAATTTTCAAGTTGTTCCTCACTTGTTGATACTAATATTTCAACTATTGTTGTTTCTCAAGTTTCACTGAGATTATCTAAGAACTTGTACTCACAATGTTATGGTAATAGTTATAGAGCTTCATGATAATTATAGCTGTAAGTTGTAGCTGTATTTCCAAGGTTTATGGGCATGCACAAAGAAAGAAAAAAGAAAGGGGGCAAGGTTGTGCACAAGGCCCTAAAGGTCTTTGCATATTTCCCTTGAAGGGTGTCCTTGTTACGTTTTGGAGAACACCAGGAAGTAGTTGCTGGGGCTTTATATTTCTTGGTCTATTCGTAAAGATTTTGTGAAACTGATAAAATAACAACTCGATAAAGTGTTTCGGAATTCAGAAGTTTTTCTGGTCCCTTTTATTCTTTTTTTTTTTGACAGAAAAACAAAGATTTTCATTAAGCATGAAAGAGAGTACAAACTGACCAAACCAGCAAAGGAAACACAACCAGACTAGACACACACAGACAGACTGTTATCCTCCCCAGGACTAGAAGATTGCAACACTCCTGACATGGCTTTATCCCAACATAGTTGATTTCTAATCTCAACAGGGATATCTTCTCTGAAGGTAGTATTACAATGATTTCTTCTACTAAACTTGGCTAGCTTATCAGCAGCCTTGTTACACATCCTATGAGTAAAACACACTTTAACAGCAGGCACAGATTGAAGATATTTCCTAGCATTATCAATCATGTGCTGGTCCTCCCATCTTAGATTCCCTAAATTACCATTCATAGCATCAGTCACCTCTTTGTTATCACCCTCAATTATTAGCTGCATTTGCTGAAGTTGGTTTGCCCATTTAGTAGCCTCCAGCATTACCAACACCTCAGCTTGCTCAGCATCTCTAGCCCACTCACTTAAGGCTCTTCCCTCCACCAGATTGCCTGAAAAATCCCTTAATATTAGAGCCATTCCAACAATATTAGACGCTGCAACAAAAGAAGCATCAACATTTAATTTAAAGCAATTTTCAGGTGGTCTAGTCCAAGTGTCATTCCTATGATTAGTGTTGTTTCTATCCCTATTAGGAATCTGTCTGGTGATTTCTATCTTAGTTGTATCACAAAAATGCATCACTCTATAGTAAACTCTGGTGATTTCTGTCTGGTTATTCTGGTCCCTTTTATTTAATTGTTTTTGTTCTTGGTTCTCGATATCACTTCTTCAGTTCCTTGCAGTAGGTATCCTCACAGGCCATTGCATATGTTAAATTCATCTCATTTGCACAAGTAAATATATCACTTGATATAGGTCAGCAACTAAATCCTGCAAAATCTTAGCTTTAGGCAGTATACTGAAATTTGGGAAGGTCATGTTATATTTTCTATAGGATGACTAGTTCCTCAAAAAGAAAATTCATCTGGATATGTTCGATACTGAGGAATATTGGGTGGCTGAGGATGCTGATGACACCTAGATGTTGAGAGTGTGCCTTCAAGTCCAAACCCAAATGATCTTTCGAGAATACCCTTAACATAAAGTGTTTTGAAGTTTGGGGCCTTTTGGCTGGAAAAACAACTTTACAAATTCGTTGATACTTTGGATCTCATGCTGTTTGGATGCCATTTCAAACATCAGAACTGTTTTGCTCAAAACATGTGTATATTTCCTCTCCTTTTCCATATATTTTGTGGCTTGTTCTCCCAGTATGGCCACAATGATGTGTGTATGCTTTGCATGATTATCTAGTAAATGAAATGGATCATATTTCTGAAAGTTCACTAGCATGAATCGTGTCTTCATTATTTCCCTTTTCACACACTTAAAACTGTGATGCAGCGAACCATTTGTAACTGAAGAAGAGTTGAAGTTGATGCTGAGAGGAGCAGAGTTGAGTGGGGCGATAGAGGAGGAAGAGCAGGTTCGTATGTGCTTATAGAGTCACTTTCGGTTCCTTGGTTAAAACTCTCATTTTTATTCCATGTCCCTACTGCCAAAATATATATTGAATAAAATGAAAGCAAGAAGGGCATTCGAGAAACAGCATAACATAAGCGGATACCTCTAACCTCTCTGCGTATAGCTTGATTGTGCTTTTTCCTTGTGGGAGGAGCCATTTGGAAGTGATATCAAGTTATCCTCTCTTCAACAGCGTAAAATGCAGGACTATTTTATTAAGTTTTTACTACCTGATAACTACTACATGACTGCACATGCTCCTAGAAGGTGAATAACTGACTAGATAGTAAAATAACACACATAAGGCTGAAATCTTTCTTTGTGTGCCTTTTAACTCTTCGCTGGGGATGCTCAGTCATACTTTTATCACCTAGGAGGCTAGAATTTTTGTCGTGTAGTTATCCTTTCGAAACTTAAGCATCGGTTTGTTGTCTTTTTTGGTTGCTTTGACATATGTTAGAACTATTGATTTCAGCTTCTGTGTTTATAGTATAGGTTTTTTTTTTCTCATGTTACTCAGATGAAAATAGGCTAGGTACAATCTCTTTCACTTCTTGACGACGTCGGTGAAACTATAATCAATCTTAATTACTAAAAAAGAAAAATATAAGAGGAAGTACTTAAGCAACACTCTTAAGTAGGATAAATTCTGGGACGTGGATGTACATGAGGACATATCCTTAGTTTAGAAAATCTATATGAATGATAGAGTACAGAGAACAGGAAACAAAATATATATAGAAAATATTAGTTTAACATTCATCCACCTTTTACAGGAAACTGTTTACAATCCAAATCCAGAGACTGACATACCACTTTAGATGAATAAACCTAGTCTAAAGTTGGATAGTAATCACCAAGTTTCAGATATTGGCCTAAAAATTGAACGACACGGCAGTTAATATGGATATGTATGTTTCTACTACAGAGTAGTTACTTTGTGAAAGTTGTGGTAGTCTTAAGTACTGTCACAGTGTCACTTACATCTTTAAGGGTTTTTTTCAGGATATGATCGAAAATGTGTTAGAGATCAAAGATACACATGTCAGGGAGGTGATGACACCTCTTGTAGATGTTGTTGCAATTGACGCTAGTGCAACACTTGTTGATTTCCACAACCTCTGGTTGACACATCAATATTCCAGGTTTGCAGTTCATTATATACCAAAACTTATTGTATTTAGCCAGTGGCAATGAATAAAAGTAGCGTTGCAATTACTAACATCATCTCACAAGGAAATTGCTTCTTCATCTTATAAATAATAGTTTCTTTAGGTTTTATTTATATGTGTATCCTTGTGAAATCATGTTTGAGTCTCGTTATAGGCTGTCTTAATACCGCTTAGGAAGTTGCTCTTGAGTAGAAAGGCGTGATTGAAATGTAGTAAATAAAAAGACTTTCACGAGCACAGAATGTTGCATCTTTTTGAAACGTTAAAGATCTATGCCGCGGGAACCAACCTTTTCTTGGTTCTCGTGTTACATGTTTTTTTTGTTTTTTAATTATCGACTTCTCAGTTAACAGTTCGGCGTACAACATATCTTAAATGTTTGACACCCGAAGAACTTCTACATCTGCAAGAAGTAGAATAACTTCTGCTGTGGTATTATGGTATCCGAACATGCTTGTAACTTTGCTTCCCGCCTAGGTAGAACATCTTGGTTTGTAACTTGCTGATTTGTTAATAAAAATAAAATAAATAATTAAAGCATATACCTAATTATATTCAAGTCATTGTGCACTAAGAGTTGGTTGGGGATATTCCCAGGGTTCCAGTTTTTGAGCAGAGAGTTGACAACATAGTCGGCTTGACTTACGCAATGGATTTACTGGATTATGTTCGAAAGGTTAGCTACTTCTTAATGTTTGTTTTCCTGAATTAGTCTCTTTATTTCGTCCATTTAAAGAACCTCATTGTGTTCATTGTCTTCTCATTAATGAAGGGTGAGCTACTAGAAAGTTCTACTGTGGGGGATATTGCGCACAAACCTGCATACTTTGTGCCCGGTAAATTGTTTAATTAGCTATTCCAATTTGTCATGCAGCTGAAATTGCTATACACCGTCAGACAAGATCTCTAAATTAGTTTTCCTTCAAGTAATGTATTGGGAGCTCAATTGAATTTGCAGATGCTTCTCCAGTAGAGTGGTAAGGTCGTTGGGTATGGATGCCCATTGACCTGAGTTCGGAACTCTTCAGCACCCTAATAACTCCTACCGAACAATGAAAAATGAAAAAGATACATATGCTTAGAGTAGCACGAGACATACTTTATTATTTCTTAGATTTTGGATCATTTTATTGCTACTGTACAGAGTGGACAATTGCGTTTTAGTTTGATGCAGATTCAATGTCGGTGTGGAATCTGCTGAGAGAATTTCGTATCAGGAAGGTTCACATGGCAGTTGTCCTCAATGAATATGGCGGAACTATCGGGGTATGATTAAGAATTTATTAGATGTTCATGCTGCTGGAAACTTATTTTGTCAGAGGCTCATGCTTAGTGTCCGAACTATTTAATTTTCTTTTCGATTTACATAGTATTTGATGTTCCCCCTTCTTAAAGTAATATATGAAGCCACATGCCATGGATTATTTTTTTTTTCCTGCACTTATGCCCATATAACATCGTATATATTTAGTACTCCAATTTTCATATAACCGAAACAATTGGCCAAGAGAAATTTCAGAATTTGTACAGTTATTGTATAAAGTCATCAATTTGTTGTTTGCGTTAGCTGCAATACTGCTGGTCGTGGAATATGTTTCATATCACATGCACCCAAATTAACTAAGAAATATCATGACAGCAGAGAACTATGGGGAAACTTGAGAGAAGATCCGCACATTAAAATACTGCATAAAAGATCGTTTTAGTGTCCAATATATAATATTTTGGTCACGTTCCTGCTGTTACTTTATTTTCTGTTCAGATATCTATGTTTGCTTAGAACAAAATATAACATGACTTTTGGAACTACAAGAATCTAACTGCTCTATATAGCAGGTTATTGTCATGTTATTCTAGCTGGAAATTATACAAATTTATGTTTCTTTTTCGGTTCAAGCAGATAGTGACGTTGGAAGATGTCGTGGAAGAAATAGTTGGTGAAATCTTTGATGAGAATGATTCAAAGGTAAGTTAGTTTTTTGTCAATATTTGTGCTTCAGTGTCTACGAGGTGATTATTTCATATCCTAATTCGTAACACATGTGATTTAGCTTAATATGGTAATGGTTGGTTATTGTTTCCGTGCTATTAGTTGATAATTTCGATTGTTTTGGCTATATTTTACCCTTGCGGAAATTTTAACTAGGTAACTACTTAGTTTTTACCAAAATTGGCTACTACTCCATATTTTGCTAATTTGATAGTGAACACATATGCTAGGCAACTTCGTGAAGCTGTTAGTAAATGATTTGAAGAGTCACACTTAAGGTTTGGAGATGTTTACATTGTTGATCTACCAGATGAATTACTGCAACTAAGCCTGTAGGAAGTTCTACCCTTTGTATGTGAACTGATGTCTGTCCTTGTTTCATCATGGACCCCCATCTTTAGTATTCCTTGTAAGTAGATAAGCTGATAATGATATTCTGAGTTTAGCATGTAACTGAGCATCATATCTTATGACTTATGAGAACCTCTCTGACTTGCAATTAGTACTCGGAAGTATATTTGACCTTATCTTGTTAATTCTTTATAAGTACATGTCTCGGTCTACAGCTTCTTATGAACCAAAAAATGAAAAAATTGAAATGCAATAAAATAGTGTCAACCTGCATATATCAAGAGCCATGAGAGCTTGATATTGATGGAAAACAATCTTTTGTTTCGTGCGTGGATTTGTTAATGCGCTTCCGGATCTCTGAGTACTTATCTGTTGGTTGCTTAAATTATTTCTGTTTTATTTTTCTGCCTCAAGGTTTTAAGTTGCACCTTTTCACTCCCAAAGTAGAAAATTTAACATCCTTCTGCATACAATATCCTTGATAGTCCCGCAGAATTTATTTTAGTTTTATGTTTTGGAAAGTTCATATTTAACTTTGCTCCTTATAGGAAGAGATTCAGAAAAAAACTGGCTATATTGTAATGCGAGCAGAGGGAATATTTGATGTAGATGCAAATACATCAATTGACCAGCTTTCAGAAGATTTAAATGTGAAAATGGCAGAGGTTTGTAATTTGTCTCTTTCATTGATACTTGTGCTCTCATTCATTTTTCCTTTATAAAGGAAATATGTGCTTGCATTGCCATGGTAGCGATGTATACCGAAAAACAAACATCTTTACATCGTTTTTTATTATCTTGTAGGGCCATCAATATGAGACAGTATCTGGCTTTGTGTGCGAGGCATTTGGATATATTCCAAGGACAGGTGAGAATATTGAAGTGGTGCTTGAAAAGGCAGACCTAGAAGATAACAATGAATATACTGAAGTAGAATCTGAGCGCCAACAACCAAAGGAAAAACATCTGATTTTTAAGCTTGAGGTATGGTATACTCGGCAATATTATTATATATATGTAATTGCACGAGTATATTACAGCACGTCGGTCTCTGGCTGTACTTCATTTAGCCATTACAACTTTATTGGGATTGAATTGCAATGAGAACATTCTCTTGTATTGAGATTCTGTTTAGCAATGGATTAACTTGAAATTTCTGCATTCACACTTGTGTGACAGATATTGGCGGGAAATGCAAGGAAGGTGAGTGCTGTCAGGTTTGAAAGGATAAATGGAGATGAAATGGTGTTGGAGACCAAAGAGGTAACTCGGGTGGTCCCAAGAATCATGAAAAGGAAAGGCAGCAGCAATGATGAGTCCGACCAAAGTGATGATGACGAGATTCCATACAAAGTACGCTTATCAGATATATGTGATTATGAAGATGAGACTTCTTTCGATAGCCTTCCTAACTCAAATGTAACTGCCGAACACAAAGATGATCATAATAATAAAAACGATATTCATTAGTATCTATCCTTGTTCTATTCTTGCACCAGCAAAAATATCTAAAATAGAAAAACACAGGACAAAAGAGGCCACTAACATTTTTAAGTTTTGTCCTCACGAGATTTTTGTTTTCTTCACTGTAACAAGAAAGAACTTCAATTAATAAGAAGCAGAGATACACACTTGGTTGATCTACTTGGAACTTTGGAAGCAGAGATACACTTGGTTGATCTACTTGGATTAGTAAGGATTTTAATTCATTCAGGACAGCCTATATTCCAATCTTGTACATCTGAAGAAGTTCTTGCATATTTTGCTATTGAATCAACACTATTTATGTCTCGTCTATTATTTGTGTCTCTTGGCACACTATTTGTATATCTATTAAGCTTAATCATGGGGAGTCACTAGGGAGCCAAATTACACAAACCCCGCCACACCCAAGCAGTGGTGCTAGTCCTCTCTTTCATGCCAAGAGCATGTGAACACACTTTTGATGAGATGCCCTTTTGTTTTGAAAGGGCCTTGTTTTTTTTTGTGATATCGAACGAGAGTAGCTTACACGTAGCTATTTATACGTACTTTTATTTCTTATCCTATATACGGAATCAAATTAAACCCATTATTTATACGTACTTTTAAAATCCCTCCTTCACTTTCCCTCCTTCCTACCAGAACCTTAACTTTTCATCATGAGTACAGTTTTCCATACTCTAGGAAACAATATTGCAAACAAATATATGAGATTACCTCCGCAAGAAATTGAGATAGTGAATCAGAATCGCTTACATCAACAACAATAGGCTCTTCAACAACAACAACAACTTCCCGTAAACAACCTAGTACAACTTCCAAAGAGGTTAACGATAGTTATGTCATGTTAGAGCACCGCTCGGTCAAACTCGCAAGCGTTGCTGTCTCAAGCTTGTTTGTCAAGTTTAGTGATCAAAACTATAAGTCTTGATTTCTAATCTACTTATAGCTATGTCTCGGATTAGGATAGATTGTGTAGTTGAGCTTTAGACTTCACGACGTTTATCAATTGAAGACGAAAAACTACTAAGGAGAGCTTGTGGAACTTCATCAACAAAAGGTATGTGGAGACTGAAACTCATCTATCACTCGGAAAGTCTATTTCTACTCTATCTCCTATATTGAGACAAAAGTGGTATAGCTATATAGTATTCGATTATATACATTTGATATTTCGAGCTGAGTTTAACTCGCTTACATATTTCTCGAAATATGTGTTAACTCGCTTTCTCTTTAACCAAGTTCATATTATGTTTTTGACGAAAGTCAAAAGATGATCATTTGAAAATCGCCTTGTAACATCTCATTTGATGAAGACTCAGAATGTTTCGTATTGATTATGTCAATCACTTGAAAATAGCTTTGATGCTAATAGTTTGTGAAAAAAAACTATTGTCATCCTCTAAGAATATTTGAATGATTGAAATAGAGTTTACAACACTTAACCATAATTGGTAGCTAAGATATAGTATGCGTACTTACATATATGTTGATCCAAGACCGGTATAGTATGCATACCCGTATGCGTACTAGCAAGGTCAGGTAAATTCCGGGAGCTTTGGTATGCACGCGTACTGGCGAACTCAGTTGAAGTCCGGGAACTAATGTATGCGTACCCGTACACATACTAATTCAACTGATGTTTTGGATGTGTGATAGTATGCGTACCCGTTCGTATACCGTCGGACACAGTCCAAGTCCGGCTACTTAAGTATGCGTACCCGTTTGCATACTTGAGTGGGTTATGTTCTAGAATCAGTTGTGTCATGAACCAATATATTTATATAATAAGGAATGCAATATTTTGCAAACCATGTCTATAATGTTCATGAATTGATTCGAGTGAATCAAACCGATTTTGTTTCTATTGTGTTCTTGTATACTTATATGAGAATATAGCAATTGAACAACTCTATAACTAGTTTCATTTGAGTCATTTGAACTAGTCGTGATTAAGATGAATAAGGTTGATATGAAAGTGTTCATGTGGCTAACTTTGGTTAACTATTGTTGAACCAACCTAGTGTACACGTTTAGGTACGGTTACCCATATCTAAATTAAGGTACGTTTCATTTGTGTGTAACAAGCTAAGTCCATATAACGGTGGAAAGATATTTCCATGGATTCAAGCAAATTTAGCTTGGCTTTTAGATCAGGTTTCATATAACGGTGAATATTGATTGGTCTGTTCCAAAGCTATCAAACCCTGATTTGAAGACTATATAAAGGAGAACTCTAGCAACTGGGAAACCTAATCCCCACACCTCCTATGTGATACTAGTTGCGACTGGAGTCGATTCTCCTTTAACCTTAGATTTATTCCAAAACCCTGTAGGTTAACGACTTGAAGACTTCGTTGGGATTGTGAAGCCAGACCCAACTATTTTCTCTGTAGTTGCGTGTTCTGATCTTATTTTTACTATCGTGATTGAGTACTATCTTTTCTAAGATTTGCTTGAAATTTATCTCCGATAGGTAAGATTAAAAGTAGTCACAAACATCTTCGTCTCATCGTTTGTGATTCCACAAAATCTTATTTCGCTTCCATACGATTAAGATTATTGTGAGGTGATTGATATTTCTAGGCTATTCTTCAGGAATATAAGTCTGGTTTATCAATTGGTTCATGTGCACCTTGATTTATCATAAGACGGAACAAAACTTATAGGTATTTCTGTGGGAGACACATTTATCTATATCAATAAACTTTTCTGTGTGAGACAGATTGGTTTATCAAGTCTTCGACTTTGGGTCGTAACAACTCTTAGTTGTGGGTAAGATCAGCTAAGGGAATCAAGTGCGTAGAATCCTGTTGGGGTTCAAAGACGTAAGGAGCGCAACCGTACCTGATCAGTGTGAGATTGGTTAGGGCTCAACTACATTCCAGACGAAGTTCATTGGTAGTAGGCTAGTGATAGACACATTTTTTTGTCTAAGTTGTCCTCAATTTTCTGTATTGTTGGTACTCAATTTTGTACTTATTATGGTGTTTTGTGTGTTTGTAGGTATTTTTAGGAAATGATCGTTTTTGGAAGAGCCATCTCGAAAAACTGCTAAAGGAACCCCCAGAAGACATTTGCTAAGCGGATCCCAGATTTGGCTAAGGGGCACCCACGGTTATGTGTAACCCAAAATTGTCATTAGCACCCATCGCGCTAAAGGCATCCCAAGAAGTTATAAGGGCACCCCTATCTTCCTCGTTTAAACATTTGATTTGGCGGGAAAATTATACTCCACCTGCATATTCTGCTGGATTGGTTTTGGAAGAGACTTAGCCGGATTTCTCTCATGGTTTGGATAAATACAAACCTATTTCACCTAAACACAGAAGGTATGCAAGTCGGATTCGATAAAATAGGAAGGTTACGTGGAACAAACGGAAGTAAATATATCCGGCAGGTGATGCTTTATATGGAAGTTACGTGAGATTAACTATGTTTGGCTTGTGTCTGCACGAGTTTGACTTTCCTGGATCGTGTAAGCAACGCATTTGGAGTATATCACCACCAGAAGACGCACATGAAGAGAAAAGGGGAATAATATCTCCGAAAAATGGCAGGATATTATTCTCGAGTAAAGAAGAGAACTATTTGCATTTATTCGAGATAATTTGGAGGAGCCGTGGGTATATAAACAAGTCTTGGGAGTCACAGACGGGGATGGAGTGATAGGGGAGCGAATAGAGGGTTGAGAATGGAGAAAACTCAAGTTTGAGAAACCTGCCGCTGCTGCTGCCATTGAAGAACACGAAAAATATAAGACGCACGCCGGACAGTCGTAGATGCTACAGTGAATAAGACAGTTCAGCAACAGTCTTACAAGCTACAGTGACACATTGGTTCTATCGTTCTGTGTAACAGTTGGTTTGTAACAAACATAATTGTTACAAACCCGGTTTTTCATCATTTCTCTCTTTTTCATTATCTTGTAAACACTTTTGATCCATGAATAAATATTTTAAGTGTGTTTTCGATGTGATGAGCTAAACCACAACACTGGGACGACGGAGGAAGACAAATTTCATAATGGGTAAAATTATTTGATTCTTTTTAAGACTTTTGCATTAATTTAAATTGAAATATGATTTGAATTAATTGGTTGTCATTTAATTTGATGAGGTATGCTTAGTTTAAATGTTTTGATACATCATGCTTAGGATTTACTACCAATATTTTGAGAATCTACCTTGGCAAAATCAGAATCCATGTTAATTTTATTGAGCTTTAATTGTTGAGAATAAATAAATTGAACCCCATGTTTTAAATTCGACGAAATCCTAGTCTCAGTAACTCTCTTCATCCTGTGATAATATTTTGTATATATTTTTCTTTTTGTTTTAGTTTATCAATTCGTAAAATCAATTTCAACAAGTCTGAGTGAACGACAACCTTATTTACCACTATAAAAAATTCCATCAGCTAGTGTCTGTAGCGGCTTAATATAGTGTGGTGTTCAAAACTGGACTAGGTCCGGGGATTTTTCAGCATTTATGATTTCCCTGTTAACAAAATTTCTGGTGTCTGTGTTATTTATTATCCGCATTATATTTTGTTACATAATAGAAATATCACAGGTTGTGCGTAAAGTTCAATCAGTTCTCGAATCCGGCCTTTGGGTTGTTGATTGAATCGATTAATAATTGGATATTGGTTTGTGATACCGTCCAAGTTATTTCTATTATTCAATCGGGATCGCAAATTCCTATATTTATTTGATTGCAGATTGAATTGAGAGATTGAGATAAAACTCTTTGATATACTCTTATAAAGATTGAGAGTCTGACTGTCCAGTTGATTATCTTGAAAGTATATTAGAGTTAGTCTATTCAGATTGCCGAACAAAATATTGGGTATGGTTCTTAGACCCCTGCTTGTTCATGTCACACAATCTTTTTTATTTACTATCTCATTGTTGGGGCTGGATTTGGTGTTACAACTCCATACGTGTGTTTTTAAGCCTGTTTCATTTAGAGTAGCCATCTTCACAGGATTTACTGGTTTGGTTGGAGTGATTTTACGGTTGCGTTTTGAAAGAGTTAAAACAAGAAGAGAAGGTGTATCTTGGAAAAGTTTGGTTATCTGGGGTGATCATAAGGATATTCATTGTAGTTAGGGTTTACCATATAATATCAGATCTGGTGAAGCAGCGTCTAAGTTTTATTCCCAGTTCAACAACACCATCTCCAACAGCGACTCCACATCTACCAAGGTTTAGAAGCCTTACTCTTACTTTGGTTATCTGGCTTGCAAGTATCTTTGGTATATGTTTATGCGAGACTGAACTGGGTTTGTATGGTGGATTGGAAACCTCAATAGCCGAAACTTCCATCGTTATCTTCTTAGGGTTTATGTTAACTTTCCTCACTGTACCTAGTTTTAATACATTCGCCTTTGTTGTCATGGTTTTCACTGTTCTACTAGCCACTATGTTGTATTGTATTCAGACCTTGAGTCCTCAATTCTTCCATCAACAAGCGATTTAGAAGAGAGAGTAGTTAAACTTGAAACAGTTGTTGGTGATCTTAGGAATAATTTGCATTTTGATGTTGTTGTGGAGGAATAAATTTTAGTGGAAGAATTTGTCTGTGGAAGTGGTGATGAAGTTGATGATGGTTTTTGATTAATGTTGTTTTATGTTAAAATGGGTGGCAGTTTATATGAAAGAATCTACGAGATGGATAGTAGGCAATGGGGAAGATATTTATGTATGGATTGATAATTGGATTCTAGACAAATCTTTAAAAAAATTATATCCTAAGAATGAATTCATGAGCCAATTTCCTGACATGAAAGTATCAAATTTTCTATTTGATGGAGATTGGGTAATTCCTAGTGAATACTTGAGATGATAAATATAAATGAATTTCCAGTAGTGAAAAATGGTGCTGATAGAAGTATCTGGACATGAACTATTACAGTTGAATTATCAGTGTCATCAGTTGTGGAAAGCATAAGAGAGAAGTTTTCTATTGTGCAGTTAACAAAAAAGGTATGTCACAGTTCAATTCATCCAAGATTATCTAGTAATGTTTGGAAATTAGCTAGAAATATTTGTGCAATAGATGAAAATATGAAAAAACAAGAAATTTAAATTAACATCTAGATGTGTCTTCTGCAAACAAGAAGAAGATAACAAAGAACACATTTTGTGGTATTGCAAGTACAGTGAAATAATATGGAGTTGGTTAGGAGGAATTTTCAACTTCACAAATCCAAAATATTTTGAAGAAGTGTTACAGTTAGCAAAAACAAAAATCCCAACAGTAAATGAATTATGGAAAATTGATACTTTGTGCACAATGAGAGAGATATGGTTTATGAGAAATCAATGTTGTATGAAAATATTAACTACAACATGGATGTAATAAAGAAAAAGGTAATGTAATTTACTGCAGAAAGTGAAGTTGGAGTGCATGCACCAATGTGGAATAGCACATATGATGTACAAGTACTTAAAGCATTTGGTCTAAAGAGAAGAAAAATTAGAACTGACCGAATAATGGAGATCTTCTTCTATCTTCTTGAACAAAACTGATTACTATTGTGATGTGATGGTGCATCAAAAGGTAATCCAGATACTCCAGGGTATGGATTTATAGGGAGAAAAAATGGAGGTGAATGCGTCATTGCAGTAACAGGTGGTTTAGGTCCACAAATTACTTTTCAGAAATAATGACGATTTTAAATGCAGGTGAATGGGTAATAAATCAAGGATTTTACAATTTTTGCTTCAAGACTGATTCAAAGGCAGCTGCTAGAGCATTGCTCGGTCGAACTCACAAGTGTTGCTATCTCAAGCTTGTTGTCAAATTTTGTTGTTAAAACTATATCTTGATTTCTAGTCTACAATTAGTTAAGTCTCGGGCTATGATAGAAATGTAGTTGAGATACAGTGGATCACGGCAGTCATCATTCGCTCTACCATTTGAAGGCGAAGATCAACCGAAGATTTTGGAGAACTTCATCAACAAAAGGTAAGTAAAGACTGAACCACCTATATATCAACTTATATCAACTTTCTAATATTTGAGATGATGTCGCATAACTAATTATACTATTATGCATATATAATAATTTCGAATCGAGAACTAATTATCTAGTTAACGAATTTCTCGAAATGTAATGACTAAGATTAAATGAACATTTGTTCAAACTTGATGAATTTAGGTTAAGGACAATTTATTGTTTGGAATCTAAATCATGATTCAAGTTTATCATTCGAAAATAGCCTGAACAATGATATGATTTAGAGAAAAATATAAAACTACTATAGATTCAGATACAAGACGTCAGTGGTGTCAGTTTACTGGGAAAATTGTTATATGTCTGAACCCGTATTACATGTGCTCGTACACGTAGCGGAGTAACTATATATTGACTTACAGATTATTGGTACACATATTCTTATGTATATCATATGTAAATCTGTTTAACCCGTGAACCATAACAGTATGCATACTTGTATGCAAGCCATTTTTGAACAGTGGTTACGGAACCGGGGTAGTTTCCAAACCGGTATGCAAACTGAAACAATTTTGTGCTCCTGAACTCGTCTCTTAAGGTTTCCTAACTGGTACGTAAACTTAAAAAGTTATGTGAACTCCAGAATTCGGTTTGGTTAAATGTTTACAAACCAGTACGCGTACTATGATGAACCGACTCACGAACTACTATGTATTTGTACCTTGTGCATCTACTAAATCAGGTTGATTATATTTTCAAATGCGTTTAAATTATTTCTTCGAGATAATTGTCATTTGATTAATTCTTTAAAAAATACAAGACTTAATTGATCGCATGATTGTGGATATTGTTTATGTGAATCAGATTCAAAGATTCATCTAACGATGGATATTGTTTGCTTGGTTCCAAAGCTATCTTAGCTTAAACCTAAAGAAACTTATGCTTTGAATGTCTATAAAAGGGGAAATTTAAGCAACTGGGATATTTAAATCCCCACACTACTTTTTAGTGTGTCCTAATTGTATCTAGAGTCGTCCTCTTCCTAACCCTTTTAAGGTTTAGCGACTACAAAGTCTTCTTAGGGATTCGTGAAGCCAGGTACATTTATCTTTCCTTGATAACTCGTGTATCTTGTATCTTGATCGATTGCTGAGTTTACTCACTTGATCAAGATAGATATAAATCATCAAAATTCTATTCGTCTCAAACTTTGTTGATTCCACAGGTTTTATACTTTTGAGGTGAATAGTAATCTACGCTGCACTTAGGGTTGCATAAGTTCGGATTTTGAGGTTAGACAGACTTGGTCTATTGCTATTGATTTCCACACCTTTGATCAAACTAATTTGAAAACGCGGGGGTATAACAACCACACTTAATATTTCGTTAGGAAATCTGTATGGACTAAACTCCAATATAATTCCGAGAGCACCAACTTAAAAGTGAGACTCGATCAAGAAAGATATCAAAGAGCTTTATCTCTTTCCCAATACAATCAGTAAATCAACTAGATAGAAATCCGTGAGACTGATTGATATGAGAGTAACTTGTTTGCTACCAAAGATCAATTCCCAAGTTTCAATCAAGTTCCATCCAACAAACAAGGTCGGATTTATCAACTATGATTGAACTACGCATAAAATGTGATATTTCAATCATACAACATAATATAATGCGAGAAAGAGATAACACAGACACCAGAAATTTTGTTAACGAGGAAACCACAATTGCAGAAAAACCACGGGACCTAGTCCAGACTTGAACACCACACTGTATTAAGCCGTTACAGACTCTAGCCTACTACAAGTTAACTTCAGATTGGAATATAGTTGAGCCCTTACCAAGTTTCACACCGATTAAGGTACAGTCGCGTTCCTTACGCCTCTTGAATCCCAGCAGGACTCGGGGCCCTTGATTCCCTTAGATGATCTCACCCGCGCCTAAGAGTTTCTATGATCCAAAGTCGAAGACTTATAAATAAATATGTCTCCCACAGACATGTCTATTTTGGTTTTATTTCCGTGTTTAGATAAATATCAAGGTGAACATGAAAATCAACTTATAATCCGGTCTTATACTCCCGAAGAGCATCCTAAAAATATTAGTTACCTCACAATAACCTAATTGGTTAACAAAAGAAGTTATTGCAGAATCACAAGAGTCTGAGACGAAGAACTGCTGCGATTACTTTTTATATCTTACCTATCAAAGATAAATCGATTAAATATTAGAGAAGATAAAACTCATTAAGATAGAAAAAGTAAGATCAGAATACGCAACTACAGAATAAATAGTTCGATCTGGCTTCACGAATCCCAAGTGAAGTCTCCAAGTCGTTAACCAAATAATGGTTTTGGAAAAACCTAGGTTAATGGAGAATCAACTCTAGTTTGTAACTAGGACACACAAAAGTGTCGGGATTAGGTTCCCCAGTTACTAGAGTTCTCCCTTATATAATGTTTCAAATCAGGGTTGCTTACAATCAAAGCTAAGATAGATTAATAACAAAGCAATTGATATTCACCGCTAGATGAACTCCTGATTTAAGATTCAAGCTAAGATCTGCTTAGAAAATAAGCAATCTATCTCCACCATTAGATGGTATTATCTTGATACACACAAGTGTGATATACCTATATTTAGATATGTATGAACCGTACCCAAACGTGTATTACCGATTGTCTCAATAACAGTTAACCAAAGTTAGCCATATGAGCACTTATAGTTTAGCCATCTTCATATAAAACTTCTAGATCAATTATAACGATCAAACAATCATGATAGACAATTAAACAAATACAAATGTGCTTCACGAGATTTGTTCAAATATTCATCATCTCATAGAAATATATATGAAAAAATTGAAACATAATCGGTTTGGTTTGTAGTTGTACAAGTACTTATACAAGTACCAATTCATGAACATAATGCCACGGTTTGCAAAACAAGTTCGCATACCTTATTTAATTAAACTTCCACGGAATTTAGTTCGCAAACAAACCTGAGTTCATGAGTATAAATTTGTATACTTACCGACTTTAGAACCAGTCCACTGTGTTCGCAAACAAAGTACGCAAACCACAATCCCGGACATATGCCTAGTCTAGCCGTTCGCAAACAGGGTACGCGAAAAACAGCTTTAGACCTATTAAAGGTAAACCCGTTCGCAAACACAGTTCGCATTCAAGAGTTCCGGACCTGAACTGGATCTCCATAGTTCGCATACAAGTACGCGTACTGTGAAACATACAAACATTGGAAATAGTACTAAAAACTATTATTGAAACATCCTTAGAAGACAACAATGGTAATCTTACATATACCACTAGATTATAGTAATTTTCAAGTGATTAATTGATCAATACGAAATCCCAAGTTAACATCAAATGACTGTCTCACACAAATCATGTAAGATGTTCAAGGTAATTTTCACATTATCATCTTGACTTAATATTTAGCTTCCAGCAAATAAATTATTTATCACTAAACTCGTCAAGTAGATGATTAATTTAAGCTAAAACTAAAAAGCTTCCAACACGTATTTCGAGAAATATATATACGAGATAAACTCGTCTCGAAATATCAAATGTGTATAACACAAAGTCCATATAACTATACGACTGAGTCTCATTAGAAGATACAATAAAATAGAATTTTGAGTGATAAATAAGTTTTAGTCTCCACATACCTTTTGTTGATGAAGTTCCTCCAAACTCTTCAGTAGATCTTCTTCTTCAATTGGTAAAAGCCATGAAGTCTAATGCTCAACCACACACTTTTATCATAATCCGAGACATAGCTATAAGTAGACTAGAAATCAAGTATATAGCTGTGATCAACTAAACTTGACAAACAAGATTGAGATATCAACGTTTGCGAGTTCGAACGACCAATGCTCTAACAATCTCCCTTTTTGTCAATTTTAGTGACAAAACTATCAATACACATGGATTACAAAATAAATAAACTTTATAACTTCCGATCCATCATGATTGATTTCTTTGGCTCTTCAACTTCCTTGAATTTTTCGTTACTTCAAGTTCTCCACCGATTCTGAATATGTTCAACTCAGCATCATTGTTGTTGAATATCCGTAGCAATAACAATATACAAAAATCAGAATGTTCTCAATCATTGTTATCCAGTGTCATAGTATTATTATATAGAATAAAAGTCCAATTGCATCACAACTTTGAAATAATATTATGGTGATATGTATCGCTCCCCCTTAGTCAATACTTTCATCTTTTTCACAATAGGTAAAACCTGTAGAATATTTCGACTCCCCCTTACATAATGATCTGTCAACCATATGTGTGTAGTGTGAACTACTAAATAATTCTCCCCCTTTTTGTCAATATAATTGGAAAAGGTACGAAAAATATGGGATCATAATGAATTCTCAAAAGATAATTCATGACTAAAGAAAAAAAATATCAAATTTGTTTCGATGATTTCACAGTCGAAACTTAGTGTATTCATTAAGGAGTTTATTAAGATACAAGTTAACTCCTTATGCGTTATTTCTTTTTATGCATTATATTGTTTATCTTTATAATGAAAATATCACAGGTTGTGCGCTGATCAATCACAATAGAGAAATCCGACCTTGTTTTGTTGGATACGACTTGATTGATTCTTCGACATTGGTCTTTGGTACAGTCCAAGATTATCTCTCTGTAATTAGGTTCACGGATTCAGTTCTGTAAATGTTCTAATCACAAGATATAAAGAGATATAAATCTAGACACATTTCCTTGATTGATTTTAGCTCTCGGATTTGTGATGAGTTTGTCCATACATATTTCCTAAGAAAAAAATGGTGGTGTATTTTGGTACACCCGCATTTTCAGAAGCCTTAATAGCTTTCCAAACTCATAGAATTCCATGTTATGCTAGAGAAAGATGGAATAAAATTTGTGCCAGACTTACATCTTGTCAGTCGAACAAGATACATATGCAATGACTCTTAGATGTAGGATCATTTTTCCTGTCAGGCGAACACGCGCGTGACAGCAGGACTTTTTAATTTTTGTTGCATCTCTTCCGCCCCTCAGTTCTTTTGTCTCATTAGCAAAATAATAAACACCATGATGCATTCATTCAGTTTTCTAAAGTTATGCTTCAGAAAGAGAAATAATTAACCAATGTCTTTTTACTTCTTTTTTGTTGTATATGGCTTGTCAGTATCTATGGTAGATGTTTATGCGATATTTGTATGGGTTTGTACGGTGGTTGGAAACCTCAATAGATGAAACTTCCATCGTTATCTTCTTAGGATTTATGTTAACTTTTGCTTTAACTGGATCTAGTTTAATACATTTGCTTTTATTGTTATGGTTTTCACTGCTCTACTAGCCGCTATGTTGTATTGTATTCATATCTGTGAGTGCTCAATTCTTCCATCAACAAGCGATTTAGAAGAGAGAGTAGTTAGACTTGAAACGGTTGTTGTTGATCCTAGGAATAATCTTCATTTGGATGTTTTTGTGGAGGAATAACCTTTAGTCGAAGAATATGTATGTGGAAGTGGTGACAAACTTGATGATGGTTGTTAATTAATGTTGTTTTAGGTTTATTAAATCCATGTTTAGTAGTTTTTTAAATCATTGTTGTTTAGTATTAGTTGGTACTTTTGTAGTAAGGAAAAACAACGATCCTGATGTATTTGGACTGAATGTATGTAAGGTCGTTGTTGGTTAATATATAACTCTGTTATGTTTTTAAATATCGATTTTATATTAACCGTTGGATGTAGGGTTCATTAGGGACTTTCTTTGAAGCCTTAGATCTAGGGGGTTTTTTCTTGAATAATGAACCCGCCTCTAACAACCGTTGGATCCGTATCATCGGCTTTAGATCTTGAAATAAAGATATCTTATTAATATCTTTCAAATTTTATTCTCTGAGGTGTTTGCAATTTCATACAAAACCAAAATAAGCTTTTCCCTGTATTTTTGTTGTGATGAAAAATCGTGCAAAGAGCAGTAAACAAGATTTCTGAATTTTAGACACCATTATATTACTATTAACTTCATCTGTAAAAGTTATGGGATTGAATTTCAAAACTATCAACAGTAAGGAAGTATCGTGGATGCTAATGCTATTAAAGAAAATCAGTGTTAGATGAATTAATGACATCAAGGACAAGAATGTAAGGAGACCTTTGAGATTTTAAGAATATATTCACTGCTCAAGTCAATTGTATTTCATTATCAGCTAGCTACATTTTAAGAACAATAAGTTTTTGATCATTCATTATTCCCAAACAGAACCCCACCAAAAATTATCTCCCCTTATATCATTAAATCTTAAAGTAATCGATTCTGTCATACTGAGCATCAATATGTACAAAAATGAAGTGATCAACCATGAATGAAACAAATTTTTTTCTTGGTAAACATGGATGAAAACAATTGCAGCTGTTCCAACGAAGTGGGAAAATGAAACTGCAAGGGTGCTTAGCGGATAAAATTCGAAAAATAGAATAAAATATATTTGAATCAAGATCTACGTATGATGATACATATCCAACGATTGTTAGATGCGGGTTCATTTTTCGTGTCATGCAAACGGGCGCGTGACGCATGACTTTTTGCTTTTTGTTGCATCTCTCCCCGCCCCTCCGTTCTTTTGTCTCATTTGTAGGGAAAAAAAGGGAAAAAAATGTGAGGCCTTCATTCATTTGTCTAACTTCATGCTTTAGAAGAAAAATAATTAACCAATGTCTTTTTCTTTTCTTTTTATTATATCTGGCTTGCCGGTATTAATGGTATATGTTTATGCGAGACTACTATGAGTTTGTACAGTAGGTTGGACACCTTAATAGCTGGAACTTCCATCGTTATCTTCTTGGAGTGTATGTTAAATTTTTCTTTCACTGGATATAGTTTAATACATTCGACTTTGTTATTATGATTTTCACTGCTCTAATAGCCGCTATGTTGTATTGCATTCATACCTTTAAGTCCTCAGTTCTTCCACCAAGAAGTGATTTAGATGAGAGAGTAGTTAGACTTGAAACGGTTGTTGTTAATGCTAGGAATAATCTGCATTTGGATGTTGTTGTGGAGGAATAACTTTTAGTGGAAGAATCCATGGTGGAAGTGGCGACAAACTTGATGATGGTTGTTAATTAATATTGTTTTTTGTTGTTTTACATTTATTAAATCCACGTTTAGTAGTTATTTAAATCATGTTGTTTAGTAGTGTAGTTGGTACTTTTGTAGTAAGGAGAAACAACGATCTTGATATATTTGGGCTGAATGTATGTAAGGTTGTTGTTTGATTAATACATAATTATGTTAGATTTCTAAATCACTATTTTATATGGACCATTGGATGTAGGGCTCATTAAGGACTTTTTTTTTGAAGCCTTATATCTAGGTTTTTTTTCTTTGAAAAATGAACTCGCCTCTATCGGACGTTGGAACCGTATCATCATCTTTAAGTCTTGATACAAAAATGTCTTATTAATATATTTTAAATTTTATTCTCTGAGGTGTTTGAAATTTCACACAAAACCAAAATAAGTTTTTCCCTGTATTTGTGTTGTGATGAAAAATCGTGCAAAGAGCAGTTCCAAGATTTCAGAATCTTAGACACCATTATTTTACTATTTATTTCAAAAGGAAAACTTATGAGATTGAATTTCAAAGAATCGGGGATGCTAATATGGAAGAATCGGGGATGCTAATGCTATCAAAGAAAATCAGTGTTTAATCTGTCTCAGATGAACTAATGGAATCAAGGAAAAGAATGTAAGGAGACCCTTGAGATTTTAAGAATATATTCATTGCTCAAGTCAATTGTAATTCATTATCAGCAAGCTAGATTTTAAGAACAATAAGTTTTTGATCGATTATCACTACACGAAATCAAGGATTTTGTAACGTTGAGAAAACGTTAGTATCTATATATTGTAACGTCAAAAAAAAAACGTTGGAAAAGTGTCGATAGTATTAGTGTTACATTTTCATTTCGTTACAATAAAATTTTATTAAATAACGTTTTCATTCCTTGGAATACATACACCAACGATTATCTAGTCAGCACAATACTTATCTGATGTCACTTTGTTTTAACGGATAGCCGTTATTGTGCAGATCGTAACGGTTAGACTGTAACAGTTCGGTGTAACAGATACAGTTGACTTATTGCCACCTGTCTTTCCTTGTAACAGCTAACAACAACGATTTTAATCGTTTCTTAGTTGATTGTAACATATTGGATCTAACAGTTATTGTAACAATTTAAAACCGTGATAGCTCAGTGTAATGGTTGTTGTCTGACACGTGTCAATTGTTTTTTAATGTTTAAAGTAACGGCTTCAAACGTTGATGTTTCATTGTAACATTTTGAATATAACATCTTGCTGTAACGATTCGATTCGTAACAGCTGACTGTGACGTTTGCCGTTTGCCACGTGTCTATCGCTTGTAACATATAAACTAACGGCGACATTGAAAATTCATTGTAACAATAATGAATTTTCCAGGTGTTCGAATTACTAACAGATATTATAACATTGATTCGACATTGGTAAAAAAAAATAGTTTTCAAAAAAAAATAATTTTTTTTTTACAGTTATAAATAAACTCCCATAATTGGACCCTGCAACGCAATGTAATCCATTTCTGAAGCTGCTATACAATTAGTTTCTGAAGCTGCATTGCAATTCATTTCTGAACCTGCAATACTGAATCTGAAACCCATAATTCAATCTCATTCCGCAGTACATACATTCTCATTCTAGGAGCACAAGGAATTCATTCATTCAATTATTCTGTAATTCAATCTCATTCCAAAATACATACATTCTCATTCTAGCAACATCATGAATTCATTCATTCAATTATTCTGGAATACATACTCCTCAATCATTCACATACATAAAGTATATATGAGTATCATCTTTACATTGGAAGAACTTCTTAAGCCTAAAAAATACATGGTTCCCTATATGGTTATAATCAAATGAGAAGGGTTGTGTTTTTCAGCAGCTTCTAAATATAAGGAAGTTTCGTTCTGCATTATGTATACCTTGGTTGAAAAAAGTTGTTATCCGCCAAAAAAGGTTGTCCATTGAGATCATAGTAGCCTTAACAAGCTCTTTCCATCAATTCTAGTATCTTGACAAAACAATAAACGAAACAGAAACCAAAATTAGAAACACATCTCATAGGAGAGAAAGATTCATTCAGTAATTTGGGCATTTCGTTTTACATGATTCTGCAAACAATTAAATTAGTGACAATCAAATTGGAAACAATGTTCGCAGGAGAGACAAAGAATCATTCAGTTACATGTGCATTGTCATTCTGGATTTCATACATTTTTATTATTGAATACCATTCAATCATAATAATTTGAACATTGACAACCTAAGTATAAAAAGTTTATATTTATTTGACAGAATTGTAACAGCCAATTCACATACACGGTTCATATGAGAAAGTATGAAAAGTTGTAGTAAGAGTTTACTCACTATAAGAATTAGAGACGAGAATGTGTTACTTCTCAGTTGTCCTACTTCCACATCTTCGCAGGACCAACACTGTCTCATATCTTCAAACTTGTCTACGTGTCCAGGTATTCTTGCACATCAACAGTTATAATTATATTTATCTATCAATATCCTGCAACGTAAATACAAGGGCAGGGATAGACTTAATTCAAGAATCTTGATCTTGGTTACAAGTTAATCCATTCGCTTGTACAGCTTTGCAAGGCCAACATGGTCTCACTTGTTCATCATTTGTCCAGCTTCAAGTGTTTGCATCAATGAATCCCAAAAAGCAAAGATAATGGTAGTATGAATCAACCAAATTTTTCATTTAGAGGAGACCATAATAATGATAAGTAATGCACATAACTTTAGTGTGGTAAGAGTTTACTCACCAACTGGAATTAAGTAGGTTGCTTGTCAGGCTTGCTGCATCATCAATCTCCATAAGGTAAGCATTATTTGTGCCAAAAGAAACAACGCATATCCTACAAGGCCTCTTCAAGAGGTCGAAATAAAATCATTTGAAGCAACTTCATTTATTCCATCTCTTGAATAGCCTTGAAAGAACAGATAACGGTCTCTTATCTTGTTCTTTACTTCAGATGGTACCGCGACACTAACACATCTCCAACTTCAAGTCTTCCGGTCAATGAGTCCTCAGAAAACAAAAAGAGAATGGTAGTATGTGAGTAGTTCAGTCAGGATAAAATAATGACAAGGAAAACTAATTATCATAAGAGTTTAGTCACCAATGGAATTAGAGAGGAAAACGTATTAGTTGTCAGGTTAGTTGCATCGATCTCCTTCATTTACAACAAACCTAACGACTAATACGTGTCCACTCTGAAAAATCTATGGTGGTAAGTTACACCTGTTGGCAGGAGTCATGTAAAATATATATTTGAAGAGATCATAATAGGTAGGTAAACAAACCTGATATAGAAAAGGAAACCTACACCTTCGCATCAGCAGTGTCTCATATAACGTCTATGCAAGCACATCTCAAGGTTCCTCATTGGTCCTGCAAGGCTACGTAAGTGGTGGCAAAAATACATTACAAGATATGCACTTGTTACCTATGAATTTTTGCCACACTTACACAGCTTCAAGTCGCATCAAAAAATCCTGGCAAAACATAAGGAAGGGTATTAAGAATCAATCAATTTTCATCAAGGGAAAAAGACCTTAATAATAATAAGTAATGCAAGAAACTCTAATGTGTAAAGAGTTAACTCACCAACTGGAATTAAAGAGGTTACTTGTCAGGTTTGCTGCATCGATCTCAGTAAGGTGAGCCTGAGTTATGCCAAAATAAACAACACACTTACACAGAGTTCACGGAAAATTAAGATACACGGTAATATGTTTTCTCTACGTGAACTCTCTGTGGTGAGTTCTTTGTTCTGGCATAAAAATGAATATCTTGTTCTTTCGTTGTTGTATACCTATCCTAACAGACCTGTTCAAGAGATTAAAATAAAATCACATGAAGGATTTCATTTATTCAATATCTTGAACAACCTTACAGGAACAGCTAACAGTCTCATATCTTGTTCTTCACTTCAGGTGGTACTACGACACTAACACATCTCCAACTGCGAAAATGTTATTAAGTTAGTGTATCAACCAAGAAACTAATGATAACAAGAGAAACTATTTACTATACGAGTTTACCCACCAATGAAATTAGAGTGGAGATGAGTCAGTTGGAAGGTTTGATGCATTGATCTCCTTCATTTACAACAAACCTAACAACTAATACATCTCCACTCCGTAAACTGTATGGTGGTAAGTTGCATCTTTTGTCAGGAATCATGTAAAAAACATACTTGAAAAGATCATAATAGGTAAAAAACAAACCTTTAGGAAACCTGTAGCAGCCACATGTTCACTCTCCAAGTGGAATTAATGAGGTTACTTGTCTAGTTTGCTGCATCCATCTCTATAAGGGGATCATGATTTGTGCCAAAAGAAACAACCCAAATGCACAGAGTCTTCAAAACACTTGACAAGTAATATATATGTTTTGTCTCCGAAAATTATGTGCTTGGTGTTGTATCTTTAGGCATAAAAATGAATTTCCTGTGCTTTTGTGGTTGAATACCAATCCTGTAATTCATGTTCAACAACTTGGAATCAAATCATTTATAGAAACTTCATTAATGAATAGATCATAATAGGTGACAAAACAAACCTGCGATTAAAAAGGAAACCTGCAGCAACATCGTGTTCATGGGAATGGCTAAAATCTTAGACGAAGAATACAACTCATATCAATGTAGGTGTATATTAATCCTGCAAGGCTCTCTAAGGGCAGGAATAAATTCATTTTGACAAAGTTGATTTTGTCTAATAATGAATTTATTCAAACGCTTAAAGACATTTGCAAGAACAATACTGTCCATATAGGAAACGTAACAACAAACCACATACAGAACAAGAGGGAAATAGATTACAACCAAACAACCATAAATCTAGAGTAGCAATCTGATGAAAGAGATTACAGTTGAGTTGAATAAACCTTATTTGGGTTGTAATCTATAGAAAGAGATTACAACATCCAAGAGAAAAAAGAATGTAAAGCAGTAAACAACAACTTATAAACAACAACAACAACAACAAAAATCTATTAAATGTAAAGCAGAAATCTATTGAAAGACATTAATCATGGATGCTAAGAAGTAAACAACAACAACAACAACAACAACAAAAATCAAAAATATCTTGTTAAAATCTATTGAGATTACAACCAGGAAAACCCTAATTTTAAAGGAAAAAGTACAAATTTAAAACATACCAGTGAATCTATTAAACAAATTGAAACCCTAAAGGAGAAAAATAAACAATTTTGATAAATCTATTCGTAGCTAAAAGGCACAAAGAAAACACCTTGAGATTGAATGAGATACAGTGAAAGATGCGAGTAAAGAGGTATCATAGTTCTTCGTCTCCCTCTTTCGAGTTGAATGAAGATGGGAAAAAGGTCAGAGTTCTTCGTCTAACCCTTTTAATAAAACAGGAGGAGAGTTGAAATTATTGAGTCATAGAAGGGAAATGAAATTTGAGAGGGAAATCAGATAGGGTTTCAAATTTGTGAGGGAATGGATATCAAAAAGAGTTATTAGATTGGGAAAGTGAGAGGGAAACGAAATTTGAGAGCCAAAATTTTCATCCAAGAGAGAAGAGTACAATAATTGAGGAGAGATTTGCTTTTTCTCTCAAAATATCTAGGTCAAGGCGTCTCGTTCGAGATAAAGCTGGTCAAATTTGTGGTCAAGATGGTCATATTTATGGTCAAACACATAATCGGAAACAAAACGAGGCATACTCAGGTTGCAAGATTACCATATATAAACCCGATGTTCTCGTCCGAGCGAGGTTCGAGGTGTCAAATAATTCAGATTGGATGAAATGCAACCTATCACTTAACTCAGGTTGCAAGATTACCATATACAGACCCGATGTTCTCGTCCGAGCGAGGTTCGAGGTGTCAAATATATCAGATTGGATAAAACTGCAACCTATCACTTAACTCAGGTTGCAAGACTACCATATACAGACCCGATGTTCTGGTCCGTGCAAGTTTCGAGGTGTCAAATATATCAGATTGGATGAAACTGCAACCTATCACTTAACTTAGGTTGCAAGATTACCATATACAAACCCGATGTTCTGGTCCGAGCGAGGTTCGAGGTGTCAAATAATTCAGATTGGATGAAACTGCAACCTATCACTGAACTCAGGTTGCTAGATTACCATATACAGACCCGATGTTCTCGTCCGAGCCAGGTTCGAGGTGTCAAATATATCAGATTAGATGAAACTGTAACCTATCATTGAACTCAGGTTTCAAGATTACCATATAAGACCCAATGTTCTCGTCCGAGCGAGGTTCGAGGTGTCAAATATAACAGATTGGATGAAACTGCAACCTATCACTTAACTCAGGTTACAAGATTACCATATACAGACCCGATGTTCTGATCCGAGCGAGGTTCGAGGTGTCAAATATTTCATATTGGATGAAACTGCAACCTACCACTTAACGCAGGTTGCAAGACTACCATATACATACCCGATGTTCTCTTCCGAGCGAGGTCCGAGGCGTCAAATAATTCATATTGGATGAAACTGCAACTTATCACTGAACTCAGGTTGCAAGATTACCATATAGAGACCCGATGTTCTCGTCCGAGCGAGGTTCGAGGTGTCAAATATATCAGATTGGATGAAATTGCAACCTATCAATTAACTCAGGTTGCAATATTACCATATACAGACCCGATGTTCTCGTCTGAGCGAGGTTCGAGGTGTCAAATAATTCAGATTGGATGAAACTGCAACCTATCACTAAACTCAGGTTGCAAGATTACCATATACAAACCCGATGTTCTTGTCCGAGCGAGGTTCGAGGTGTCAAATATATCATATTGGATGAAACTGCAACCTATCACTTAACTCAGGTCGCAAGAGATCCATATAAAGACCCGATGTTCTGATCCGAGCGAGGTCCGAGGTGTCAAATATATCAGATTGGATGAAACTGCAACCTATCACTTAACTCAGGTCGCAAGATTATCATATAAAGACCCGATGTTCTGGTGCGAGCGAGGTTCGAGGTGTCAAATATATCAGATTGGATGAAACTGCAATCTATCACTTAACTCAGGTTGCAAGAATACCATATATAGACCCGATGTTCTGTTCGAGCGAGGTTCGAGGTGTCAAATATATCAGATTGGATGAAACTGCAACCTATCACTTAACTCAGGTTGCAAGATTACCATATACAGACCCGATGTTCTGGTCCGAGCGAGGTTCGAGGTGTCAAATATATCAGATTGGATGAAACTGCAACCTATCACTTAACTCAGGTTGCAAGATTACCATATACAGACCCGATGTTCTGGTACGAGCGATGTTCGAGGTGTCAAATATATCAGATTGGACGAAACTGCAACCTATTACTTAACTCAGGTTGCAAGATTACCATATACAGACCCGATGTTCTCGTCCGAGAGAGGTTCGAGGTGTCAAATAATTCAGATTGGATGAAACTGCAACCTATCACTGAACTCAAGTTGCAAGATTACCATATACAAACCCGATGTTCTCATCCGAGCGAGGTCCGAGGTATCAAATATATCATATAGGATGAAACTGTAGCCTATCACTTAACTCAGGTTGCAAGATTACTATATAAAGACCCGATTTTCTGGTCTGAGCTAGGTTCGATGTGTCAAATAATTCAGATTGGATGAAACTGCAACCTATCACTAAACTCAGGTTGCAAGATTACCATATACAGATCCGATGTTCTGGTCCAAGCGAGGTTCGAGGTTTCAAATATATCATATTGGATAAAACTGCAACCTATCACTTAACTCAGGTTGCAAGATTACCATATAAAGACCCGATGTTCTGGTCCGAGCGAGGTCCGAGGTGTCAAATATATATCAGATTGGATGAAACTGCAACCTATCACTTAACTCAGGTCGCAAGATTATCATATAAAGACCCGATGTTCTGGTGCGAGCGAGGTTCGAGGTGTCAAATATATCAGATTGGATAAAACTGCAACCTATCACTTAACTCAGGTTGCTAGATTACCATATAAACACTCGATGTTCTGATCTGAGCGAGGTTCGAGGTGTCAAATATATCAGATTGGATAAAACTGCAACCTATCACTTAACTCAGGTTGCTAGATTACCATATAAACACTCGATGTTCTGATCTGAGCGAGGTTCGAGGTGTCAAATATATCAGATTGGATGAAACTGCAACCTATCACTTAACTCAGGTCGCAAGAGTACCATATAAAGACCCGATGTTCTGGTCCGAGCGAGGTCCGAGGTGTCAAATATATATCAGATTGGATGAAACTGCAACCTATCACTTAACTCAGGTCGCAAGATTATCATATAAAGACCCGATGTTTTGGTGCGAGCGAGGTTCGAGGTGTCAAATATATCAGATTGGATAAAACTGCAACCTATCACTTAACTCAGGTTGCTAGATTACCATATAAACACTCGATGTTCTGATCTGAGCGAGGTTCGAGGTGTCAAATATATCAGATTGGATGAAACTGCAAACTATCACTTAACTCAGGTTGCAAGATTACTATATACTGACCCGACGTTCTCGTGCGAGCGAGGTTTGAGGTGTCAAATAATTCAGATTGGATGAAACTGCAACCTATCACTGAACTCAGGTTGCAAGATTACCATATATGGACACGATTTTCTCGTCCGAGCGAGGTTCGAGGTATCAAATATATCAGACGGATGAAACTGCAACCTATCACTTAACTCAGGTTGCAAGATTACTATATAAAGACTCGATGTTCTGGTCCGAGCGAGGTTCGATGTGTCAAATAATTCAGATTGGATGAAACTGCAACCTATCACTTAACTCAGGTTGCAAGATTACCATATACAGACACGATGTTCTGGTCCGAGCGAGGTTCGAGGTGTCAAATATATCAGATTGGATGAAACTGCAACCTATCACTGAACTCAGGTTGCAAGATTACCATATACAGACTCGATGTTCTGGTCCGAGCGAGGTTCAAGGGGTCAATATATCAGATTGGATGAAACTGCAACCTATCACTGAACTCAAGTTGCAAGATTACCATATACAGACCCGATGTTCTCGTCCAAGCGAGGTCCGAGGTATCAAATATATCAGACGGATGAAACTGCAACCTATCACTTAACTCAGGTTGCAAGATTACTATATAAAGACTCGAAGTTCTGGTCCGAGCGAGGTTCGAGGTGTCAAATAATTCAGATTGGATGAAACTACGACCTATCACTGAACTCAGGGTGCAAGATTACTATATACAGACACGATGTTCTGGTCCGAGCGAGGTTCGAGGTGTCAAATATATCAGATTGGATGAAACTGCAACCTATCACTGAACTCAAGTTGCAAGATTACCATATACAGACCCGATGTTCTCGTCCGAGCGAGGTCCGAGGTATCAAATATATCAGACGGATGAAACTGTAACCTATCACTTAACTCAGGTTGCAAGATTACTATATAAAGACTCGATGTTCTGGTCCGAGCGAGGTTCGATGTGTCAAATAATTCAGATTGGATGAAACTGCCACCTATCACTTAACTCAAGTTGCAAGATTACCATATATACAGACCCGATGTTCTGGTCCGAGCGAGGTTCGAGGTGTCAAATATATCAGATTGGATAAAACTGCAACCTATCACTTAACTCAGGTTGCTAGATTACCATATAAAGACTCGATGTTATGATCTGAGCGAGGTTCGAGGTGTCAAATAATTCAGATTGGATGACACTGCAACCTATTATTGAACCCAGGTTGCAAGATTACCATATACAGACCTGATGTTCTCGTTCGAACGACGTTCGAGGTGTCAAATATATCAGATTGGATGAAACTTAAACCTATTACGGAACTCAGGTTGCAAGATAAGCATATACAGACCCGATGTTCTGGTCCGAGCGAGGTTCAAGGTGTCAAATATATCAGATTGGATGAAACTGCAACCTATCACTTAACTCAGGTTGCAAGATTACCATATACAAACCCCTTGTTCTGGTCCGAGCGAGGTTCGAGGTGTCAAATATATCAGATTGGATGAAACTGCAACCTATCACTTAACTCAGGTTGCAAGATTACTATATACAGACCCGACGTTCTCTTGCGAGCGAGGTTCGAGGTGCCAAATAATTCAGATTGGATGAAACTGCAACCTATCACTGAACTCAGGTTGCAAGATTACCATATATGGACACGGGTTTCTCGTCCGAGCGAGGTTCGAGGTGTCAAATATATCAGATTGGATGAAACTGCAACCTATCACTTAACTCAGGTTGCAAGATTACTATATACTGACCCGACGTTCTCGTGCGAGCGAGGTTTGAGGTGTCAAATAATTCAGATTGGATGAAACTGCAACCTATCACTGAACTCAGGTTGCAAGATTACCATATATGGACACGATTTTCTCGTCCGAGCGAGGTTCGAGGTATCAAATATATCAGACGGATGAAACTGTAACCTATCACTTAACTCAGGTTGTAAGATTACTATATAAAGACTCGATGTTCTGGTCCGAGCGAGGTTCGATGTGTCAAATAATTCAGATTGGATGAAACTGCAACCTATCACTTAACTCAGGTTGCAAGATTACCATATACAGACACGATGTTCTGGTCCGAACGAGGTTCGAGGTGTCAAATATATCAGATTGGATGAAACTGCAACCTATCACTGAACTCAGGTTGCAAGATTACCATATACAGACTCGATGTTCTGGTCCGAGCGAGGTTCAAGGTGTCAAATATATCAGATTGGATGAAACTGCAACCTATCACTGAACTCAAGTTGCAAGATTACCATATACAGACCCGATGTTCTCGTCCAAGCGAGGTCCGAGGTATCAAATATATCAGACGGATGAAACTGCAACCTATCACTTAACTCAGGTTGCAATATTACTATATAAAGACTCGAAGTTCTGGTCCGAGCGAGGTTCGAGGTGTCAAATAATTCAGATTGGATGAAACTACGACCTATCACTGAACTCAGGGTGCAAGATTACTATATACAGACACGATGTTCTGGTCCGAGCGAGGTTCGAGGTGTCAAATATATCAGATTGGATGAAACTGCAACCTATCACTGAACTCAAGTTGCAAGATTACCATATACAGACCCGATGTTCTCGTCCGAGCGAGGTCCGAGGTATCAAATATATCAGACGGATGAAACTGTAACCTATCACTTAACTCAGGTTGCAAGATTACTATATAAAGACTCGATGTTCTGGTCCGAGCGAGGTTCGATGTGTCAAATAATTCAGATTGGATGAAACTGCCACCTATCACTTAACTCAGGTTGCTAGATTACCATATAAAGACTCGATGTTCTGATCTGAGCGAGGTTCGAGGTGTCAAATAATTCAGATTGGATGACACTGCAACCTATTATTGAACCCAGGTTGCAAGATTACCATATACAGACCTGATGTTCTCGTTCGAACGACGTTCGAGGTGTCAAATATATCAGATTGGATGAAACTTAAACCTATTACGGAACTCAGGTTGCAAGATAAGCATATACGGACCCGATGTTCTGGTCCGAGCGAGGTTCAAGGTGTCAAATATATCAGATTGGATAAAACTGCAACTTATCACTTAACTCAGGTTGCAAGATTACCATATACAGACCCGATGTTCTGGTCCGAGCGAGGTTCGAGGTGTCAAATATATCAGATTGGATGAAACTGCAACCTATCACTTAACTCAGGTTGCAAGATTACTATATACAGACCCGACGTTCTCTTGCGAGCGAGGTTCGAGGTGCCAAATAATTCAGATTGGATGAAACTACAACCTATCACTGAACTCAGGTTGCAAGATTACCATATATGGACACGGTTTTCTCGTCCGAGCGAGGTTCGAGGTGTCAAATATATCAGATTGGATAAAACTGTAACCTATCACTGAACTCAGGTTGCAAGATTACCATATACAGACACGATGTTCTGGTCCAAGCGAGGTTCGAGGTGTCAAATATATCAGATTGGATGAAACTGCAACCTATCACTGAACTCAAGTTGTAAGATTACCATATACAGACCCGATGTTCTCGTCCGAGCGAGGTCCGAGGTATCAAATATATCAGACGGATGAAACTGCAACCTATCACTTAACTCAGGTTGCAAGATTACTATATAAAGACTCGATGTTCTGGTCCGAGCGAGGTTCGAGGTGTCAAATAATTCAGATTGGATGAAACTGCGACCTATCACTGAACTCAGGTTGCAAGATTATTATATACAGACACGATGTTCTAGTCCGAGCGAGGTTCGAGGTGTCAAATATATCAGATTGGATGAAACTGCAACCTATCACAGAACTCAAGTTGCAAGATTACCATATACATACCCGATGTTCTCGTCCGAGCGAGGTCCGAGGTATCAAATATATCAGACGGATGAAACTGTAACCTATCACTTAAATCAGGTTGCAAGATTACTATATAAAGACTCGATGTTCTGGTCCGAGCGAGGTTCGATGTGTCAAATAATTCAGATTGGATGAAACTGCAACCTATAACTTAACTCAGGTTGCAAGATTACCATATACAAAACCGATGTTCTGGTCCGAGCGAGGTTCGAGGTGTGAAATATATCAGATTGGATAAAACTGCAACCTATCACTTAACTCAGGTTGCTAGATTACCATATAAAGACTCGATGTTCTGATCTGAGCGAGGTTCGAGGTGTCAAATAATTCAGATTGGATGAAACTGCAACCTATTATTGAACCCAGGTTGCAAGATTACCATATAAAGACCGATGTTCTCGTCCGAACGACGTTCGAGGTGTCAAATATATCAGATTGGATGAAACTTAAATCTATTACTGAACTCAGGTTGCAAGATTAGCATATACAGACCCGATGTTCTGGTCCGAGCGAGGTTCAAGGTGTCAAATATATCAGATTGGATGAAACTGCAACCTATCACTTAACTCAGGTTGCAAGATTACCATATACAGACCCGATGTTCTGGTCCGAGCGAGGTTCGAGGTGTCAAATATATCAGATTGGATGAAACTGCAACATATCACTTAACTCAGGTTGCAAGATTAATATATACAGAACCGACGTTCTCGTGCGAGCGAGGTTCGAGGTGCCAAATAATTCAGATTGGATGAAACTGCAACCTATCACTGAACTCAGGTTGCAAGATTACCATATATGGACACGGTTTTCTCGTCCGAGCGAGGTTCGAGGTGTCAAATATATCAGATTGGATAACTGCAACCTATCACTAAACTCAGGTTGCAAGATTACCATATACAGACACGATGTTCTGGTCCAAGCGAGGTTCGAGGTGTCAAATATATCAGATTGGATGAAACTGCAACCTATCACTGAACTCAAGTTGCAAGATTACCATATACAGACCCGATATTCTCGTCCGAGCGAGGTCCGAGGTATCAAATATATCAGACGGATGAAACTGCAACCTATCACTTAACTCAGGTTGCAAGATTACTATATAAAGATTCGATGTTCTGGTCCGAGCGAGGTTCGAGGTGTCAAATAATTCAGATTGCATGAAACTGCGACCTATCACTGAACTCAGGTTGCAAGATTACCATATACAGACACGATGTTCTAGTCCGAGCGAGGTTCGAGGTGTCAAAAATATGAGATTGGATGAAACTTCAACCTATCACTGAACTCAAATTGCAAGATTACCATATACATACCTGATGTTCTCGTCCGAGCGAGATCCGAGGTATCAAATATATCAGACAGATGAAACTGCAACCTATCACTTAACTCAGGTTGCAAGATTACTATATAAAGACTCGATGTTCTGGTCCGAGCGAGGTTCGATGTGTCAAATAATTAAGATTGGATGAAACTGCCACTTATCACTTAACTCAGGTTGCAAGATTACCATATACAGACCCGATGTTCTTGTCCGAGCGAGGTTCGAGGTGTCAAATATATCAGATTGGATAAAACTACAACCTATCACTTAACTCAGGTTGCTATATTACCATATAAAGACTCGATGTTCTGATCTGAGCGAGGTTCGAGGTGTCAAATAATTCAGATTGGATGAAACTGCAACCTATTATTGAACCAAGGTTGCAAGATTACCATATAGAGACCCGATGTTCTCGTCCGAACGACGTTCGAGGTGTCAAATATATCAAATTGGATGAAACTTAAACCTATTACTGAACTCAGGTTGCAAGATTACCATATACAGACACGATGTTCTGGTCCGAGCGAGGTTCGAGGTGTCAAATATATCAGATTGGATGAAACTGCAACCTATCACTTAACTCAAGTTGCAAGATTACTATATACAGACCCGACGTTCTCTTGCGAGCGAGGTTCGAGGTGCCAAATAATTCAGATTGGATGAAACTGCAATCTATCACTGAACTCAGGTTGCAAGATTACCATATATGGACACGGTTTTCTCGTCCGAGCGACGTTCGAGGTGTCAAATATATCAGATTGGATAAAACTGCAACCTATCACTGAACTCAGGTTGCAAGAATACCATATACAGACACGATGTTCTGGTCCAAGCGAGGTTCGAGGTGTCAAATATATCAGATTGGATGAAACTGCAACCTATCACTGAACTCAAGTTGTAAGATTACCATATACAGACCCGATGTTCTCTTCCGAGCGAGGTCCGAGGTATCAAATATATCAGACGGATGAAACTGCAACCTATCACTTAACTCAGGTTGCAAGATTACTATATAAAGACGCGATGTTCTGGTCCGAGCGAGGTTCGAGGTGTCAAATAATTCAGATTGGATGAAACTGCGACCTATCACTGAACTCAGGTTGCAAGATTATCATATACAGACACGATGTTCTGGTCCGAGCGAGGTTCGAGGTGTCAAATATATCAGATTGGATGAAACTGCAACCTATCACTGAACTCAAGTTGCAAGATTACCATATACAGACCCGATGTTCTCGTCCGAGCGAGGTCCGAGGTATCAAATATATCAGACGGATGAAACTGTAACCTATCACTTAACTCAGGTTGCAAGATTACTATATAAAGACTCGATGTTCTGGTCCGAGCGAGGTTCGATGTGTCAAATAATTCAGATTGGATGAAACTGCAACCTATCACTTAACTCAGGTTGCAAGATTACCATATACAGACACGATGTTCTGGTCCGAGCGAGGTTCGAGGTGTCAAATATATCAGATTGGATGAAACTGCAACCTATCACTTAACTCAGGTTACAAGATTACTATATACAGACCCGACGTTCTCTTGCGAGCGAGGTTCGAGGTGTCAAATAATTCAGATTGGATGAAACTGCAATCTATCACTGAACTCAGGTTGCAAGATTACCATATATGGACACGGTTTTCTCGTCCGAGCGAGGTTCGAGGTGTCAAATATATCAGATTGGATAAAACTGCAACCTATCACTGAACTCAGGTTGCAAGATTACCATATACAGACACGATGTTCTGGTCCAAGCGAGGTTCGAGGTGTCAAATATATCAGATTGGATGAAACTACAACCTATCACTGAACTCAAGTTGTAAGATTACCATATACAGACCTGATGTTCTCTTCCGAGCGAGGTCCGAGGTATCAAATATATCAAACGGATGAAACTGCAACCTATCACTGAACTCAGGTTGCAAGATTACCATATATGGACACGGTTTTCTCGTCCGAGCGAGGTTCGAGGTGTCAAATATATCAGATTGGATAAAACTGCAACCTATCACTGAACTCAGGTTGCAAGATTACCATATACAGACACGATGTTCTGGTCCAAGCGAGGTTCGAGGTGTCAAATATATCAGATTGGATGAAACTACAACCTATCACTGAACTCAAGTTGTAAGATTACCATATACAGACCTGATGTTCTCTTCCGAGCGAGGTCCGAGGTATCAAATATATAAGACGGATGAAACTGCAACCTATCACTTAACTCAGGTTGCAAGATTACTATATAAAGACTCGATGTTCTGGTCCGAGCGAGGTTCGAGGTGTCAAATAATTCAGATTGGATGAAACTGCGACCTATCACTGAACTCAGGTTGCAAGATTATCATATACAGACACGATGTTCTGGTCCGAACGAGGTTCGAGGTGTCAAATATATCAGATTGGATAAAACTGCAACCTATCACTGAACTCAAGTTGCAAGATTACCATATACAGACCCGATGTTCTCGTCCGAGCGAGGTCCGAGGTATCAAATATATCAGACGGATGAAACAGTAACCTATCACTTAACTCAGGTTGCAAGATTACTATATAAAGACTCGATGTTCTGGTCCGAGCGAGGTTCGAGGTGTCAAATAATTTAGATTGGATGAAACTGCGACCTATGACTGAACTCAGGTTGCAAGATTATCATATACAAACCCGATGTTCTAGTCCGAGCGAGGTTCGAGGTGTCAAATATATCAGATTGGATGAAACTGCAACCTATCACTTAACTCAGGTTGCAAGATTACCATATACAGACCCGATATTCTCGTGCGAGCGAGGTTCGAGGTGTCAAATAATTCAGATTGGATGAAACTGCAAACCTATCACTGAACTCAGGATGCAAGATTACCATATATAGACACGGTTTTCTCGTCCGAGCGAGGTTCGAGATGTCAAATATATCAGATTGGATAAAACTGCAACCTATCACTTAACTCAGGTTGTAAGATTACCATATACAGACACGATGTTCTGGTCCGAGCGAAGTTCGAGGTGTCAAATATATCAGATTGGATAAAACTGCAATTTATCACTTAACTCAGGTTACAAGATAACCATATACATACCCGATGTTCTTGTCCGAGCGAGGTTCGAGGTGTCAAATATATCAGATTGGATAAAACTGCAACCTATCACTTAACTCAGGTTGCAAGATTACCATATACAGACCCGATGTTCTTGTCCGAGCGAGGTTCGAGGTGTCAAATATATCAGATTGGATAAAACTGCAACCTATCACTTAACTCAGGTTGCTAGATTACCATATAAAGACTCGATGTTCTGATCTGAGCGAGGTTCGAGGTGTCAAATAATTCAGATTGGATGAAACTGCAACCTATTATTGAACCCAGGTTGCAAGATTACCATATTCAGACCCGATGTTCTCGTCCGAACGACGTTCGAGGTATCAAATATATCAGATTGGATGAAACTTAAACCAATTACTGAACTCAGGTTGCAAGATTAGCATATACAGACCCGATGTTCTGGTCCGAGCGAGGTTCAAGGTGTCAAATATATCAGATTGGATGAAACTGCAACCTATCACTTAACTCAGGTTGCAAGATTACCATATACAGACCCGATGTTCTGGTCCGAGCGAGGTTCAAGGTGTCAAATATATCAGATTGGATGAAACTGCAACCTATCACTTAACTCAGGTTGCAAGATTACCATATACAGACCCGATGTTCTGGTCCGTGCGAGGTTCGATGTGTCAAGTATATCAGATTGGATGAAACTGAAACCTATCACTTACCTCAGGTTGCAAGATTTCTATATACAGACCCGATGTTCTCGTCCAAGCGAGGTTCGAGGTGTCAAATAATTCAGATTGGATGAAACTGCGACCTATCACTGATCTCAGGTTGCAAGATTACCATATACAGACACGATGTTCTGGTCCGAGCGAGGTTCGAGGTGTCAAATATATCAGATTGGATAAAACTGCAACCTATTACTTAACTGAGGTTGCTAGATTACCATATACAGACCCGATGTTCTGGTCTGAGCGAGGTTCGAGGTGTCAAAAAATTCAAATTGGATGAAACTCCAACCTATTACTGAACTCAGGTTGCAAGATTACTATATACAGACCCGGTGTTCTCGTCCTAAAGAATTTCGAGGTGTCAAATATATCATATTGGATGAAACTGCAACCAATCACTTAACTCAGGTTGCAAGATTACCATATACAAACCCGATGTTCTGGTCTGAGCGAGGTTCGAGGTGTCAAATAATTCAGATTGGATGAAACTTCAACCTATCACTTAACTCAGGTTACAAGATTACCATATATAGAAACGGTTTTCTCGTCCAAGCGAGGTTCGAGGTGTCAAATAAATCAAATTGGATACAACTGCAACCTATAACTTAACTGAGGTTGCAAGATTACCATATACAAACCCGATGTTCTCATCCAAACGAGGATCAAGGTGTCAAAAATATCAGATTTGATGAAACTCCAACCTATCACTTAAATCAGGTTGCAAGATTACCATATACAGACCAGATGTTCTCGTCCGAGCAAGGTTCGAGGTGTCAAATATTCAAATTGGATGAAACTGCAACCTAACACTTAACTCAGGTTGCAAGATTACCATATACAGACCCGATGTTCTCGTCCGAGCGAGGATCGAGGTGTCAAATAATTCAGATTGGATGAAACTGCAACCTATCACTGAACTCAGATTGCAAGATTACCTTATACAGACCCGATGTTATGGTCCGAGCGAGGTTCGAGGAGTCAATTATTTCAGATTGGATGAAACTGCAACCTATCATTTAACTCAAGTTGCAAGATTTCCATATACAGACTCGATTTTCTCGTCCAAGCGAGGTTCGAGGTGTCAAATAATTCAGATTGGATGAAACTGCAACCTATTACTGAACTCAGGTTGTAAGATTACCATATACAGACACGATGTTCTGGTCCGAGCGAGGTTCGAGGTGTCAAATATATCAGATTGGATAAAACTGCAATCTATCACTTAACTGAGGTTACAAGATTACCATATACAGACCCGATGTTCTGGTCCGAGCGAGGTTCGAGGTGTCAAATAATTCAGATTGGATGAAACTGCAACCTATCACTAAACTCAACTTACAAAATTACCTTATACAGACCCGATGTTCTCGTCCAAGCGAGGTCTGAAGTGTCAAATATATCAGATTGGATGAAACTGCAACCTATCACCTAACCCAGGTTGCAAGATTACCATATACAGACCCGATGTTCTCGTGCGAGCGAGGTTCGAGGTGTCAAACAATTCAGATTGGATGAAACTGCAACCTATCACTGAACTCAGGATGCAAGATTACCATATATAGACACGGTTTTCTCGTCCGAGCGAGGTTCGAGATGTCAAATATATCAGATTGGATAAAAGTGCAACCTATCACTTAACTCAGGTTGTATGATTACCATATACAGACACGATGTTCTGGTCCGAGCGAGGTTCGAGGTGTCAAATATATCAGATTGGATAAAACTGCAATCTATCACTTAACTCGGGTTACAAGATTACCATATACAGACCCGATGTTCTGGTCCGAGCGAGGTTCGAGGTGTCAAATAATTCAGATTGGATGAAACTGCAACCTATCACTAAACTCAAGTTACAAAATTACCTTATACAGACCCGATGTTCTCGTCCAAGCGAGGTCCGAAGTGTCAAATATATCAGATTGGATGAAACTGCAACCTATCACCTAACCTAGGTTGCAAGATTACCATATACATACACGTTGTTTTCGTCCGAGCGAGGTTCGATGTGTCAAATATATCAGATTAGATGAAACTGCAACCTATCACTTAACTCAGGTTGCAACATTACTATATAAATCCCCGATGTTCTGGTCCGAGCGAGGTTCGAGGTGTCAAATAATTCACATAAGGTGAAACTGCAACCTATCACTTAACTCAGGTTGCAAGATTACCATATACAGAATCGATGTTCTGGTCCGAGTGAGGTTCGATGTGTCAAATATATCAGATTGGATAAAACAGCACCCTATCACTTAACTCAGGTTGCTAGATTACCATATAAAGACCCGATGTTCTGAACCGAGCGAGGTTCGAGGTATCAAATAATTCAGATTGGATGAAACTGCAACCTATTACTGAACTCAGGTTTCAAGATAACCATATACATATCCGATGTTCTCGTCCGAACGAGGTTCGAGGTGTCAAATATATCAGATTTGATGAAACAGAAACCTATTACTGAGCTCAGGTTGCAAAATTACCATATACAGACCCGATGTTCTGGTACGAGCGAGGTTCAAAGTGTAAAATATATCAGATTGGATGAAACTGCAACCTATCACTTAACTCAGGTTGCAAGATTACCATATACAGACCCGATGTTCTGGTCCTAGTGAGGTTCTAGGTGTGAAATATATCAGATTGGATGAAATTTCAACTTATCACTTAGCTCAGGTTGCAAGATTACCATATACAGACCCGATGTTCTCGTGCGAGCGAGGTTCGAGGTTTCAAATAATTCAGATTAGATGAAATTGCAACCTATCACTGAACTCAGGTTGCAAGATTACCATATATAAACACGGTTTTCTCGTCCGAGCGAGGTTCGAGGTGTCAAATATATCAGATTGGATAAAACTGCAACCTATCACTTAACTCAGGTTGCAATATTACCATATACAGACCCGATGTTCTAGTCCGAGCGAGGTTCGAGGTGTCAAATATATCAGATTGGATGAAACTGCAACCTATCACTTAACTCAGGTTGCAAGATTACCATATACAAACCTGATGTTCTCGTCCGAGCGAGGTTCGAGGTGTCAAATATATCAGATTGGATGAAACTACAACCTATCACTTAACTCAGGTTGTATGATTACCATATACAGACACGATGTTCTGGTCCGAGCGAGGTTCGAGGTGTCAAATATATCAGATTGGATAAAACTGCAATCTATCACTTAACTCAGGTTACAAGATTACCATATACAGACCCGATGTTCTGGTCCGAGCGAGGTTCGAGGTGTCAAATAATTCAGATTGGATGAAACTGCAACCTATCACTAAACTCAAGTTACAAAATTACCTTATACAGACCCGATGTTCTCGTCCAAGCGAGGTCCGAAGTGTCAAATATATCAGATTGGATGAAACTGCAACCTATCACCTAACCTAGGTTGCAAGATTACCATATACATACACGTTGTTTTCGTCCGAGCGAGGTTCGATGTGTCAAATATATCAGATTAGATGAAACTGCAACCTATCACTTAACTCAGGTTGCAACATTACTATATAAATCCCCGATGTTCTGGTCCGAGCGAGGTTCGAGGTGTCAAATAATTCACATAAGGTGAAACTGCAACCTATCACTTAACTCAGGTTGCAAGATTACCATATACAGAATCGATGTTCTGGTCCGAGTGAGGTTCGATGTGTCAAATATATCAGATTGGATAAAACAACACCCTATCACTTAACTCAGGTTGCTAGATTACCATATAAAGACCCGATGTTCTGAACTGAGCGAGGTTCGAGGTATCAAATAATTCAGATTGGATGAAACTGCAACCTATTACTGAACTCAGGTTTCAAGATAACCATATACATATCCGATGTTCTCGTCCGAACGAGGTTCGAGGTGTCAAATATATCAGATTTGATGAAACTGAAACCTATTACTGAGCTCAGGTTGCAAAATTACCATATACAGACCCGATGTTCTGGTACGAGCGAGGTTCAAAGTGTAAAATATATCAGATTGGATGAAACTGCAACCTATCACTTAACTCAGGTTGCAAGATTACCATATACAGACCCGATGTTCTGGTCTTAGTGAGGTTCTAGGTGTGAAATATATCAGATTGGATGAAATTTCAACTTATCACTTAGCTCAGGTTGCAAGATTACCATATACAGACCCGATGTTCTCGTGCGAGGTTCGAGGTTTCAAATAATTCAGATTAGATGAAACTGCAACCTATCACTGAACTCAGGTTGCAAGATTACCATATATAAACACGGTTTTCTCGTCCGAGCGAGGTTCGAGGTGTCAAATATATCAGATTGGATGAAACTGCAACCTATCACTTAACTCAGGTTGCAATATTTCCATATACAGACCCGATGTTCTCGTCTGAGCAAGGTTCGAGGTGTCAAATAATTCAGATTGGATGAAACTGCAACCTATCACTGAATTCAGGTTGCAAGATTACCATATACAGACACGATGTTCTGGTCCGAGCGAGGTTCGAGGTGTCAAATATATCAGATTGGATGAAACTGCAACCTATCACTTAACTCAGGTTGCAAGATTACTACATAAAGACCCGATGCTCTGGTCCGAGCGAGGTTCGAGGTGTCAAATAATTCAGATTGGATGAAAATGACACCTATCACTTAACTCAGGTTGCAAGATTACCATATACAGACTCGATGTTCTGGTCCGAGCGAGCTTCGAGGTGTCAAATATATCAGATTGGATAAAACTGCAACCTATCACTTAACTCAAGTTGCTAGATTACCATATAAATACCCGATGCTCTGATCTGAGCGAGGTTCGAGGTGTCAAATAATTCAGATTGGATGATACTGCAACCTATTACTGAACTTAGGTTTCAAGATTACCATATACAGACCCGATGTTCTCGTCCGGACGAGGTTCGAGATGTCAAATATATCAGATTGGATGAAACTTAAACTTATTACTGAACTCAGGTTGCAAAATTACCATATATAGACCCGATGTTCTGGTACGAGCGAGGTTCGAAGTGTCAAATATATCAGATTGGATGAAACTTCAACCTATCACTTAACTTAGGTTGCAAGATTACCATATACAGAACCGATGTTCTGGTCCGAGCGAGGTTCAAGGTGTCAAATATATTAAATTTGATGAAACTGCAACTTATCACTTAACTCAGGTTGCAAGATTGCCATATACAGACCCGATGTTCTAGTCCGAGCGAGGTTCGAGGTGTCAAATATATCAGATTGGATGAAACTGCAACCTATCACTTAACTCAGGTTGCAAGATTACCATATACAGACCTGATGTTCTCGTCCGAGCGAGGTTCGAGGTGTCAAATATATCAGATTTGATGAAACTGCAACCTATCACTTAACTCAGGTTGCAAGATTACCATATACAGACCCGATGTTCTCGTCCGAGCGAGGTTCGAGGTGTCAAATAATTCAGATTGGATGAAATTGCAACCTATCACTTAACTCAGGTTGCCAAATTACCATATACAGACCCGATATTCTGTTCCGAGCGAGGTTCGAGGTGTCAAATATAATAAAATAGGATGAAACTTCCACCTATCACTTAACTCAGGTTGCAATATTTCCATATACAGAACAGATGTTCTCGTCCTAGCGAGGTTCGAGGTGTCAAATAATTCAGATTGGATGAAACTGCAACCTATCATTGAACTCAGGTTGCAAGATTACCATATACAGACACGATGTTCTGGTCCGAGCGAGGTTCGAGGTGTCAAATATATCAGATTGGATAAAATTGCAACCTATCACTTAACTCAGGTTGCAAGATTACCATATACAGATCTGATGTTCAGGTCCGAGACAGGTTCGAGGTGTCAAATAATTCAGATTGGATGAAATTACAACCTATCACTTAACTCAAGTTGCAAGATTACTATATAAAGACCCGATGTTCTGGTCCGAACGAGGTTCGAGGTGTCAAATATATCAAATTCGATGAAACTGCAACTCACCACTTAACTCAGGTTACAAGATTACCTTATACAGACCCGATGTTCTCGACCGAGCGACGTCCGAGGTGTCAAATATATTAGATTGGATGAAACTGCAACCTATCACTTAACTCAGGTTGCAAGATTACCATATACAAACCCGATGTGCTGGTCCGAGTGAGGTTCGAGGTGTCAAATATATCAGTTTGGATGAAACTGCAACTTATCACTTAACTCAGGTTGCAAGATTACCATATATAGACCCGATGTTCTCGTGCGAGCGAGGTTCGAGGTGTCAAATAATTCAGATTAGATGAAATTGTAACCTATCACTGAACTCAGGTTGCAAGATTACCATATATAGACACGGTTTTATCGTCGGAGCGAGGTTCGAGGTGTCAAATATATCAGATTGGATAAAACTGCAACCTATCACTTAACTCAGGTTGCAATATTACCATATATAGACCCGGTGTTCTAGTCCGAGCGAGGTTCGAGGTGTCAAATATATCAGATTGGATGAAACTGAAACTTATCACTTAACTCAGGTTGCAAGATTACCATATACAGACCAGATGTTCTCGTCCGAGCGAGGTTTGAGGTGTCAAATATATCAGATTGGATGAAATTGCAACCTATCACTTAACTCAGGTTGCAAGATTACCATATACAGACCCGATGTTCTCGTCCGAGCGAGGTTCGAGGTGTCAAATAATTCAGATTGGATGAAACTGCAACCTATCACTGAACTTAGGTTGCAAGATTACCATATACAGACCCGAAGTTCTGGTCCGAGCGAGGTTCGAGGTGTCAAATATATCAGATAGGATGAAACTGCCACCTATCACTTAACTCAGGTTGCAATACTTCCATATACAGACCCGATGTTCTCGTCCGAGCAAGGTTCGAGGTGTCAAATAATTCAGATTGGATGAAACTGCAACCTATCACTGAACTCAGGTTGCAAGATTACCATATACAGACACGATGTTCTGGTCCGAGCGAGGTTCGAGGTGTCAAATATATCAGATTGGATGAAACTGCAACCTATCACTTAACTCAGGTTGCTAGATTACCATATAAATACCCGATGTTCTGATCTGAGCGAGGTCCGAGGTGTCAAATAATTCAGATTGGATGATACTGCAACCTATTACTGAACTTAGGTTTCAATATTACCATATAAAGACCCGATGTTCTCTTCCGGACGAGGTTCGAGGTGTCAAATATATCAGATTGGATGAAACTTAAACTTATTACTGAACTCAGGTTGCAAAATTACTTAATATATAGACCCGATGTTCTGGTACGAACGAGGTTCGAAGTGTCAAATATATCAGATTGGATGAAACTTCAACCTATCACTTAACTCAGGTTGCAAGATTACCATATACAGAACCGATGTCCTGGTCCGAGCGAGGTTCAAGGTGTCAAATATATCAAATTGGAAGAAACTGCAACTTATCACTTAACTAAGGTTGCAAGATTACCATATACAGACCCGATGTTCTAGTCCGAGCGAGGTTCGGGGTGTCAAATATATCAGATTGGATGAAATTGCAACCTATCACTTAACTCAGGTTGCAAGATTACCATATACAGACCTGATGTACTCGTCCGAGCGAGGTTCGAGGTGTCAAATATATCAGATTAGATGAAACTGCAACCTATCAGTTAACTCAGGTTGCAAGATTACCATATACAGACCCGATGTTCTCGTCCGAGCGAGGTTCGAGGTGTCAAATAATTCCGATTGGATGAAATTGCAACCTATCACTTAACTCAGGTTGCCAGATAACCATATACAGACCCGATATTCTGGTCCGAGCGAGGTTCGAGGTGTCAAATATATCATATAGGATGAAACTGCCACCTATCACTTAACTCAGGTTGCAATATTTCCATATACAGACCCGATGTTCTCGTCCTAGCGAGGTTCGACGTGTCAAATAATTCAGATTGGATGAAACTGCAACCTATCACTGAAGTCAGGTTGCAAGATTACCATATACAGACACGATGTTCTGGTCCGAGCGAGGTTCGAGGTGTCAAATATATCAGATTGGATAAAATTGCAACCTATCACTTAACTCAGGTTGCAAGATTACCATATACAGATCTGATGTTCTAGTCCGAGCGAGGATCGAGGTGTCAAATAATTCTGATTGGATGAAACTCCAACCTATCATTGAACTCAGGTTGCAAAATTACCATATACAGTCCTGATGTTCTCGTCCGAGCGAGGTCCGACGTGTCAAATATATCAGATTGGATGAAATTGCAACCTATCACTTAACTCAGGTTGCAAGATTACTATATAAAGACCTGATGTTCTGGTCCGAACGAGGTTCGAGGTATCAAATATATCAGATTCGATGAAACTGCAACTCACCACTTAACTCAGGTTACAATATTACCTTATACAGACCCGATGTTCTCGTCCGAGCGATGTCTGAGGTGTCAAATATATTAGATTGGATGAAACTGCAACCTATCACTTAACTCAGGTTGCTAGATTACCATATACAGACCCGATGTGCTGGTCCGAGTGGGGTTCGAGGTGTCAAATATATCAGATTGGATGAAACTGCAACTTATCACTTAACTCAGGTTGCAAGATTACCATATACATACCCGATGTTCTCGTGCGAGCGAGGTTCGAGTTGTCAAATAATTCAGATTAGATGAAACTGTAACCTATCACTGAACTCAGGTTGCAAGATTACCATATATAGACACGGTTTTCTCGTCTGAGCGAGGTTCGAGGTGTCAAATATATCAAATTGGATAAAACTGCAACCTATCACTTAACTCAGGTTGCAATATTACCATATATAGACCCGATGTTCTAGTCCGAGCGAGGTTCGAGGTGTCAAATATATCATATTGGATGAAACTACAACCTATCACTTAACTCAGGTTGCAAGATTACCATATACAGACCTGATGTTCTCGTCCGAGCGAGGTTCGAGGTGTCAAATATATCAGATTGGATGATACTGCAACCTATCACTTAACTCAGGTTGCAAGATTACCATATACAGACCCGATGTTCTCGTCCGAGCGAGGTTCGAGGGTTCAAATAATTCAGATTGGATGAAATTGCAACCTATCACTTAACTCAGGTTGCAAGATTACCATATACAGACCCGATGTTCTGGTCCGAGCGAGGTTCGAGGTGTCAAATTTATCAGA